>NC_056762.1:24956863-25556863 GCF_018687715.1 Carya illinoinensis
TGGTGACCCGTGTTGTCATCATCTGGACGTCTCGATTTTCCCGTGTCCGTGCGTGGAGATTTGGGGGCGTCACAGGCATCACGCGTGGTGGCATATATGGTGGCTTACGCTGCTGTCCACCACCTAGTGGTGGTGCCGATCGAAAAAAAAAAACTAAAGGAGGAAGTGGAAAGTGTGTTACCGATGAAGTGGGCTGAAGGATTTGGGGAGGTGGTGAAGAACGACGATGCGAGCAAGGAGTAGGCCATATTGGCAGGGGGTAGAGATTAGTTAGGTTAATACCATGTTAAAAACTGAGAGGGAGAGTGATTTTCATTCAGAACTGTATATTTATTTGTGTACCACTTTATAAATATATAGATATACAAGAGACTAAGTATGGAAACATGTATAAAAGGTAAGTAGACTAATTATATAAATTAGACAGATTCCTAGAATTAAGACGACATATTTTTTAGAGATGGAGAATTTGGAAAATATGGCAACTATCAATTTATGGCAACTGTCAATAGCATCTTTCTATCAAAACTAGGCCAAAATATGTTGGTGTTCGGAGAAATAATTGTTGTCCTTGTCCCGATGAATTCCAAATGCTTCGTTTGATTATACAAATAAGATAAAATGAGATAAAAATTGAAAGTTAAATAAAATATTGTTATAATAAAATTGTTTAATCTTATTTTTGTATTGAGATTTGAAAAAAGTTGAATTATTTTTTGTATTTTGTTTGAAAATTTAAGAAAATTGTAATGATTAGATAAGATAAAATGAGATAATTTGTGAAAATAAATAAAACCTTAATTTTATTATTTTTTAAAAATGAGAATATATTTTCTAAAATAGAAAATATAACAAAGAATAATGATTTTATTAACTAGAGAAAATAAAAAAAAGTCGTGGAATAACATGGCCCTTAGAGGACTCTCCATCTTAAAGGGCTCAACTGGAATGAGTAGTGTTTATCGGTATATCCACTCCATAATTCTTCGTAATTATTATAAATATTAATGGAAGTCCATTTATATATGCAAATGAAAAAATATAGTTGTAAGTATAATTGTTCACTAATCTGTGCACCAATATGATGTGATTGATCAAAAAGTAGATTTTATTGAAAACAGTGTTAATTTAAATTTTAAGTATGAATAAATCAGTATTGGTACACAGATTAATGTGCGACTGTACGTGTATGTAGCAAAACTCTATGCAAATATATTTCCTATAAGAGTATTAGTATCAATATAAGTAGGAGTGACATCATGTGATACGACTCGTGAATTCAACACAAACATGA
Source organism: Carya illinoinensis (assembly GCF_018687715.1). Taxonomy (NCBI): domain Eukaryota; kingdom Viridiplantae; phylum Streptophyta; class Magnoliopsida; order Fagales; family Juglandaceae; genus Carya; species Carya illinoinensis. Next base: position 24,958,158 of record NC_056762.1, read on the forward strand.
TACAAAATTAGCGAATTTGAGTTTGATGTTAATAAGTTTGGCTCAAAACGGATTAACCCATTAAGACATAATTTATAAATGGGTCAACCCCATTTTGACATTGTTTAGATTTTATTTCAAAATTATAATTTTATTATTATTGAGTTATATTTCTCAATATACTTGTGTTTTTATTATTGAAATTATAATTTTGGACGTATGCTCATATTTATTATTGTAAAGTTTCTAGTATTGGTTTTATTATATGTTAAAATTTGAAAAATATTGATATCTTGTTGTTAGGTAGTCTAATTTATTTTTTAATATTGTGATACTAATAAATATAGATTTTAACTTTTGTGTGAAATGATGTTAATCATATCAAATGGGTTATGCATGTTAGTTCAACCTATTTACATAAAACGAATTTAAATAAGTTGTGTCGTGTTAACCTATTTTTAATTAATTATTAAATGGGTAACACGACCCGTTATCTAAATAGATCGAGTTAAGGTTTGAAAGTTTGACACGTTTAACTTAACGGGTTTGGTTCGAGCTGGTTGATCCATATAATTAAATATTTATGATTTGACATGACACAAACTCGACTTGAAAACCCTTATTGTCACCCCTAAAGATAAGGGCTCTATGCCTCTTTCTCTCTCTCATATTCTTTTCCTTTTAGGCAAAATTCTATGACAACATATATACTAGAAAACAATAATAGGCTTCCCCCTAAGCCAATAAAGAAGTAACCAAGATTTAAAAATTAAGATTTTGAAAAACCTAAAACCTTGTTGGGATTTTATGCCAATTCAAGACTAATTTTTAATATATGAAAATTTAAATTATAGACTCAAATCGAAATCCTACTCTTGATCAAATTCTGCCATCCAATTTCTCATCTCCTCCCTATCAATGACACTTATTATCCGTTCATTTTTTAATAGGATATAGTAAAAGTTTTTATAAATGTTAGAACATGAACTCAAAATGTTTGTGCAGTTTAGAAAAGGATGCCATTAACAGGTGCATATAATAACTTATTTATTACACTCATTTATTGTATATTTTATTATTTTCATATAAATTTTTATTGGAAAGAGAAATAGCCTAATTTATTTTCACATATGAGATGAAATGAGTTGAGATAAATGTTGAAAGTTAAATAAAATATTATTAGAATATATTTTTTTAATATTATTTTTATTTTAAGATTTAAAATTTTTTATTTTATTTTATGTGAAAATTGAAAAAAGTTGTAATAATTAGATGAAATGAGAATGATTGTGAAAACAAACAAGATAGATAACTGAATAGAGATCCACTTTGACCAAAAAAAAAAAAACACTCAGCAATAAATAAAGTGAGTAGAGATGTTCTTTAAGTTCTTGAACCAATTAAATAGTCTTATCCCATCCCATGCAGCCATACCATCTTATTTCATCTCATCACATCATATTTTCTTTTTAAACATCATCCAAATACAGATACTTTCAAATTAATCATTACAACTTTCTTAAATTTTCAAAAAAAGAAAAAAAAAACCAATTCTACATTTTCAAATTTCAGAACAAAAATTATATTCTAACAATATTTTAGTTTTATAATATTTCTATTTTTTATCCGACTTTTTCTATCTTCTTTCTCAAAATTCAATAAATACTTAACTCAAACTATCTTATTATTATTCACAAATCATCTTACTATTATTCACAAAATTATTATCTCATCTCATCCCCAAAACATCCTCTTAACTCAAGAGAAAGATAAATCTTACAGCATTTACTATTATAGGTATAGGATTTTTGAAAAATGTCAACCTCACATGATCATCCAATTCGATTAAGCAATTGAAAAGAATTTCACTTAAAGATAAACAAGTTTTAGCTTTATTGGAAAAACACGTTAAAGTATAACAAAATCAAATGTTGCAAATTGAAGAAGAATAACAAAAGTAATAAAATTACGAAAACTGAAACTCAAAATTTAAAAAATTTGAAAACAATAAAATCACAACATTATTTATTATTCTAGAATTTGTCATTTCCATTCAAATACCACTGAATGGAAAACCATTTATTTTAGAAATACTTTAGTTATAAATGGATTACACAGAAATAGTCTCGTAAACTAGTCTGATTTGATGTGATTTGTCAAATTATAAAATTATTTTTATTGTAAAATAGATTTAATGGATCAGATGAAACAATGTCAGTTTGTGAGATTATTTTTATATAATTTTTTTTTTATAAATGTAACAGTACTCTTAAAGTAGCAGCACTAAAAAAATGTATCGCAACAATTGTGTGACTAGAAGTGGAAAAATCTAAGAGGACATTACTATTGGAGAAAGAGTAAAAGAGCAACTCATTTTTTGGGAAAAAAGTATAAAAACATAGTCCTATTAGAAGAGAAGTAATTATGAGACAAGCAAAATGACAATAGCTGATTTTGTGATCTATGTCCTTGATCTTCTTGATCCTTGAATTTTTCTTGTTAATGAAATGTGAAATAAGAAATGAGGAATAAAAGGGAAAAAGAAAAAGGAACATGTGAAGATCATAAGTATTTTCTCCAAACTGAATTGGGAGAATATCCTCCAAACCAGTCTATCAAATTGCCATAATAGATTGAAAATATGTGTTCCATATAGAAGATCAAGTATTCATTTCTTCCTTATATGACACTAAGTACAAACTTACCAAAATTTATTAGGGATAAAAAAGAAAGAAAAGACATCGCAACAATTTCAAGACAGAATGCATTTTGCATTGTGGAAGACTAGTAGTGAATCATGATGAAAATCATAAAAATATATTTTGGAGTATTTATCGTGTATTTGGATAATTGATAGAATATATTGTTAAATATTTTAATATGAATATCAATATTTGGATTTTTAATTTTCTATGATCAACGATAATAAATAATAGTTAAAACATGTACCTTTACCTTTTACAGTTATATGAAGAATCTAACATGATTATGAGAGAATGATCAACCTAACAACTTTACATTTGAGTATCTCCTGATTACTAGAAGCACAATTATGCTGTCAGTGAAAACCCTTTAACCCCCATTGCTATTTATAGACTTATGACCATCATAAAATCTAGAAACATTCGTGTCTCACTATGACTAAATCTATAAGTATTCTTGTCTTATTGTAACTCATTAATTAATTATGTTTGAGTTAGTCTAAACCCATTAGGATATAAATATGTTGGATATAAAGTTTTAATAAAACTCATACATATATATATATATATATATATATATGTATATATATATTCTATAGGAAAATGATTTTTTATTAATGTTTGTCAAGTATGACTTTTTATAATTAATTGACCCACTCGATATATGCCAATCGAATGAAGGTTTTGATGTACCCTATTGAGGCCGTAGACATATTAGAATGAGAAAACAACTTATTTCACAAAATATGAATGAACACTTTTGTAATTCTAAAGCAAATAGTATTTTCATTATAGAATCTGAATAATAATTAAAACTCAAAAGTATGACCACTTATGACAGCTTACAATCAAAGAATTTAAATTAAAATCGAACTCAGAGTCAAACGAGACCAACTTCTAATAAAAATTTAAGAATAATGCGACTTGATCATTTGTTCATCGTTCAGATGATCATTTCGACGTGATACTACTGTGATGTCACGTAGTTTATTAAAAAAAAAATTAAATACAGAAATACAAAAGAAGTAGAGGAAACTTAAAGTTTTAGTATTTCTCTTTTTGTATTCTCAGATTCATTTTTTGTTTGAATATATATATATATATTCTTTTGTATTTTTTTTTTCAATAAGCCAAATGTTAAGTTTTAGATGACTTAGTTATTTAGCTTAATATACTTAAAATCAAACTCTTAATATAAATTATTTTGTACATAAAAGTTCTAATTATCTCAATTACTAATTACAATAACTAGAAATTAAACAATTTATGGAATTTTCACAAGTGAAAACTGAAAAGTCTAACCGTGACGGCTTGAAATTCTGTGTATGTCAATTTTGTCAAACCGTGTCGGCTTGAAATTCTGTGTATGTCAATTTTGTCAAAGTAAAAACCAGACTACCTAAGCCTAACTAACAGTCTAAAGGGATCCTTAATGGCTGGCCTGTTTAGTCGGTCATTTAAATCTGGTCATCGAGGGTAAGGGTCTGTGATTGCTGATTTGGCCCTTCCTGACGCAGCCCCTAATAACAGTTATATAGTCAAGCAAAGAAGCACAGTTTGTGAATTTCCAAAAAGCAGTTGTACATGTTTGTCGTCTGGTACATAAGGATATTTTAATAATTAATAAAATATTTATAATTATAAAATATGCAAATGTCTCGTATTTTTTTTAAATGAGTAAATATAATATTTTATAAAAAAATTAATTTTTTAATAATAAACATTATTCATTTTCAAAAAAAATATACGATACTTGCATAATTTATAATTATATCTAATATTATTCTAAATATTTTTCATAATATTTAATATTCATGTAATGTCAAAGATAATAGTAGGTGCAAGTCTTAAGTGTGCACCTTTTTTCCCCTAAAGTGGACCCCACTAGAAAGTACTGTTTTTTATATTTTTGTTGTGAGTTTTATTGTATTTTACTTGCATATTAAAATTTGTACAAATTATTACTCAAAACTGAATTGAAATTTAGCTTAGTTGTCTAACTGATTTAATCAATTTAATACTAGAGAAATAATATTTATATTCATAAAATATGTAAATATCATACAATTATTTTGTTAAAAATGAGTAAATATAAAACCTATATTAAAAAAAAATTAATTTATTAATAATAAATTTCACTATTTTTTAAAAGAATTGTACGGTATTTACATACTCTATAACTACTCAATTCAACAAGATTTATATCAAGTTATCGTTTGATCAATTAATTGAATTTATTAGCTCTTTACATTGGTTGTTTAATTGGAATGATTTGTTTAAAAGAAACCTTGGGAATATGTTCCATAGACCATCACCTACTTTGTCGTACGTTCTTCTTCATCTTTTTAGCAGATACATGTGATTTATAACTTACCCTTTTCATTTCCCTTCATCTTTTAACAATGAATGCATGTGGACAACTATGGAACCAGGTCAGAATAATGGTTATGTATGGCCGCAAAGTTCAGAAGCGTAGAAAGTCGTACAAGTTCAATACATCTCCCCTATCCACACAGTCCACCGGAGTAAGGGGTGCGTTGCTCCTCCCTCGTTTTCCCCCTTCCTCTCACAAAGCCAAAGGTTGCCAGAAAGCACCAATTTCTAGAAAACAAGCGAAAGATTAGTAAGCGACAATGACATATGAGTCCCATGTCCCACTTTTACTCCATACATTATATAGGTATAATTAAGGATGAAACTGTTAGATTTCTCGTCCTTAAATCTCCTGCATCTGCCACATTTAACACCTCATCTTATCGATCTGCCCATGAACCCTACGCGTCGGTGCCGCCGCAATTGGCATGAGGTAATTTTGTTATAGATTCAAGTTGTTTAACTGATGGGAAATTTCAATAAATACATTAATACAATTGAAAATTCGCAAACAAAAACTTTATGGCGTATTCTTTGTGATTGGTTAGGTCATTTTTTTAATATAAAATAATCATTTTGATCAATTACATCAATAAAATACGTAAAAAATATACAAAAATAATTTTATATAACAAAACTGATTGACAAATACAGTGAATCATTTTCTAATGCAACTCTCAACTACTATTCATTAGTCCACTTGTTAGGCATCAACAAATCGACTCTTTTGGGGTCTTTACAAAAGCTTGAACTTCTAGTCCAGCAGCCTTTTTTTCATTTTCTTCTCATGCACTGAGTTATACGTAATGGTGTGCTTTTTTTATTCAGTAATTTTATTTAAAAATATTTATACCATACGTCATTTACATGAAACAATTTAATTTAAAAAAGTATTTATATAATTTAAATTTTATAAATTAAATTATTCTTTCGGCGGCCGGGCCGTCCCTGGTCCTGATTCCTTAGCAGCGAAACCAGGAGATCAAGGGCCATGGCCCATGGATTACTCGTCTCTATAAATGAAATCAAATTTGCATGGAAAAAAAAAAAAGGGGTAATCATGGGGCCCATTTGGCATTTGCCCAAGAAAATGAGATTCTGATGCATAAGTTGACCGAAAAGGTCTGCCACTTCAGCCCCTGTTGAGTTTTGTGCTCCCGGTTTTCATAAAGCGTGGCACAATTTACGCAAGCCGGATCCCCACGTGGATTACCCTTTATGGTCCTCAACGTGGCTGCAAATTACCAACAATTTGTGTGACACATTTCTTTGACCATTTAAAGTGTGGGTTACAAAACCCATATGATCCGGCTTTGACAACTCTTACCATAATCTGCTGGTTCCATGCAAATTCAATATAATATTAATAGATTAAGATAGAAGAGTTTTTTTTTTTTTTTAATTAAATAGGTGGAATTTTTTTTTTTAATTAAATAGGTGGAATTAATATTTGCTTATATATAGTCTAAGATCTATTCGATATGCTCGAACTCAAACACGTGGTAAGGTGATTTTTGTCTCGACCCACAAATTCATTGTAAAGTTTATTAAAATTTATGATATTCAAGTTAATATGACTTGATCTGACGTAACACATTAAATTACAAGTCGATGTTCATATAATATAATCATTGGAGAGTGATGCATGAAGTTCGTGAGTTTTTGTTTTTTTGGGAGGGAGGGAGTGCGTATTTGGTCAGACTCCATCATAACATAGTGGGTTGATTTTATCACAAGGGAATATGATTAAAGGGGAGGGATTCTAGACTCTCAAAGTATCTTTAATTTCCTTCTACTAACATGTCTTAAAATTGTCCCCTAATTTGCCCGATTAAAGCTACAAAATATCTATGCACTAGAAACTTTTGAAACGGTAACTATTCGCAAAATAATTTTTAATTATTTACAAATTAAAAATTATAGAATTCTTGTATGAAACTTAAAATAGAGTAATATAGAATACATGAGGGACCCATATTTTATAAGTTATTACTAATAAATTTATTATTAATCTACCAAAATGAACTTAAATCATATTTATAGTACTTTGGGGATCTCATATTCCATTTTATGAAAAATATAAACAAAAGCTCTAAATAAATATTAACTATTAGTAAAGTAAGATTGGCTAGCTTTTAAAAATGCACAGAACTGCAAAAGTCTTATCAACAAAATATTGGATAGATCAATTAGAACTGGACTAAGCCTCATAATCAGTATTGTTACAAAGCCAACTGGGATGCTGCGATTGATAAGGCGAAGGGAAAGATTAGCATAGATGTGATTATTCGAGATAGATAAGGCTAGGTGATAGGTTCTCTTAATGCTCCTAGAAGTCCATATGCAAATTCTTGGATGGCTGAATCTTATGTTGTAATGGTTGCTACAAATTTCTTTAAATAAATGGGCATTCGATCATTTATAATGGAAGGAGATGCCTTACAAGTGGTCAACAATTTTTTAATGAAAAATCTAGACTGGTCACATGCAGGTTGGTTAATTTAGGATACCATAGCTTTGCTTAATTCTTATGTCTTTTGGTCAATTATCCATACAAGAAAAAAAGCTAATCAGATTGCTCATAATCTTGCTCGAGAAATATTATCTTTACAAGAAGATTCATTGGTTTGGAAGAAATTCCAACATGTATTCAGGCAATTGTATCTTTTGAGATGTTGTAAGACTTGTTGAGCAATAAAATAATTTTATCCTTATATCAAAAAGAAAACTACAACTCTAATTTAATTCTTCATTTTTTTTTTTTTGTTAAAGTTGGAAGAGAATATCTTGAACTGTTTTGCCTTTTAAAACACGCCAACTTGTTTAAAGAAATTAGAAGGGTGAGCCTAATTTTTAGCACCGAACAAAGAAGAGAAAGATGCGCGAGCGAGAAAGAAAGGAAAGTGACAACGTTTTCCTTTGCATTTTGGGGTATTGGTTAAAGCGAATAGGAAGGCACGTTACTCACTTCATACTCTGTAGTACGGACATCAGGAGGGCATGGAATCAAAGAATCACAACAGCATTCATTCTTTGGAGGACAGCATTTCTTTGTAGTGAATAATTTAAATGAAATTTAACTAAAAATATGCAAAGTTCCACAACTTACATAGAGTTTCCAATATTCCAATGAGAAATATAAAAATATTAAATGAAAAATTATTTATTATTTATTATTTATCAATTATTTGATGAAATATCGAGGGACGATGAAATTAAAATGATTAAAACGATGATGCTGAATATCTTTCTCTGATCAATCTCAATTGTTACAAAGTAGATGACCTAAGTATAGAAGTGTTTAAGACAGTTTGTTTCTTACCTGATAATTTTTAGATCAAAAATTCTATGTGCAGTCATTTTTGTGCACTCTTTTGTGCACTTCAGTGATATGATTGGTTGGATATTAAAAAAAAATTAATCCAGCCAATCATATCAGTAGAGTGCGTAGGGAGTACGCAAAAGTGACTGTATGTAACATTGCTCTTTTTAGATACATAATGGTCAGATTTCCTTATGCATAATTCTCTTAAAAAGGGGTCAAAAGCGATCAAATCTTTATTGAGTGGTAAAGATTGACATTAAAAAAGAGAAAAAAAGAGCATCCTTTGGGCCATATACCTTGCTCGTTTCAACTTTCAAGGTTTGTAATTGTAAATAGCACGATATTTTAGTATTTAGAAAATGAAGGGCCGAAGTTAATCTTAGAAATGAACATCATAAATGTAAATTTTGAAGGAGATGATGCACAAAAGGTGATTAAAGTCTTAAAAGAGATTAATGCTCCTATAGATGCTTGGATGGGGCAATTGTAGAAGACATCAGATGTGTCTTAACTAAAAGATTAGATTGAGATTTTGGCTTTATTTTTAGAGAAGGAATCAGAATAGCTCATGAACTTGCTAAGAGAGCTTTGCAGACAGAGGGAGAATGCTGCTCGATTGAAGATGGACCGACTGAGTTTAATTCTATTGTAATCAAAGAGATGATTTGTAATGAACAAGTTTCAGTTATGAATGAATAAGAAGCCGTGCTTGTTGATTTGGAGAGTTTGGATCCCCTCCAAGCCATGTTCCCCAATTATTTTTATAAGCAAATAGTTTTATGGGATGGATATAGTTTTCTTCCAAAATAACGCGGAGTCACTAAATTTCAATCATTCTATAAATTTACCACGTCTCTTTAAGATGTGAGAAACACCTTTTTTTTTACTAAAAAGACACGTGGCAATTTTATAAATTATATTTTAAAAAAAAATATGTGGTCATTACATGCGTAGGATACACAATCATCTTTATAGATGAATAGTTCGGAGGAAAACTGTGTCTTCATGGGATAGCTATCAATAGAACTAGATCCCACAAACTTTATATATATAAATATATATATATATATACACACATATATATGTATGTATATATGTATGTATGTATGAGGAAAAAAACTGGAAGTAGTTTTGAATGAGTCTGTAAAATGCAAATACATTTTTAAAGGTTGATGGACTATGTTACTATGGTAGTGAAATAAGAGTAGAAAGAAAATACATTTTGTAAGAACTTTTCAATTTAATAATATGTCATTTTGCGATAAATGAAAATATAAGAACATCCATACTCTCAAATTCCATAATAATTTTTCACATGAGAAGTGGTAGCTAATAAAATTGATGATCTGATCCCATAATCATAAATTGGGCAGTATGGTAGCAGTTTCAACTAATAAAAAAGCCACTTGTTTTGTTGGTTAGTGCCGTGAGAGGACTTTCAAGTAAAATTCATTACTTATTAGTGCTGCATCTGTTTAATTTTGATGGCTGGTTTGGACTTTTGAAGTATTTTAGAATTCCTATAATAATGATAAAATGGTTTGTAAATAATAATAGGTTTTATTAATTTTTTTAAATAAATATATTAGAAAATTTAAAAAAAAAAAACTCCGGTGGATGATTGTCAAAAAGAAAATGATAGTATGACTAATGGATATGTCAGTAAATGTATCAACTCATATATTTTTATTTTTATTTTATTTTTTCTTAATAATTAAAGAAGAGACTATTAGTAAATTTATATCTATATTTTTTTATTTTTTTCTTAATGGTTAAGAAGGTTTAAAGAAATTATCAAAGAAAAATTAAAAAAACTCATTTATATTTATATTAGTGTGTATATTGAATACTCATTTATATTAGGAGTGTCCTTATCAAAAATATCCAAAAAAGCAAAGGTGATGAAATAAAATATTTCTCTCTCTTTTTTTTTATAAGGCAAAAATATATATCCTAACTACTTTCAGAATCCCATCTCCAAGAAAGTAAAAAACAAGTCTTCTTGGAGGTTATTTTCGTCAATTTAAAGCTTTCAGTTTCTGTTCATCTTCAAAATCATTGATTCTATGCTTCACGCCAAAAGAACAAACTCAGCAGGGTAACAGCAGAAATAGAGAGCTAAAATGATGAGAAGAGAACTACAACAATATAAATAAAATAAAATAAAAAAAGAGACTTCTAAAGTGAATTAAAAAAAAAAAAGGGAGAAAGGACAGTTTTCTGAAGAGCTGAGAGGGGGAGGAGGTGTGCAGGGCATGTTAACAGAATCGATACACTTTGGTACTTTCAAAGACCCAACTTGTCTTGGTCCACAAGCAAACCTACAACACTTTTATCATCAGTATTCAGTAAAATGGGGTACACTTTTAAAATCATGGGTTCTGCTACTCATTCATGGTTGCTGCACCTTATTGGAGTATGAATCCTTTGAATTGGCCATAACCAAGCACTAGAATTTTGTCAAGCTACACACTACTTAGAATTTGTAAAAGTAAATCTGTGCATCATCATTCAGAGAACTGAATTGAAGTCACTGCTGCAAATATAAATAATAGTTAGACATACAGTGGATGGATCACCAAAAAGCATTTGATTTACTAACAAAAGTAAGGAAAAATGCTCTAACTACAGCCTACACAGGAAACCCAGTTTACCCAATTAAACAAAACAGCATGAGATGTTAGAAATCAAAGAATTATGCATCTGAGACCACACTGAAAACATCTTCTTCCACCGGAGCAGGCAAGTTGAGATCTATGGCACTTGTCTCCGATTTCAAAGGACTTGAAGTAGCAGCATTTGTGACGATTGTTGTAGTAGTTGTTGTTGTTGTTGAAGAAGAACCCAAGAGGTGAGATCTCTTGTGGCCACCAAGTGCTTGTCCAGACCCAAACACTTTGTCACAAAACGGGCATTCAAAGATTCTCTCATTGCCATCATTACCCGTTTCATCTCTGCAGCAAATCGTTTTGTGACTCCCCAGAGCTTGAAAGGATCGAAACGTTTTCTTACATTTCTCGCACCGATGCTTCCCTCGAACCTTCCTAATTTTGATCTCCTCGGATTCCCGAACCTTAACTTTGACCGATCTTTGGACTTGTTTACCTTGTTCTTCATCTTGCTCCTCGTTGTTTCTCATCCATATATCCCTCGAAAGCATCATCAGGCACATAGCAACATCTTCTTCTGGAGAAGTATCAGAAACCGAACTCAGCAGCTCGGGCGAGTCGACCAAACTGGAACTGGGCTTTGGCTTCTTCATTTCCAAGTTCTGACTCTGAATCTCCGACACACTCGGTTTCCGATTCCGCTTAGATCGTTGGCGAGTTGGGTTCTTTGACTCGGTCTCGCTCTCCCTATCCTGGACCACAGACCCAGCATCGACCGCAAAAGAGAACTCAGGATCTGCAAGTCTGAAGCTTTTCTTGGGATTTTCTCTCAATCCATAAACCAAAGCTTTGTCCTCAGCTTCTTCTCCGAGGCTTTGATCCTCTTCTTGTTCTTCACCCGAGGAAGAAGATGAAGATAAGGCTGGCTCAGTATGGCCACCGAGTTGCAGTGGCTTTGGAGGAAGAGGCAGGTTGGCCAAATGAGCCTTCATGTGACCACCCAAAGCTCTCCCATTAGCAAAAGTCCTGAAGCAGAGCTTGCATTTGTGCCTCTCCATTGGCACAGAAAAGAGAGAAGAAACAAAGCAAGCAAAGATCGAAGCTTTTTTTTTTTTTTTACTCTCTCTCTCTCTCTCTCTCTCTCTATCTGTGCCTATGAGACTTTGAGAAGCATTGAGAGATTGGGAACTTAAAAGGAGTAGGTGACAAGCATTCCTCCACCAAAAGACAGCACAACCCAAAAAATAATATGGTTTTTGGTATAAAAATACATATTTCTTAGTTAATTTTATTTTTCAGAGCGGCAACCAAAAAAAAAAAAAAAAAGACAAAGTGTGATCATGAGTGGTGAAAGTGGGACAAGTAACATGCAAACCTTGCCCCATCTGGATAATAAGCTCTTCTTTTTACCACTTTTTGCAAGCTCATAAATTGCCAAACTGGCAATTATACAGCTCTTTTCTGGGCTTTTAATACATTCAATTATATTCCATAAATATGAAGGGATATGGTGCTATTCATTGCCAAGAGCATCATCCCTCTCCAATTTTTGCCCCCTCCCATTATAAAGTTGATCATGCAGCATGGTTTTAATTTAAAGTTTGTTGGTCGGATTTATCATGCAAACCTTTTGTTTCAAAGCCATATTGCATGATTTGATCTTTAGCCGATTGAATTTTAACATCTTAACCAACTTTTCCCCGTCGGTTGTGGACATGTTAACAAACATATTGAGATGTCCAATTGCATAGCTCAAAAGTGCACCATTTCACGTTTTCCCTACCTCAAAACTATGCTACATGATGCTTCAATTTCTTTTGCTCAAATTTGGGACCCATTCCAATTGCGTTTTCGCAACAAAATTGTCTTTCCAAGCACCACCTTCAGCCGACACACCACTCCCCAGTCGTCAATCTTCTTATATAAGAAGTATTATAATTATAAAAAAATCTTACACAAATAAACTTATAAATTAATATGATTTCATATGATATGTTAGATCTATTTTATTATAAAAGTAGTTTAACAATCTAATATACCACAATAAGTCACGTCAATTTGTGTGTTTTCTTTTGTTAGATCTATTTGTATCTAAAACATTTCTATTTTTAATTTCATATTTCTTAGATTTTACCAACTCACGCGATTCTCCTAATTGAAAGATTTAGAGGAAGAGGAAGTATATAGTCCGTCAAATACACCACAATAATTAATTACAAAGCGCTGGTGTGCATGAAAATTGAGCTGCCTCTTTCAATGCCGTGTTCATAAATTCTGTGATGCATTTAGTTTAGTCGGTGAATATTGGGGTTACCAAGTCAAATGGGTGGCTGCTCAGTCTTACAACTCAAAGCACAGTACTGGGGTTTGTTTGGAAGTAATTGCAGCCAAGACTTTTGTCTAATGTTATTGGTCGTTTGTGCATCATATGAATTTTCAATGTAACCGGAAACTTCTCCCCACCCTACCTGTGGTATGAGTTTGTTTCCGGATACTTGGTCCAAATATAAGACGATTTTTTCTTTCTATTTTTAATTTTTATTTATTTATTTATTTTCGAAGAGAGAGTAAAATAAACCTCTGAATTAAGCAACTTGAGCGGAAGAATTGGTCCACTTGCTGAAGTGACTATACATCACATTGTGCATAAGAAGCTCCTTGATTTTCTTTTAATATATATATATATATATAAAGCTCTTGATACCTTCTCTTTTTTTGGGTTGTCTTTCTGCCTCAATGGAAGTTGGTAGCTAATATTCCACCAGTAAAAAAAGGCAAAATTGATGGTATATATCACAATTTAAAATTAGTGATACTTGCATGATTCATAAAAATTTCAAAGATCCTGCCTCCTTTTGTCACTGTAAAACTACTACAAGGAAATCTTATACCACATACCTCAATCTAGCTAATATGTAATTTGTTATTTTCGTCATTCTATTTAAATACAAATATTTAAATATTAAGATAAAAGGATAAAAAATGTAAATCACATGTTGATTAAGTGTGATGTGTGGTATAAGACTTTCATGTCGAATTTCTCTTTGCCAATGTTATAAATAACAATGGTAAAACTAGGATACAAAATGATAGGAAGAAATTGTAAATCTAATTGTTATCGATATAGAGTAGGTCTCGTTTGCTTTTACAACTCTTCTCAATTTATCACATCTTGTTTAATTATTACAATTTTTTTTTAAATTTCACATAAAAAAAATAATTTAACATTTTTAAATCTCAAAATAATATTAAAAAAATAAATTTTAATAATATTTTATTCGACTTTTAATTTGATCTCCTACAAAAACAAACAAGGGCTAAGTGTTGAAAAAGAAAAATATGAAAAAGTATTTATTTTGTTGCAATATAGTTCACCTTGTTGTGGGTGTTATGGCGCCAATAGTAAAGAGAAATGTTTGGAAATTTAATAAAAATAAATCTATTATCTTACGTAATTTTATATGATATGTCAATTTGTAATCCCTTAAATAAATAGATATGATATTTCTTGTTAATTGATGTTAGTTTGTAATCTCTTAACATTTGTCTAAAACTAAGAAGATTTAGTATTGCTAAGAGTTTGATAACTTGATGACATATGATCAGATTTTCTAAATAAAAAACTTGGATTCGAAATCGCCTAACTCCTTGCATAATTTTTTTTTTTTTAAAAAAAAAAAAGAGGATTTAGTATGGGATCGATGTCTTTTATTAATAATTATATTTTGTTTGTACTGTTATGTTAAGATTCGGTTTAAGCCTATTTTTGGACTGTGCTTGATTTTGGACTTTTGAAAACAGAGGTCCTCTCTTTCTAACATTAAAGAAAAGTATAAGCCCAGCTTAGATTGGACTGGGCCTTTCTGTTTGTATTTGATAAGCTTATTTTAATTTGGACATACAAATTACGGTCCATTTTCAAATTAAGGACTCCAATTTTTTTAAATAAGCCGCTCAGCCTCATAATTTTAGGAAAATTATAAAAAGAAAAAAGAAAAAAGAAAAAAACAAAAGAAAGAGAACTAACAAAATTAAAGCAAAGTCAAAAGAAGTAAGAAACTAATAGAAGCAAAATTAGAAGAAAAAGATAAAAGGTTCATCATCATCGACATCACATCCATTAGTAGTCACAAAAATACACGCCACACCACAATTCTAAACTTTGGGGGTTTACATCATACATGAATACTAACACAATGGAGGGTCCCAAAGCACCAAATCCAACTACCAGCAAGCATAAACCAATGATCAAATTCCAACACCACACCACCAAGCAACAGCATTATATCCCAATCCAACACTACAACACTCCATGTTCCGTCGCCATCAAGTGTTAAATCAATAGCATTGAAAACCAACAAATTTTAAACAATACTCCACCACCACAAAATGTAAAGAATGTTCAACCCACCCTATATTATGTTGCCCATAAAAAAATATTAAATCCTTAATTACTTGAACAAAAAATATTATGTACAATCATTTTTATATATTCTTTATGTATTTTATTAATGTAATTTGTTGCATCATTTTTTTAATAAAAATTAATTATTTTGACCAATCACATCATAGAGTACATAAAGAATACGCAAAATTAACTATATGTAGCAAAATTTTATTGAAATAGCACGCATTCCCAAATTTGTTGCGGAAACTAGAAGTTCACCTATGAAGGGATAGATATAAAAGAGTGATGAATGTGATCTCAACTATTTTGAGATAGAAAAGTTGTTGGGGGTTTTATAAAATCTCAAATGGTTCCAATCATATGACTAACGAATTATTTGGAAGTATAACGCAATTGAATATTTGCAGCCCAAAGCCCAATTGTAAAAAGGAATAAAAATCAAAATCTATTCCCCTGGTTTCTATCTTTATACCATTTTTTTTGTTAAGGCTGCGTTTGGATGTTAAGATGAACTCAAATTATCTAAATTGATCTATAAATAATAATATTTTGTAAGTTTTATTGAGATGTGTTTGAATATAAATAGGTTGAGATATGTATTTGAATATATGAAGTATGTTGAGATGAGTTTAATTTAGAAGTTGAAAAAGTAGTGAGTCCCATCAATGATTGATTTGAGATAAGTTAAGCTTTCTCCAACAACCAAACACAATCTAGTCAACCCAATTTTACAATCCTTGTCAAAACCTCCTCCTACATATCTCTTATTTTTTCTTTATTTATGAATAACCATTGTACAATAAATAGCACCAGATAGGGATAATAAAATATTATTTATCATCTTCTCACTTATTATTTGTTTATGTGATATTAAATGACTGAAAAGTAATTAAAGGATGATAAATAGTTTTTTAATAATTTAATATCACATAAGAATACGTGTTGAGAACGATGATTAAATTGAGAATGAATATACAACACCTCTCATAAAAAATATTATTCAAAGAGTAATTGGAGGGTCTAATACTGGCCCAACCCCGAACATTGGTGCTAATAATGGACAAAGGCCCAAGTTGCGGGCTAAAGGCCCAATAAGGTCTGATACTCTTTTGGTTAGCAAGATGGATAAGCGATAGGATGACAGGTGGATAACTCCTATTTAGTAGAGATAAGCTTCACGCCTACTTAGCCGTGATGATAAATAAGTCATAATGACGATCCTATGTGACTCTACACCTATATATATGGGTACCAGGTAACTCTAAAACACATATGATCATATACTTGACTTATTATATACCATTTTTTACTGACTTAAGCATTGGAGCAGTTGCAGGCACCCCGTGCTATCAATCTTTGATCTGCAGGCTGACGTTTACGCATGGTAGTCGGACACGTCCTTAATAGTGGCACCGTCTATGGGATCTATTTTCTCTAAATTCAATTACTCACTAGATATCAACATGGTTTGCATATGCCGACTGTAAAACATTCTCTAGAAAATTGCGAGCCAGAAACATTACCTATCGCCATGGAAGCACGATTAGCTACAGTGGAAGATAAGCTGAAGATGGTGTTGGATGCCATGGAGAATCTGAAAAAGAAAAGATCTAAAGCGAAGAAACTTGGAGCTCAACGACAAGGTCATGCCCAGCCACAATGAACAGGGTGAGGGAGAAGCACATAGTAATGAGGAATGAACTAGGAGGATGTAGAGAAGAAGAAGATGCATGAAAAGCTACGGAGCCTTACTGGAAAGTATGAAGAGATGGCGAAAAAGATGAGAGGATCTTCCTCAGTAGAGTACTTGTTGAACCTGATTTGGTGTATAGTGAGAAAATTATGACCATGCCGCTTCCATAGAATTTCAAAGTACCACAAATAGAGATGAACGATGATTTAAGTAACCAATAGATCCTTAGAGAATTTCAAGGCGCACATTACGCTCCACAGCTTTTTCGGAAAAATCGCCTGCTGGGCTTTTCCCCTAACCTTGAAAAGAATGGCGAGAGGATGGTTTGGAACTCTTTGGTCGACAGACAGCTATGAAGAGTTAGCCTAGCAGCTTCTAACGCAATTCATGCCTAGTAGGTGATATCGACGCCCAACTACATACCTTTTAATGGTCAAGCAAAGAGACAAAGAAAATCTGAAGGCATACCTCACCCGCTTTAACAAGGAAATGTTAACAACAGATGATCAAGATGAGAAGATCACTCTCATCGCCCTTCTAGGTGGAATCTGGCCACTCAGCCCCTTAATGGTTGAACTAGCTAGGAAGACTCCTTCTACCTTGAGAGAATTCATGGACAGGGTAGATAATTTTGTCAATGCTGAAGACACACTACAAGCCTTAGTAGATTCGAGGAAATGGGAGCACAAAATTGAATGAAAAATCAACCATGGTGACCAAAAGCCTACATCAAATGATCAAGATAGAAGACGAGAAAGGCAGCCAGAACACAACAATAGATTGATACACAATAATCTAAATGTACGAGAAAAGAAGGAGCCATACAGAGATCATCCAGTCTAGAATAGGTAGTCGTTATTGCAAATATCATCGAAAAAATTCACATTAGACGGAAGATTGCACGACCATGAAGAAGAGAGTCGCAAAGCTGGCGCGCACAGGAGAATTAGGGAGAATGGTCATATAACGTTCAAAGCCTAAGTAGCAATACGATTCAGGTAATAATCCATTAAGAAGTAACAATCCCAATAGGCGGTGACTGCATCAGGAAAATACTCACAATAACGATAAAGATCGAGCACCCCCAACTAATGACAGAGATAGAGACAGGGCGCCTAAAGGGGAAATCAAGACCATTCACCAGGCGTGGCATCTCCTCGTCCAGCCGAAAGGCACATGTATGAAGAGCAAGGTATGAATAAATTTATGTGGCGTATAGGTCCCCTAAGTATCAGAAGCTTAACACCCCAACGACCATATCCTTTGGGGAGGATGACCAAGAGGGAGTCTTGTACCCACATGATGATGCATTAGTAGTGACTCTCCTGGTTGCCAATTATACGATTAGGTGTATACTTATTGACAATGGCAGCTCAGCTGACATATTGTTTTGGGAAGCCTTCACAAAAATGGGAATCAAGATGACAAAGCTAAGGCCTTCCCCAACATCGTTAAAGGGGTTATTTGGAGATATGATACAATCGGTGGGTGCCGTAACTCTCCCAGTCATAGCTGGAACAGGAACGTGTACAGCCACCACCATGACCAACTTCTTGGTCGTGAAGGCCCCATTTTCATACAATGCCATATTAGGGTGACCAATGCTTAACAACCTTAGGGTAGTCACATCCACCTATCATCTGAAGATGCAGTTCCCAACCAATGGTGTCGTAGGTGAAGCATAGGGCAAGCAGGCCCTAGCATGAGAGTGTTATGTGCAGGAGTTGAGAAGTAATAAGAACGAAGTATGCGCCGTTACAAATAGCAACGAAGATTGCAACCGGGAGACCTCTCCACCACCCCTAGCGGTTTCACTAGAAAGGGCATGGAGGTTAGGGATGAACAAAACTTACAGTAGGCCGAAGCCAATGAACTGTTGGAGATAGTGACGTTGTATCCTGACCGCCCCAATGCCATCACACGCATCGGGACCTAAGTTCCCCCTGAGGATAGAGAAGCCCTAAAGCAGTTGCTAGTAGGCCACCAAGACGTGTTTGCCTGGGGCTATGAAGAGATGCCAGGAATAAATAACAATATTATAGAGCACCATCTTTGTGATGCCCCCAAGTCCCCACGTACGGACACTGAAAAATCGAGACGTTTGGATGATGACATCACGGGTCACCACCCTATCGACGTGTGCAAGGTGTGTGCATAAGCAACGAATGTGCAAGAAAAACACGCAACGAAAAGCAAAGTTAATAACTAAGTACTAGAATTTTTTCTTAGCTTAATACAAAGCTGTTCAAAATATACATAATAAAATATTACAAAATACAAATATTATTTCAAAGCCAAATACAAAACATAAACTCCACTCAGAACTCCGGTGGAGCCGCATCCTCGGGCTCAGCCTCCTCCTCCTCCTCGAACTCAGCACCAAAATCTACGGAACCAAAAATGGTGTCGCAGGTAAGTAAAATCCAAATACTACTAGATAAAAACATATAAAACTCAAACAATATGCATGAAAGAAAAACCAATGCACATGTCCCGTAAAACCATATTTTTCCACGCACGCCAAAAATCCATTTGGCCTAAAAAACATATCGCTTAAAACCAAACCTCGCCATTATCCCAGATAATGACCCAACCTACCATTTTCCTAGAAAATGGATCAAAAGCCTCAAAACCAAACCTCGCCATTTTTCTAGAAAATGGCCCGTATTGGAAAACCATAAGAACCATCCAATTATGCATACACCATGATCTCCCCTAGGGATCATCCGCACACCCTGGCTCTGTGCCATACCGCAGGTAACGACTACGCATGTGACACCTAAACGAGCGATGTCCAGACTCATGCCCCGCGCGTACCTGGCTAGACCATCCTCTAGTCCCCGCCACTCTAGGGATCACGGAGTCGACACAACGGCTTTACTGTATCGTGCGATTCGGTCGTCGCCCTGCGACAACCCAGGGGATGTCACTCAATATTATCCACTCCTGAGTGACCAGAGGAGCTCCACCGAGATAATAACCCATCCCGGCTTGGGCTCGTGAGACTCATATACCCGAAATCCATTTACGCTAACAAAACATGATTTTCTCAAATAAATAAAATACACATGCATGCACCATGTAAATGCAATACCAATGCACAAAACAACCAACCAACCATAAATCAACAATCTAAACGTCTCCGTCCTCAAACCATCCGACCCCCGAACTCCTCGGACTCAGTCCGGAATCAGCCAACCAACAACAAATATTTATTGTATGAGCAAAATATATTTAAATCTAAAAGTAGAGTTTGAAAAATACTTACAGCGCTATATGGTATTTTTTGAAAGCTCGGGGCATTGCAAACGGCGGAAGAAAAGCAACGTAACAGTGTAATTTACACTATGGCCGTGGGTAATAAATTACCCATTTTTGAACGGGGACAAACCAAAGCTCGGGATTTATAGGGAATGGTCTAAAGATGTTTATGAAGCTAGTGGAAGTGGAGTTTGGCTGTGGGTGGCGGCGAAAACGGAGGAGGAAGGCCAACATACCCAAATCGGAAAGCTAGCTTGTGGGAGTTGCTCCGGTGACAGAATGAGGCCGTAAATGGGTGGGTTAGGACTACAAGGAGTCGGTAATGAAGTGGTGAAGAGGTGGTGGCCGGAGGTGGAGCGACGACGGAAAATCGGAACCAAAACCGTGCGGCTTGATGAAGGTTTTCCGGCTAAATGGCGGCACGGTTGGGGATGAAAGTTGGTGGGGTGGTTCACCGGAGGGAGGGGAAGAAATTGATGGTGGTGGTGTGGCTCACGGCGCCGGTAAGCGGCGGTCCTCGATGGCTGGACGGAACGGCGTGAGGGAGAGGAGAGAGAGTGTGTCACGCGGGAGAGAGAACCGGGGAGGAGAGAAAAGAAAGAAAAAAAAGAAAGAAAAAGAAGAAAAAAGAGAAAGAAGAAAAAAAATAAAAGAGAAAAAGAAAAGAGAAAAAGAAAAGATGATGGAAAAGAAATGAGGTCCAGTTCTCACTCCGGAAACCAAAACAGATCTGCCGAAAACGATTTTAAAAACCGTAAAACGACTAAATAAATAAAACAAAACATCAAATAAATTAAAAAACCAATTTAAAACACAATTATTTAAAATAAATAAACCACTATATTAATTAAATTAAAAACAACCCTTCAGTGAAAATACACGTAAAAGCGGGTCATCACAATCTTTGTGTAGACCCTACACACAAGAAAGTATGTCAGAAAAGGAGATCATTCAGTGCTGAAAAATATGCCGCCATTGCTAAGGAGGTAAAATGCTTGCTTGCCGCCGGTTTCATCAGAGAAGCCCACTACCCTGAGTGGCTGTCTAACTTTGTCCTTGTGAAGAAGACAAATGAAAAAATGGAGAATGTGTGTAGATTTCACTGACCTGAACAAAACTTGCTTGAAGGATAGCTTTCTTTACCATAGATAGACGTTATCGTAGATGCCACCGTAGGGCACAAGATGTTGAGCTTTATGGATGCATATTCAAGCTACAGCCATTCGAATGCACCCAATGGACGAGGAGAAGACATCGTTTATCACGGATCGAGGACTCTAATGCCACCAAGTCATGCCATTGAATTTGAAAAATGCAGGGCTAGTTACCAGAGGTTGGTCAACTGAATGTTTAAAGAGCAGATAGGATGGTTGATGGAAGTGTATGTAGATGACTTATTAGTAAAGAGCAAGGAGCCTGCCCAACATTTGGCCAACCTAAGGGAGGTGTTCACAATCTTACGCCAGTATAAAATGAAGTTAAACTCAGTAAAATGTGCGTTTAGGGTAGGGTTAGGGAAGTTCTTAGGTTTCATTATATCTGAGAGAGGAATCGAAGTCTCTCCCAAAAAGATTGATGCAATCCTAAACATGAAGTCCCCAAAAAGCTGAAACAACACTTATAGACTGGCAGGAAAGGTAGCCGCCCTAAACAGGTTTGTTTCTAGGTCGATGGACAAATGCCTCCCTTTCATTAGGATATTGCGTAAGGTACACCCTTGGAATGAGGAATGCGATGAAACCTTTGAGAAACTGAAGTAAAACTTGGCCAACCCATCACTTCTAAAACAACTAGAAAAAGGCAACAAACTCTACACATACTTGGCGGTTTCCTCACATGCTGTTTCTGCTGTCCTGGTCAAAGAAGAAGGAGCCACCAAACTACTTGTATATTAAGTTGGTCAAGCCTTGAAAGGAGTAAATGTAAGGTACCCATGGGTGGAGATGTTAGCCTTCACCCTAGTAACAACAGCTAGGAGATTTCGCCCATATTTTCAAGCTCACATGGTAAGGGTGCTCACAGAAAGCCCACTAGCAAAGGTGTTGCAAAGATGAAACAACTCAGGAAGGTTAGTAGGGCTGTTGATTGAGTTAAGCGAGCTTGATATAGAGTATCTACCAAGAAAGGCAGTGAAAGGGAAAGCACTGGCAACTTTGTAGCCGAATTTTCAGATTTCCCCCTAGAGGAGGTGGTGACTTTAGTAGGGAAGCCATCTTTTCATATACGACTCTTCCTCTTAGCCAACGGAGGGATAGGAATTCACTTAATTAGTCTTGAAATTCAGGAATATCATTACATGGTGACCCTCACCTTCAAGACGACCAATAACGAAGCTAAATATGAGGCACTGGTGGCAGGACTTTTGATTGCCACATCATTGGGAGCAACTGATGTGGATGTAAAATCAGACTCACAGGTGTTCAACCAAGTGTTGTGGGTATACGCCACTAAGGGCGGGAAGTTAAAGAAGTATTTGGCTCAGGTTTGGGAGGCACGTGGCCGATTCTTGTACTTCAACATATCCCAAATACCCCTAGAAGATAATGTAGCAGCGGACAAGTTGGCACATCCAGCATCAGGGATGAAGGATGCACCCATCGCTAGGTAGGTCGAAAAGAGAATTGTTGAAGTTCTAGCCATAGGGGCAGAGGTGTGCATGTTGGGTTAGGACATCCTTGATGGGCCGACGACGTGGTCAAGTATCTCGATATAGGTGGACTCCCCGAAGGGAAGGAAGAAGCAAGGAGGACAAGAAGGAAAGCGACTAGGTTTATGCTTATCGATGGGATTCTCTATAAAAGAGGTTTTGTGGCCCTCTTACTCCTGTGCATCTCTTTTCAAGAAGCATTGTATATTTTGGTAGAAATACATGAAGGAATATGTGGAAACCATTTGGACGGGAAGGCCTTAGCCAAGCAGGCGGTAAGAGTTGGGTACTATTAGCCCAACGCACTGAGAGAATCCTGGGAGTTTACAAAGAAATGCATCAAGTGTTAGATGTACGCACTAGTCCTTCATGCTCCCTAGAGGAATTAACCTCCATGATCGCCCCTTGGCCATTCGCCTAATGATGAGTGGACTTAGTTGGACCTCTCCCACTTGGAAAGGGGGCGTAAGATTCATAATGGTGGCAGTTGACTACTTCACCAAATGGGCGGAGGTGGAGCTGTTGGCGACCATAACGAGCAAAGCCGTAACAAAGTTCTTGTGGAGGAACATCATCTGCCGATATGGCATCCTGCAAAGTATAGTCTTAGACAACGGGTGCTAGTTTGACTCAGACCATTACCGAGAATGGTGTGCCGAGCTAAAAATACAAGTCAAGTACTCCTTTTTGGGACACCCAGCAGCGAACATGCAAGTAGAGTTGACAAACAAAGCATTACTAGCAATTCTAAAGAAGAAACTTACAAAGAAGAAATGGGAATGGGTGGAAGAATTACCAGGAGTATTATGGGTGTACAAAACCTTAGTGAAGACACCCACTGGAGAAACCCCATTCACGCTAGCATACGGGTGCGAGGTTGTACCCCAAGTAGAACTAGGGTTGCCAAGTTTCCAAAGTCTCCATTTCTTGGCACCCCAAAACAACAAAGTTATGGAAGAATACTTCGATTTTCTAGGAAGAAAGGGAGGTGGTTGATGTTAGAATGATGCATGAGAAGAAAAAAGTTGAGCAATACTTCAACAAGAGAGTGAAGTCCAGAACCTTTAAAATAGGGGACTTGGTCCTAAAGGAGAGCGGAATCACCACCAAAGAAGAAGGCAAGTTGGGGCCTCATTGGGAAGGACCATACGTAGTAGTGGCCAATCATAAGCTAGGGTCCTACCACCTAAAGGATAGCCAAGGAAAAGAATTGCAACATCCCTAGAATGTAGAGCATTTGAAGAAATTTTACCTGTGATAACACCTTCCTCTCGACCTCAGGATTACTCAGATAGCTATGTTTTTATTTATGTAAGTTTTTATCATTTGTTGATTATTTGTTGGAACTCTGTCATTATTTTATCATATTATGAATAAAGTGCTCATTCTAACCCCATGCCCATGGACAAAAAAGGGGCGCAGAGGTCATCAGATCACGCCACTCTAAATACCAATGACGAGCCTAAATGACTTGCAGTGCCATGTAAAAAGGGTGTGAAGGTCCTTAGACCATGCCATCCTTAAACACCAATGACAAGCCCAAATGACTCGTGGTGTCATGAAAAGGTGTAGAGATCCTTAAACCATACCATCCTTATAAAAAGGGCGCAGAGGTCATCAGACCATATCACCCTTAAACACCAATGACGAATATAAACGACTCGCAGTGCTTTGTAAAAAGGGTGCGTAAGTCATTAGATCACGCTACCCCTAAACACCAATGAAGAGTCTAAACGACTCGCAGTGCCATGTAAAAAAAGCACGGAGGTCATCAGACCATGCCATCCTTAAACATCAATGACAAGCCCTAACAACTAGCGGTGCCATGAAAAAGGGCACGGAGGTCCTTAGACCACCCCATCCTTGTAAAAGGGAGCGAAGGTCCTTAGACCATGTCACTCTTAAACACCAATGACAAGCCTAAATGACTCGCGGTGCCATGTAAAAAGGATGCTTAGGTAACTAGACCATGCCAACCTTAAACACTGATGACGAGCCTAAACGACTTGAGGTACCATGTAAAAAGGGCATTGAGGTCATTAGACCATGCCACCCTTACATACTAATGACGAGCTCGAAGGACTCACGGTGCCATAAAAAGGGCGCAAAGGTCCTTAGATCATGCCACCCTTGCCGAAAGGGCGCGAAGGTCGTCAGGCCACACCACCCTTGCAAAAAGGGAGAGGAGGGCCAACTGACCATGCCACCCTCCGAATTCAATGCGCACAAGAATAGCAAAAAGGGGAGAAAGGAAGGCAAAGGGGAGCAAATTGCATCACCCAATGCCCACCCAATGACAAGAAAACACAAGGAAAAAGCAAGGCAATCAATCATTTTTTATTTTTATTTTTTGGAAAAATAGGATGGCACCTCCAAACTTTATTAACGAAAACCCTCACTTATGGTAAACCATAACTAGTAAACAAATGACCAACAAAACAAACAACCCCAAACTAGTACAATAAAAAAAACTTAAACCAGTGAACTAGGCAAACAAATACAATCCAATCTAAGCAAACCTCTAACTCATAGGGGCAAATCATCGGAACGCACATATCTACAATTCAAGCCCACCTCCCCTTGTCTTGCTAGGAAATTTGTCACTTTATTTTCTGCTCGAAACAAATGAGAAATCATGTAATCAAATCCAAGAAAAAGTTGTAAAAGCTCCTCCTAAAAATCCCATAAATACTAAACTGTACAAGATTTATTCCAAATCCATTGTACAACCAAAGTTGAATCACATTCTATCTCAACTTTTGAAATCCCCATCTCAAAGAAAGTAACAAGGTAGAAATAAGCACTCTAAGCTTTGCTTCATTATTTGAACCAACATCAAATTTAGATGAGAAAGCAGCTACCATTCTCCCATTAGCATTTCTCAAAATACTACCCCCTTCACAGCTCCCTGGATTACATCTACATGAGCCATCAACATTGAGTTTAGCCCAGCCTTGTCTTGGACGAGTCCATTTTACAAGTTGTGGATGACGCACTACTGCAATTCGTATGAGAATATTCACCTCTGCAAGAAGCAAGCTGTCTGAGTGTGAAGCCTCAGCCTTGTCACTGTATAGTGATGAAAGAAATACCTGCCTCAGCCAATAAACAATTGAGCACCATACGACCTCTACCGACAACAACTTTCCTTCCATTCTAGCACCACATTGCTGTTGCCATAATTTCCAAGTAATCACACATGGAAGTAGATCAATTAGCAACCCTTTAAAACTTGATTTTCTTGCACAACGAAACCAACAAGGTACACGAGTCCACCAACTATCAACATGCATACATCAAACCCTGAAAAGCTAAGCTGTCTTTCTCCACACTACCTGAGCAAACTCCCCTGAGCACAAAACATGATCTCGGGTTCTAACTGACCTCGTATGCAACAATCACATCGAGAGGCTAATGGAATACCAACTGATTGCAACCTTCCATCCATTGGTAAACAATTAAATCATGCCTTCTACATACAAACATATATTTTTTTTGGAGCTTAGAATGCCATATCGACTCCATCCCTTCTAAATTTTGAGCCTTCACTCAAGTAACTTGCCAAGCTGATGCTGTCAAGAAAAAAGCATCACTATTCATTTGCCAGATCAAAATGTCCTCCCCTCATTTTAGCTGCACCAATCAGTTCCTCAAGAAACTACCTCTTGAGAGAGAAATCACAAACCAAGCAATACATGTAAAGCTAAATGATTATGTCAAAACAGCTGTTCATATGAATTAAAAAGTGCTTATTACCATGGAGATTCAAGCATTATCGCCTCCAGAAGGCGGAGGGGAAGTAGGAATATCCTTAAAAGCGTCGGACATCTCCTTCCGACCAAAAGCATCGACAAAATGGCGAGAGGCAGCGTCAGGCTTGAGTAGATTCAAATCCAAATGTGTCAAGTTAGCAGAGGGATTGGTAAGCAGGTGGGACCTAAGCCTCAGTGCACCAGCACCATAGCCATAGGCAAAATCCTGATCTCTGGCTACAGGGGCGGAAGTTAATTTGGGGGGGCAAGCAAGAGAGCTCCTTTCGTGTGGTCACAAGTTTGGCCTTTTTCTCATATAGGTAACTGTCCATTGCCACGATAGCCAAGTGTAGCTTTCGTTGCTCCTCGTTACTACGACTTTAATAATGTTCCCAAGTGTAGGATTGTCATGAAGTAATAACTTGGTGAGTTCGAGATTGAATCCACAAGGAAGGGTGTAGAATCGCAATCCAAAGTAAAAAAATAAAATAGAACAAGAAAACTTATAGGAAAAATTATCAAGGGTTGATTGAGTTGCTGGAAAAAAAAATCAAAACTATGGAGAAAAATATCAATATCTTAAAACACTAAGGCTCCGGGATTCCCACACAAGGCATCTAATGATAGTATCAACAATCTATTTTATAACTTGACTAAACTTTATATGAAGGATGATCTTATTCGGATGATTTAGCAATTAAAGCACATATTACTTTTCAAAGATAGTTTCATGAATTGGATTGATTTTAGGCAAAACAGATCTAGAGAATTTATGCGCAGGGAATTCTAAGCATTTAACGTGCCCGGAGTCTGATAAATCAAAGAATTATATAGAATAAATCTCTTTTCTAGAATGGTAACTCAATTCAAAAACATTAAAACTTAACATAAAAACCATAAACAGATTGTTAAGAACATACCAAAAGATGAGGTGGCTTTCCCTTACACCTTAGCAAAGTGTATAGCAATCCATAAAAAATAAAATAATAAACTAGGGTCTCCTTTTCTTCGCATCCCTCCAAATTTTTCTAATAATATGCTTTCTCCCAGTAGAAAAGTAACTAACTTTTCATGATTCCCGCTTAAAAAATTGTCTAACTTGTAGGACTTATATTGGCAGCCTCGTATGCATCTTAGGAGTCAGAATTTATAAATCCTTACCAGAGTCAAAGTTGTAGCCGTTTAAGATATATTTCCAACCTATCAAGAATTACATCAATCGAATACATGAGTAAAAAGTTATGATCAAAAAATTAAAGTATGTCTAGGTAGTCTCATAGCGCATTTCGAACTTGGATTTCTTGTAGATTCATTCTGTGATTTCTTTCTCTTTTTCTTGATCCAAATTAGTCTCAAACCCTACAAAAAATATATTTATGCATTAAGACTCATTTCAAACACAAACTTAAGAAAAGCACATTATTCTAAAACAACCTATAATATGCATGAATTAACCTTAACTAAATGTGATAAAGCTATCTACTAATGAGATAAATTACAAAACTAAGGTATTATTACTCGTTGGTGTCAGCATGGCTCTTTTTGCACTATTCATGTCGCTGCTACAACTCTGCTAAGGAGCTACTAGCCTTAGAGAGGTCAACCTTAGCCACCCGCCCCTTCTCCATTGAAGTTGCTAGCTCTTGCGTAAGTCCTTTGTTATGGTCCTGAGAGCTGGATAGCTTCCAGCAAACAAAGTCTAACTCCCTCTAAAGGGCTAGAATATCGGAGTTAAGGCGACCTCGCTCGAACTCAAAATCCCTTTGAATAAGGGAGAGTTGAGCCCTAGCAGAGTCACACTTTGACTTCAACAACCCCAACGCAAAGCCGTCTCTGACCTTCACCTCCCAGGCATGACAAAGTTCATCATGAAGGTGAACAACTTCATCTACAAGGATTTCCATGTTGCTGGATAGAGCGCGGGCACAACCATCAGTCTACTGTAACAATACCTCCATTTCTACACTCTCGACCTTCCACCTCTCAAATTCTGCCTTGACGTAGAAACCATACTTACACCTCTCTTGAACTTCCTTCTCTAAATCAGCTCGGTCTCCCATGATCCAGGCTGTTAAGTCGTCGACGCCCTACAAAAGGCAAACGCCAAAATAGAATAACCAACAAGCAAACAAACATGTAGTTAAAAGGTGGGCCATGAGCAATTAAAATTAACCTAGAAAGAAATTGCCTCAGTCGATAGGCCATTTTGGAGGTAGCTTCACCTCGAGCATTGGAAGAGGAAGAGGATGCCCCACCTTGAATCCCCTCGAGATCATGACCACCATCAAGCAAAAAGGCCCTAGGAGGCATACCATCTGAGCCAGCTCCCCCTCAAGGAGGCTACTAAGATCTCCTAATGGGCGAGCAGTACTATTGTAGGCTAGATCCACATTGACCAAGCAAACACCTTCGACCACGAGGCCGCCCAAGGAAATGCACCTCTCCAAGAGAGAGGACTCAGTCTCCCCTCCAAAAGAGAAAAGAAAAGGAGAAGAAATGGAGAGACACTCACCACTCACATCAAAGGAGGGAGTATCCCCCCAGAGATGGTTGATTCGATCTCAAATGTGTTTCCAAATGTAGTAAGTATCAAGTTGTACTAAGGATAAGTCTAGGATCGTATTCTATAGGGACAACCGATTATCATAGAATTTGTGAAATTTTGTTGTAAAAAAGATGTATTGACTATGAGAGATAAAAATAAAATGAAAGCAATGTGAAGAATCTTTTTGTACTTTTTTTTATGGTTGTATAAAAATAGAATATGCTATGCAAAACTAAACTTAGATCGAAATGGTGAATTTTACTTTTAGTACTTAACACATGAAGATTCTTAAAGATGAATCAAGAAAAAGTATGAATTTAATTTCTGCAAACTTAAGTGAAAGATGGACTTAAGGTTTCTAACCAAAGAGACAAATTAACAAACACTTGGGTTTGGGTATAAGACTCTCTTTGTTTCGGTTCCTAGATAATTTTCTTGATTAACAATCTAGTTAAGGCATTGATAAATGGACGATAAAACATGTTATAGTTAGGTTTTGTAATATTTTTCTAAGGGATTCACTACTTTACTAGCCAAACACACATTAACAATCAAGTGAGAGAAGCTTTGATAATTTTCAAGTTTTTGTTGTGTCTTACGTCAACAACAAATTAAGAACATGAGCTGTAATCTATTTTCAATTCGAATCTAACTAGTCATATAGTGAAATCAACATTTATCAACAAAATATTGCATTAATATATAACCCAAAACAAATCAAGTCTCATTCCACAACTCAAACTTTAGAAATTAGCTACACATAATGTTTCTAGCAGCAAAAATTAGTCTAAATAAAGCCATTATAATATCTAAGAGCAAAAAAAAAAAAAAAAAAAGCCCCAAATGGGATAAACCCTAGAGTGCAAACAATAACTTTTGAAATCTAGTCAGGAAATTGAAACACACAAAATGCTGTAGATGACGAAAGAAAGAAAATCGAAAAGAAATAAAACCAAGAAAATACAAAGAACAAGCCACAGTGCAGAGAAAAGGAAACTAAAAGAACAGTCGAAGGAAAGAAAGATGAAAACTGGAAAATGAAAAAACTCTACCCTGAAAACAAAAAAATAAAACAACGGGAAAATGAAACAAAAAGAACAGTTGCAATTTTTTCTTTCTTTTTATATCCCTCACACACAGCTCCCTTTCATTTGTCCTTGCATCCCAGGCTCCTAGCCAACCCGTAGCACTGCTTTGTTGTGCATCAGCTTGAGGCCATTTCATTCTAGCTCATCTGTTCATTTCGTTGCTCATACTTGCTCCCGTAGGAAAGAGTTGTAGGCGTGCTTCTCCTGCTCCTTTAATTTGTGCGGGCCATTTCTTGGTTCCCATTAGATGGGTTCCCCAAAACCTATAAATCAATTCCCCAATTTCATCTTGGGTCCTGCATCCAGGTAAAATTACCCTTGAACTCTTATTTTTCCTTTACTTTTCAAAAATGCCCTGCAGCACAATATAAGTCATTATTATTTTAAGGGCAAATATAAAAATTTTGTGTGCAAAATATTGACATCAATTAATTTGCATCCAGTACTAGAATTTAATGAATAATTAAGTGTTCAACTCTTTTTTTTTGATGAAATAAATCACTCAATTAAACAATTTAATTATACATTTCTAACATTTTATCAATGGTAGTCAGTAGCAACTGAGGAAGGGAGCCTCCCGCTTCATAGTTTTCATTAATTTCCTCTACAAGAGGAACTCTATCATCATCCTCGCCACCCTGACCATCCGCTCTGCCTGGCATGACAAACCCTTGACTCTCGTTTGGGGTAGTATCTCCCTCTCCACCCAGGCTGGTGTCTACTTCCTTGTCATGCCCTCCAACATTCACTTGGTTAGCAGGAGCCTTCTCTCCTCTTGAGAGGGGGCCTACCTCCCCTACAACAGCTTCCTCCACGGAAAAATTAAAATTAAGGGCGGCTACAACATTAGCACTCAACTCGCCATCCCCCACTAGATTCTCAAACACAGGGAACTCAAAAACGGGGTCGGATGCCAAGGTAGACACCCCTGATGAGGAATTTCAAACTGAAATGTGGCAGCTAAGTCAGAGAGGGCTTGACTTGCCAAACCCTCAACATCGCCAAGGCTTGGGAAGTTGTACATGCGGGTGAGGTGTTGAGTGTGGAAGATGGGGTAACAAACGGAGGAGTAGATGCCTGGTGAGGGCTATCAAGTCTATCTCTTGAAGCCTTCTTCTTTTTAGCAGGAGAAGAATCATCCTTTGAACGAGCACGTTTCTTTGAAGCTTTCTTTAAAGCTTGTTTCGGTGGAGAGGGCAGCACCATGGTCTTGGTTAGGAACAAAAGACCTTTGACATGGGAGCGATCAGGAGTTGTCAGGAAGCAGTCTATGTTGGCAAGGGTCAAGCGATCAGGAAGCGGTCTGGATGGCTTTCCGCCCAGGCGCAAACTAGTTTGACTCGGACCAGTTCTCATTCAGACAAGGGATTCCGGCCTACCAACAAGGTTTTCTCCTCAAGGATTTTGTCCCAATTGGACTTAATGGGAAGATCCTGGTGGAGGGTCTATGAACTCGAAAACTCCCAACCCTTACCAGAAATAAAGAATAGTTTTCCCATCCAATTCTTAGCATTAGAGTGGCGGGTCTCGAATTTGGCTAGTGTTTGTCCTTATCCTGCTTCTGGAAGCTTAGAACATTGCCCTTGACAGATGATTGCAGTTGGTGTAAAAGGCCAAGAAGTCCCTGGCAATTAGATCTGGGTATTCTTCACCAGTGGGCTCAAGGGCCATATGAAAGACAATACATGCACAGAGAAGAGTCCTCCACGAGTAAGAATGGAGTTGAGCAAGAGCAAGGCGAAGGAGGTCAAGAAGGCCACGTATGGGGCAAATGAAAGGAAACCTCAACCCATGTGACAAAGCACAAATAGTTAGGGCAACCTTGCCGCTAAAACCGTCTTCATCCATGCAACTGCGTTCAAGGATTTCCAAGTGAGCAGTGTCCAGGATTCTAAAATCCTCACGCAGATTCTTTAGATCATGAGACCTGAGAGAAGAACGTCACATGTGCCCCTCAAAGGATAGGACATCCAAGACATGGGAAGATTGTGCGTTGGTGAGATGGAAAGAAATGCCGTGTTTAGCCATCGAGAACATAGAAGGATGTAGGATGAGAAATGCAAAAGTTGCAAGAAGGAAGCAGAATTGCAAGAAGGAAGTAGCAGACGAGGAAAAAAGAGAAAGGAGAAGCAAATGAAAGGTAAATGGAGAAATGAGAGTAGTGTGCAAACTGAGTGGGGAATACGAGGAGCCGACGGCTCTGGCATCATGACTTGAAAAAAAGACTCGATGGAATGGGAATGGTTACATGTTACCCATTAACCGTCACCACGTCATGAGCAATCAAAGCCCCTTTTCTTGATTCCTGAAATTTGAAAACAGTGGGATGAAATATTTAATGGGCTAGCAGGGTGGCCCATCAATTTCACTAAAAGAGTTAGCGGGATAGTTCAAAAGCCTGAAATCCAGTCCAAGTCACTCGTAGCATGAAAAGTAAATTTACACCTTGGGAATAAATTAGCATGGTCATAAAGATGGATTCACTAAAATAAGATTTCCTTACGCCTACAAGCAAAGGGAATTAGCGGGATAACTGGAGAGTCTAATATTGGCCCAACCCTGAACACTAGTGTTGATAATGGACAAAGGCTCAAGTTGTGGGCTAAAGGCCCAAGAAGGTCTGATACTCTTTTGGTTAGCAAGATGGATAAGTGATAGTACGACAGGTGGATAACTCCAATTTATTAGAGATAAGCTTCACGCCTACTTAGATGTGATGATAACCAAGTCATAATGACGATCCTATACGACTCTACACCTATATATATGGGTACTAGGTAACTTTAAAACACATTTGATTATATACTTGAGGTATTATACACCCCTCTTTATTGACTTAAGCATCAGAGTGGTTACAGGCACCTCATGCCATCAATCTTTGATCTGTAGGCTGACGCTTGCACATGGTGGTGGGATATGTCCTCAACAATAATGATACCTTTACATTTCCTTTACTACTGCTTTACTATTTAACTATTTTTTTTTTTCTATTTGAATATGAATTAAAAATCTCAGAACATGACGTTCTTATATAATTTAGAAGAAAATAAATTCAATCAACCAATTAATAATGTAATTTAATTATAAATAAATTCAATTTTATAAAAATTGACTCAAAAAGTAAAAGAATGTCAATTTATAAATTTAAATTTATTTTTAATGAAATTACATGATTATGTTAGTTAATTGAATATATTTTCTTCTAGATTATACAAGAAGGTTTATATTTTAAAATTTTTAATCCAAATTCAAAGGAAAAAAAAAAGCTGATAATAAAATAAAAGTAAAAAAAGCGTAAAAGTATTAAATGGCTACCTACGTATTTGACGTTCTAACTATAATTGCTCTCCTTTTTCTATCTTTCTCCCTCTCCTCTTCCTGTCGTACCCATACTGCCAACCACATGTTTGGCAAGTCTCCTAACTGTCCAAATCAATGTGATACTCTCCTTGTCTTTTCCACCAGCGTTACGGTAAGTCACGCTTTGCAGCTTCACGATTTTGGCGAATTTATTTTGTTGATAGACTTGGGAATGAATTAATATCGGATTTCATTTTTATTTGGAAGTTAAGGCCATGTTTGGTTATTTCCTTTTTTTAGATTCTTTTGATTGTTAAACTCAACTAAAATTAACTTAGTTTAATTTAATTTTAAATTGAGTCTAACATTCAAACATGCAACTCTCAAATTACTAAATTAATCTCAACTCAACTCAAAATCTCTTTACACATGAGATTCACAACTTTTTTCAACTCAACACTTCTTTATACATATGATCTATAACCTTTTTCAACTTTCTATAAATATTTTTAAACTCATCTTAATATATAAATACATTTAAACTAATTTTAGGCGGGTCTCACAAAACTCACTCTACTCTCTCAACTCATTACTATTCATAAAAAACTTAACTCATCTCAATATCCAAACCTAACAGTTAAGAAAATAAACTTTAATCATCGTTTAAGTTAAAAAAGTGTTCTATTTCAAAATATTCATCCAATTATTTGCCTAGATTGCTGTAAGAAATTACAAAAAATTAATAGAAACTTTTACAAA
This sequence comes from Carya illinoinensis, assembly GCF_018687715.1. Classification (NCBI taxonomy): domain Eukaryota; kingdom Viridiplantae; phylum Streptophyta; class Magnoliopsida; order Fagales; family Juglandaceae; genus Carya; species Carya illinoinensis. Next base: position 24,992,599 of record NC_056762.1, read on the forward strand.
AAGATAAAAAAGATTATACCTAAAATCATATTCAAATAACTTTTAACCATACCTACCCACAAACTCTATACAAAATATATCTCAAATAAACTTTTATTTCAATTTTCCTTCTTTCACGAAACCTAATAAATTAAATGAAAAACTCAAAGTAATGGATCAATTTGATCGTAGACAATAATTCAAGAATTCAATACAAATAAGAGACTAAAGTGCAATCAAGATAAGTAGATCTTTCTATCCAGGTGCTGGTAGTCTACGTCTTCACCGATATGTCTATTTCACTGATTCTCTCTTCGAGACAGTGCCTAGATCGTTATGTCTTGAATCTTATTATCAATAATTACATTTCCATTAATATAATTAAATGTTTTTCATATGAATATTTCAACTTAATTAAACTTAGGCTTAATTTGGATAGTGAGTTGAGATGAGATGAGTTGAGATCGATGATTTGTAAATAGTAGTGAGATATTTGATTGTTGAGATGAGATGAGTTAGAAATGGTTTGAGTTAAAATATTTTATGAGTTTTTAGAAAATGAGAGAGAAAAAGTTGAATAAAAATATTATAAAGTTAAAATATTGTTAGAATATAATTTTATAATATTATTTTTGTTTTGAAATTTGAAAAAGTTGATTTTTTTTATGTTTTGTTAGAAAGTTTAGGAAACTTGTAATATTAAGTAATGATTAGATGAAAAAGTTGAATATTTTAAATTGGAAAGTATTTGTATTTTTTGTATTTAGATATTGAAATGAGATGGGATGAGATGAAATGAAATTAAATATAATGAGATGAGATGGAAGCATCTCTCTATCCAGATCAGGCCATATTAATATAAAATGATCTAATGGTATATAAAAGTTGAAGAAAAAAATAGGTGGGATACGCGTATATTATGTAGGGAGATTGAGTTTTCTATTGGTGTTTAATTCATTGATGATGAAAATATATTAAAATCGAGTGAGACATGTGCTTGAGAGAAAGGGATTTACCTTGAATGTTGATAAGAGAGTCTTAGAGATAATTGAGTAGTGGGTTCAGGAACACCCAAAGGAAGCTGGAAAGAAATACATCAATAAAACCAACCCGGCCATTTCTACAAGAGAAATGCTTTAGTTACCCAAAAAAAAGAAAAAAGAAAAAGAAAAAATATAAAAGTAAATCGACAAACTGACGTGACTTAATATATTATGTTAAATTATAAAATTACTTTTATTGTAAAATAGATCTAACGTATTATATGAAGTCATATCAGTTTATAGATTTATTTTAATGAGATCTTTTTGTAGCTGTAACACTTTTTTTTAACAATGCCAAATTTGTAATAGACGTTAGCCATCCTACACATCAACGCTTAAAAAGGAAAGGTTTTTTAGCCTTTACAAGGGATCTCTACCATCTCTATAAATTTTTAAGTACTCAACACCCAAAGGGCCAAAGCTCATAATGCTTCAGCAAAAGCATTTAAATTTTACAGTCTTAGAACATTGTTGAGAATTATGCAAAGTTTGTTATCTTAAATAGAAATAAACATGACTGTAGGTGCATCTGAACAAGTCAGTCACCTATTACACTATTATATCATGGTCTTTTCTTGAGTACATTCCATTTTCCTCTTGTATCTAACTTGATACAAAAGTAGCACATTTTCTGTTACCATACCTCTAACATCCATTCATGTGGTGGAATTTTTAGAAAATGATTTTAGAAAAGAGAAGGGAATTATCATTCATTTTAAAACTTTTTCCTTTCCTACCAAGGATACAAAAGACTCCATTTTTAAAATAAAATATGCTTTAGAGTAAAAGAGAGTTACAAAGGAAAATATTAAACTTTAAAATTAAAAGTCCTTCATACAAAACATCATGCCTTGGCTTCCATACTCTTCCCCTTGGGCCGCCTAGGCTTCCATGCTCTTCCTCTTAGTGTGATGACCCGCTTTCGCTTGTATTTTCGCTGAAATGGTTGTTTTTATTTTAATTAATATATTAGTTATTTATCTTAATTTATTGCGTTTTAAAAATTAGTTTTTAATTTATTTGATGATGTGTTTTATTTCTTTTAGTTGTTTATAGTTTTTAATCTCGTTGCGGCGGTTTAGTGTTGTTTTCCCGGAATGAGGATTATACCTCATCTTCTTTCCCTACACCTCTTTTCTTTTTTCCTTTTTCTTTTTCATTTTTCTCTTTTTTCTTCTTTCTTTTTCCTTTCTTTTTCTCTTTCCCTTCCCGCGTCGACCCCCCCGTCTCTCTCTCTCTCTCTCTCTCTCTCTCTCTCTCTCTCTCTCTCTCTCTCTCTCTCTCTCTCTCTCTCTCTCTCTCTCTCTCTCTCTCTCTCACGCCGGAGTGCTTCTGCCCTCGACCCGCCGCCGTCCGGCCACCGTGCGGCTCACCACCACCACCGTTCGACTCCCCTCCCTCCGGCGCACCTTCCCACCAATTCCCAACCCCATCCGGCCGGCCGTTTGGCCGGAAAACCCCTTTAAAGCCCGCACGGGTTTTGCTCCGATCCGCCGCCGTCGCTCCACCTCCGGCCACCATTTCTTCACCACTTCATCACCGGTCCCTTGCCGTCCTAACCCACCTATTTTCGGCCTCCAACGACCACCGGAACAGCTCCCACGAGCTAGCTTTCCTTTTTGGGAAATCCGGCCTCTCTCCGGCGTTTTCGCCGCCACCCATGGCCAACCACCACTTCCAATAACTTCACAATCATCCCTAGACCATTCTCTATCGATCCCAAGCCCTGGTTTGTCCCCGTTCAAAAGTGGGTATTTCACAACCCACGGCCACAGTGATTTTTCACTGTAACGTTGCTTTTTCTCCGCCGTTTGCAACGCCGGGTGTTTTCTAAAATTACCGTATAGCGCTGTAAGTATTTTTCCAAACCCTATTTTCAGATTTAAATATATATCGCTCATTCAATTTATTTTATCTGTTGGTTGGTTGATTCCGGACTGAGTCCGAGGAGTTCGGGGGTTGGATGGATGGAGGATGGAGTTGCTTGATTTATTGTTTTATGGTTGGTTGTTTGTTTTGTGCATTGATAATTGCATTTGCATGGTGCATGCACGTGTATTTTATTTTATTTGAGAAATCCTGTTTTGCTGGCGTGAATGGATTTTTGGGTGCGTGTGTCTCACGAGCCCAAGCCGGGATGGGTTATTATCTCGGTGGAGCTCCTCTGGTCACTCGGGAGTGGATAATACTGAGTGACATCCCCTGAGTGGTTGCTGGGCGATGACGGGAGCGGGGCTAGAGGATGGCCCGGCCAGGTACGCGTTGGGCGCGAGTCTGGGCATCGCTCTACTCACCGACTCCATGGCCCTTCGCTGGCGGGGGCTAGAGGATGGCCTGGCCAGGTACGCGCTGGGTGTGAGTCTGGGCATCGCTCGTTTAGGTGTCACATGCGTAGTCGTTACCTGCGGTGTGGCACAGAGCCAGGGTGTGCGGGTGATCCCTAGGGGAGATCATGGTGCATGCATAACCGGATTGTTTTTATGGTTTTCGTATGTGGGCCATTTTCTGGGAAAATGGCGATGTTGGTTTTTCCGAGGCTTTTGATCCATTTTCTGGGAAAATGGTGGTTTGGGCCATTATCTGGGATAATGGCGAGGTGTGGTTTTTAGGGATATGTTTTTATGGGCCAAATGGGTTTTTTGGCGTGTGTGGTAAAAATGTGGTTTTGCGGGACATGTGCATTGGCTTTTCTTGCATCCGTGTTGCTTGAGTTCTATGTGTTTTTATCTGGTGGTGTTTGGGTTTTACTTACCTGCGGCACCATTTTTGGTTCCGTAGCTTTTGGTGCAGAGTTCGAGGATGAGGAGGAGGAGGCTGAGCCCGAGGATACGGCTCCGCCGGGTTGCTGATGTTATGCTTTGTATTTGATATTATATTATATGCGTGTTTTGTAATATTTTATTTATGTATGTTTTGGAATATCTTTGTATTAAACAAGAAAAATTCTGGTACTTAGTTATTGACTTGCTTTTCGCTGCGTATTTCTCGTGCACATTGTTGTTTTTGCACACACTTGGCACACGTTGTTAGGGTGGTGACCCGGGATGTCATCATCCGGACGTCTGGATTTCCCCGTGTCCCATGCGTGGGGATTTGGGGGCGTCACAGGTGGTATCAGAGCGGTTTGGATCTGGGTAAAACCACATGTCCCGTAGGCAGTACCAGAATGCTTTTTAAAGTTGTGTTTTGAAAATTATGTTAAGTACAGCTATTTGATTTGTTTTATTTGTTTGAGCTTGTTTGTTTGTTTTTATTTATTTGGTTATGTTTTTGCAAGTTGGTTTCTTTTGTTTTCTGTCATGTGGTGTTGGTCTGTGGTTCTGTTTTTGTTTGTTGTTGGTTTTAATTGTTTTTGTTTTCTGAAAGGGGGGTCAAAGGTTGTGGTGACAGGAAAAAAAAATGGGGAGACCAAGGAAATCTGCTCAGGAGCCACGTGACAATACCTCAAGGGATGACTCCATAGCCGAAGCAATACGGCAGATGACAGAGTTTATGCAGCAGAATATTAGGCCACAACAGGCAGGGCCTTGGCCACAAGGAGGACCTTGGCCATCACAAGGGGGTCCCTGGCAGCCACAAGGAGGGCCTTGTCCGCAACAAGAAGGATTTTGGCCGCAACCAGGAGGTCCTTAGCCATATCAGGGAGGGCCTTGGATGTACCCGGGAGGGTCCAGTAGCATGGTGCAAGCCGGGTGCACCTATGAGCGCTTCCTGGCGCATAGGACTCCACACTTCACTGGAGAAGATGATCCACTTCAAGCTGGAAAATGGATCAAAGATCTGGAAAGGACATTTGAGGTGTGTGGTTGCACCGAGGCGCAACAGGTACTCTACGCCAGCTATCTCTTGCAAGACACGGCGTCTGATTGGTGGGATACCAAGAGGGTGATGTTGGAATCAGAATTGGGGTCTTTCGCTGCTGTGACCTGACAGCGCTTCAAGAAGGAGTTTAATGACCGCTTCTTTCCCGTAGCGGTAAGGAAGCAAAAGGCAAGAGAGTTCTCAAATCTGGTCCAAGGGGGTGCGACAGTGGAACAGTACGCCCGGAGATTCATAGAACTTGGGCGATTTGCTCCTCACCTTATCGCCACAGAGGAGATGCGAGCTGATCGTTTTCAGGAGGGACTACGCCCTGATATACGCCGTATGGTGGTCAGCCATCGGATATCCACTTTTCAGGAATTAGTGGATGTGGCCACCCTGGTGGAACGAGAAAATAATCTGAGTATGGGCTCCCCTCCAGGGCATAAGAGGCGGAGTTTTTCTGGAGAAGGAAGCAGCTCGGGTTCGCCTCAGAAATTTGTTCAGCGGACCGGGACTCGACCGCAAGCATCCTCAAGTGTTCGCATGGGAGGACGTGTGCCTGTTTGCGGAGTTTGTAATAGAGCCCATGTGGGTGAGTACCCTTCTGGTGGAGCTCGATGTTATAATTGTGGCCAGCAGGGTCACTTTGTCCGAGAATGTCCAAGAACAGTTCAAGGAAGCCGTGGAGGTAGACGCGGTGGAAGAACAAACCCGAGACAAACAGTGCAAGCCCGGGTTTATGCTGTCACACCTGGAGAGGTGGATGATGAGGCGCCAGCGACCCATGATGCTGGAGTAATTACAGGTATGGATTACTTTAATTTTAAGTTGGATTTAATTTTTGGTGTATTTGGTTTCTTCTTTGCTTTTTGGATTTCATGGGTTGATGTGTTTGGTTCAGGAAGAGTCCGTTTATATGAGTTTTATGCTTGTACTTTGTTTGATTCCGGTGCGTCGCAGTCATTTGTATCTTCCACGTTTGCGCGGGTGTGTGATTTGGTCACGGAACCGTTGCCGAAGGCTATGGTAGTGGCTCTACCCGATGGTGAAATGGTGTGGTGTTCCAAGGTTGCTTTGGGATGCCCGTTAAATTTTGAGGGAAGGTTCTTGGATGCTGATTTAGTGGTATTCAAGCTGTTGGGTTTTGATATCATCCTCGGAATGGATTGGCTATACCGATATTCTGCTAGTATTAATTGCAGAAGTCAAAAAATTAGCTTTCAGCTTCCAGATGGTGATTTTCTGGAATTTGCGGGGAGTAAATTAAAAGAAAAGCCGATAATTATATCGGCGATTCAAGCAAGAAGAGAGATTGCATGGGGAGCGGATGCATTCTTGGTTCAAATAGTGTCCATGCCGTCTGAGGAGAAGTCGTTGGCAGACATTCCAGTTGTGGAAGAATTCCCCGATGTGTTTGTGGATGACTTGCTCAGATTACCCCCTGTTCGGGAAATGGAGTTTGTTATAGACTTGGAACCTGGAGCGGCTCCTGTGCATAAAGCTCCTTATCGCATGGCACCGGCTGAATTAAAAGAGTTGAAGACTCAGTTGCAAGAGCTGGTAGAGAAGGGATTTATTCAACCTAGTACTTCACCGTGGGGTGCACCAGTTTTGTTTGTTAAAAAGAAAGATGGAACCCTCCGTATGTGCATAGATTAATTGGAATTGAATAAGGTGACCATCAAAAATAAATATCCTCTCCCGCGGATAGATGATTTATTTGATCAGCTTCAAGGAGCAGCCGTGTTCTCTAAAATTGATCTGAGGTCGGGATACTACCAGCTGAGGATCAGAGACAAAGATGTGCCTAAAACTGCCTTCAGGTCGAGGTATGGACATTATGAATTTAAGGTGATGCCGTTTGGGTTAGCTAATGCCCCTGCTGCTTTCATGGATTTAATGAATCGAGTGTTTCGACCTTATCTGGATTCCTTTGTGGTAGTATTTATTGATGACATTCTGGTTTATTCCCGAGATGTTGAAGAGCATGTGTATCATCTTCGTCTGGTACTTGGGAAATTGAGAGAACACCAACTGTACGCCAAGCTCAGCAAGTATGAATTCTGGTTGGAAGAAGTTAAATTTCTTGGGCATGTAATTTCCCGAGACGGAGTGGCTGTTGATCCTTGTAAGGTGGAAGCCATTTTGTCATGGCAGCGCCCGACTACAGTGCGCGAGATCCGGAGTTTCTTGGGGCTGGCCGGGTACTACTGAAGATTTGTGGAGGGATTTGCTCGCTTATCCGGACCTCTCACAGCTTTGACTCGGAAGAATACAGAATTTGTTTGGTCAGATAAGTGTGAGAGAAGCTTCCAAGAATTAAAGAACAGGTTGACGACGGCACCAGTGTTAGCGCTCCCAGAACCGCATAAGCCATTCGTAGTCTTCAGTGATGCGTCTAAGTTTGGTTTGGGTTGTGTCCTTATGCAGGAAGGACGGGTTGTTGCCTATGCATCTCGTCAGCTAAAGGACCATGAGAAGAATTATCCGACGCACGATCTAGAATTGGCTGCGATTGTTTTTGCTCTCAAGATCTGGCGGCACTTCTTGTATGGGGAAGCTTGTGAGGTATTTACTGATCACAAGAGCTTGAAGCATTTGTTTTCTCAGAAAAATCTGAATATGAGGCAGAGGCGATGGCTAGAGCTAATCAGTGACTATCAGTGTGAGATCAAGTACCATTCGGGGAAGGCTAATATAGTTGCTGATGCTTTGAGCCGGAAGTCGCACTTAGAAGATGAAGCCGAGCCGTCAGATTTGGATTCGTTGCTTTGTGGGATGAGAAGGCTCCTTATAGAGAGTTCGCAGCAAGAAGAGATTTTATCTTCAGTTCTTGATATTCGGGTAACTGATTTTGAAGAATTGAAGACTCTTCAAAGGAAGGATCCGAAACTGCTGAATATCCGAAAAAGAGTCAAAAAATCTCGAGGGCCGTTGCATTATAGCATGGATAATGATGGGATACTTCGGTTTCGAGATCGCAGAGTGGTCCCCAAGGATTCAGAATTCAAAGAACGAATCATGGCAGAAACTCATGCGGCCCCTTATTCAGTTCATCCCGGCAGTACAAAGATGTATCGAGACTTGAAGAAAAATTATTGGTGGGATGGAATGAAGAAGGATATTGCCTTGTATGTTGAGAAATGCCACACATGCCGTCAAGTGAAGGCCGAGCAGTAAAGACCTGCAGGTATGCTCCAACCCCTCCCTATTCCTGAGTGGAAATGGGATGACATCACGATGGATTTTGTAGTGGGTTTGTCGAGAACGCCTAGTGGGAAAAATTCTGTTTGGGTGATTGTTGACCGGTTAACGAAGAGTGCTCATTTTCTGCCTGTTAATAACACCGACTCTTTGGGTAAGTTGACCCGCTTGTATGTCAAGGAGATAGTGCGGCTGCATGGCATACCAAAGAGTATAGTGTCAGATCGAGACCCAAGGTTTATGTTGCAGTTTTGGAAGAGTTTGCAGGCAGCTTTGGGTACTAAGTTGAAGTTCAGTACTGCATATCACCCGCAGACAGACAGCCAGTTAGAGCGCACCATTCAGACCCTTGAAGACATGTTGCGAGCATGTGTCATGGAATTTCAAGGGAGTTGGGAAAACCATTTGCCGCTCATCGAGTTTGCATATAATAACAGCTTCCATGCGACCATTCAGATGACTCCCTATGAAGCTCTTTATAGGAGAAAGTGCAGGTCGCCCTTGTGTTGGGATGAAGTCGGGGAGAGTAGGATAATTGGACCCGAAATAATTCAAGAAATGCAAAGCCAAGTCCGGATCATCAGAGATAAAATGGCGACAGCTCAGAGTCGCCAGAAAAGCTACGCTGATACCAGGAGGAGAGAGTTGTCTTTTGAAGTTGGTGATTGGGTTTATCTCAAAGTCTCTCCCATGAGAGGTGTTAAGCGTTTTGGTAAGAAGAGGAAGTTGGATCCGAGGTATGTTGGCCCTTTTCAGATTCTGGAGAAGGTAGGGTCCGTCGCCTATAGAGTTGCTTTGCAAGGATATTTTGGGGATATTCATGATGTCTTCCATGTATCATCCCTGAAGAAGAGCTTTGGACAGCAAGAGCCACGCTTCGTCGACCCAGCGGGTATTCAGTTGCAACCGGATCTCACTTATGAAGTTGTTCTGTCGTAGATCATGGATTGGAAGGAGCAACAGTTGAGGTCCAAGATGATACCTTTGGTTAAGGTGGCTTGGGGAGATCCGTTAGCTCAAGACTTCTCTTGGGAGCGAGTAGCGGACATGAGGGAGCAGTACCCGTACTTGTTTGAAGGATGAAGGTATGTATCTTAATCTTGGTCACAGTTGATTTATGTGCTTTTATGTGGCTTGCTTTAAGTTGGTGGTTGATCTCACAAATTTTGAGGACGAAATTTGTTTTTAAGGGGGGGAGGATGTGATGACCCGCTTTCGCTTGTATTTTCGCTGAAATGGTTGTTTTTATTTTAATTAATATATTAGTTATTTATCTTAATTTATTGCGTTTTAAAAATTGGTTTTTAATTTATTTGATGATGTGTTTTATTTCTTTTAGTTGTTTACGGTTTTTAATCTCGTTGCGGCGGTTTAGTGTTGTTTTCCCTACACCTCTTTTCTTTTTTCCTTTTCCTTTTTCCTTTTTCTCTTTTTTCTTCTTTCTTTTTCCTTTCTTTTTCTCTTTTTTCTTTCTTTTCTTTTTTTTTCTCTTTCCCTTCCCGCGTTGACCCCCCCGTCTCTCTCTCTCTCTCTCTCTCTCTCTCTCACGCCGGAGTGCTTCTGCCCTCGACCCGCCGCCGTCCGGCCACCTTGCGGCTCACCGCCGCCACCGTTCGACTCCCCTCCCTCCGGCGCACCTTCCCACCAATTCCCACTCCCATCCGGCCGGCCGTTTGGCCGGAAAATCCCTTTAAAGCCCGCACGGGTTTTGCTCCGATCCGCCGCCGTCGCTCCACCTCCGGCCACCATTTCTTCACCACTTCATCACCGGTCCCTTGTCGTCCTAACCCACCTATTTTCGGCCTCCAACAATCACCGGAACAGCTCCCATGAGCTAGCTTTCCTTTTTGGGAAATCCGGCCTCTCTCCGGAGTTTTCGCCGCCACCCATGGCCAACCACCACTTCCAATAGCTTCACAATCATTCCTAGACCATTCCCTATCAATCCCAAGCCCTGGTTTGTCCCCGTTCAAAAGTGGGTATTTCACAACCCACAGCCACAGTGATTTTTCACTGTAACGTTGCTTTTTCTCCGCCGTTTGCAACGCCGGGTGTTTTCTAAAATTACCGTATAGCGCTGTAAGTATTTTTCCAAACCCTATTTTCAGATTTAAATATATATCGCTCATTCAATTTATTTTATCTGCTGGTTGGTTGATTCCGGACTGAGTCCGAGGAGTTCGGGGGTCGGATGGATGGAGGACGGAATTGCTTGATTTATTGTTTTATGGTTGGTTGTTTGTTTTGTGCATTGATAATTGCATTTGCATGGTGCATACACGTGTATTTTATTTTATTTGACAAATCCTGTTTTGCTGGCGTGAATGGATTTTCGGGTGCATGTGTCTCAAGAGCCCAAGCCAGGATGGGTTATTATCTCGGTGGAGCTCCTCTGGTCACTCGGGAGTGGATAATACTGAGTGACGTCCCCTGAGTTGTCGCTGGGCGACGACGAGAGCAGGGCTAGAGGATGGCCCGGCCAGGTACGTGCTGGGCGCGAGTCTAGGCATCGCTCTACTCACCGACTCCGTGGCCCTTCGCTGGCGGGGGCTAGAGGATGGCCTGGCCAGGTACGCGCTGGGCGCGAGTCTGGGCATCGCTCGTTTAGGTGTCACATGCGTAGTCGTTACCTGCGGTGTGGCACAAAGCCAGGGTGTGCGGGTGATCCCTAGGGGAGATCATGGTGCATGCATAACCGGATTGTTTTTTTGGTTTTCGGATGTGGGCCATTTTCTGGGAAAATGGCGATGTTGGTTTTTTCGAGGCTTTTGATCCATTTTCTGAGAAAATGGTGGGTTGGGCCATTATCTGGGATAATGGCGAGGCGTGGTTTTTAAGGATATGTTTTTATGGGCCAAATGGGTTTTTTGGAGTGCGTGGTAAAAATGTGGTTTTGCGGGACATGTGCATTGGCTTTTCTTGCATCCATGTTGCTTGAGTTCTATGTGTTTTTATCTGGTGGTGTTTGGGTTTTACTTACCTGCGGCACCATTTTTGGTTCCGTAGCTTTTGGTTCAGAGTTCGAGGTGAGGAGGAGGAGGCTGAGCCCGAGGATGCGGCTCCGCCGGGTTGCTGATGTTATGCTTTGTATTTGATATTATATTATATGCGTGTTTTGTAATATTTTATTTATGTACGTTTTGGAATAGCTTTATATTAAACAAGAAAAATTCTGGTACTTAGTTATTGACTTGCTTTTCGCTGCGTATTTCTCGTGCACATTGGTGTTTTTGCACACACTTGGCACACGTTGTTAGGGTGGTGACCCGGGATGTCATCATCCGGACGTCTCGATTTCCCCATGTCCGTGCGTGGGGATTTGGGGGCGTCACACTTAGGCCATGTTCGTCCTAATGCCTTCTGCTCATTTTATTTTTGGGAGGGGCATACATAAAAACTAAAATGAGTTAATGACTCATAAGCATTATTTCATACACTAAAACTATACTAACATAGGTTTTCATTCATGCATTCATGCATTCAACACTTCACACATACTATACATAAGACATATGTTCATTTAAAATATTACGAGATGGAGATTTTCTTAAAAAGAGTTTTCTTTCGTAAAACATTTCCCCATGCCTCGTGCCTTCATTTCTTAAAGAGTGAGAGCATACATACATTTTCTTATCACTTTCCTTTGGTTGGTACACACTGTTATGCTCTATGTGTAAGGGTTAGCGGGCATTGCAATCTGCCCATACATTTGGCACCTATTCATTCATTTATTCATGTGGCCGTTATATATTTTAATACATTAAAACTTTCATTCATTCAGTCACTATAGGCGAGAATCACAGGCGGGATTTACCACCATCCCTGCTTACCATTTCATGAAAATACATCCAATACTTACTACTTATACCATCCATTCACATGCATACACTTAATACTTTGGGGTGCATAAAAAGGGACTGCCAAGAAGAGTCGTTACATATATATACCTTTAAACGATATACTTAGCATACTTTCGTAAAATATCGTTCATGTCGTTTCGTAAAACATTGTAAAGGAAAAATATTTCTTTTTCATTTCATATCATTTAGAAAACTTTAGAAGAGTGTGAACATAATACTTGGATTCCATGCCACACTCATTTCATGTAGTCTACTCATGTGCGTGTTAGATGACAACCTACTTGCATACACAACCTCAATGTCATTCTCCATCTAGTGCATAGGCAACTAAACTAGAAGACACAGACTACATTTCACTTAGACACACTCTCCTTCTATCTCGTCTTCTATGTCTTCCTTACTATGCTTCCTCTTTTTTGGGACCCACTTGGGTCACCTTTTCAAACTCAGCATTCTATTTCGAGGTCTTATCCTTTAAAGCAAACCTTCACCTTAGGGTTAAGACACTAGTACCTTCGTCTTACTCTTCCTATCAACTACATCCCGATGCATAATTTAAATCGACCAAGTCATGCATCTCAATTCTAGTCCATACATACGTCACTTTCTTCCTGCATCCTAGCCCACATTTCATCCTCATTCCCATCCATGCATGTCACACAACTTTAAGTCGACTCTTAGGCTTAAACATCATATTCCCATGGTCAGACAAGTTACCCATTACATATGGTAAATCTGTCCAGCATATGTGTCTAACTAGATTACCTTTTATCATCTAAGATCAACATACAATCTGTTGAACGCTCGTTTGAGTAAATAAGCTCCATACTACGATACCAACTTTCAACTCAACTTGGCTAGCATGACTCTTCATGCTACTCATCTAGCAACATACTTCATCCCAACATTTAACACGACAAGACTCCATTAACAGCTACACCTTCGTTGAGTCACGTAGCTTGACACTAATCCCAAGTTACACCGTTATCCACTACTTTGCCTGACATCATGCCACATCACTTCAACACCAACTTCTAGCTCATCACGAGCATGACTTCTCATGAGCTCATGCCACTACACAACATCCCGTCATGTTTCCACTACGTCACTCTTACACCACTCTGTGACTTTACACATACTCCCGTCCATACCCAACTACACTGTGACACCGATCATTATGGCAGGGTCATATCACAACTATTTTGGAACACTGTTTCAAAATTCCTGACACAACACAACACGCTCTACGCTCCCAACTATGCAATCATCCAAACCTTCGTGACATGTCATTTGGTGCATCATGACTTCACCACACAGAGTACACTCCACATGTACTCCCTCCAATCCATACTATGCCACATCTCACCACAATGACATACTACACTTCACAACTATGCCCAACACTTCATGTACACAGCCACATTTCACATCACCTCACTACATAGCGAACTCCACAATACCAACAACACAGTCCACAATCAACCAACTTCACATAAATAATGAGAGAAAGGAAAAGAGAGTTATACCATCGGGAATAACCCGTGCGTTGCTCGCTGCCCGGCACGGCCAATGGCATCAGTAGCCACTAGCTTGGGCGGTAGTTGCTTTGTCATGGTCACTACTGTGACCTTGGAACGGGGCTACTCTGGAAGGCTAGATTTAGAGTTTCTTGACTAAATCTAGGCTTTGGCAGTTTAACGTGACTGTAGAGGGTGGCCGACGCAATGGGTAGTTTGTGGGTGGTGGCTAACACCGCATACAATGGTTATCCACCATGTACGATGGCTGTTTTCGACATATGGAGACTGTTTGGGCATTAGCAGGCATGGATTTCGGGAAAGGGAGGCCCTGGGTGGCTTGTGGTGGCTGGGGTGGCGGAGCACGGCGATGCCGTGGGTTTCACGGGCTGGATGACTTTAAACAGGAGAAACAGAGAGGGAGAGCTAGAGGAACTCAGGCTGGGCATGGAGGAGCTTACGGGAGTCGGTGGAGTTGGTGGTAGCATTGGGGAGGTAGTATGATGGTGGGGTGGCGATGGATTTGGGCTGCATGAGAGAGAACCCATGAGAGAGATGTGATGCGTGAGGGGTAGATTGGGAAGAGGGGTGGTTGGGTTCGGTGATTGGGTGTTGCCGGTGAAGGGAGGAGGCTGGTGGTGGTGGTGATGTCACAGAGTGGCACACGGCGGCTTGAGGCTTGGTTGCTTGAGGGAGCTGCTGTAGGGTGTAAGGGGGAGGGAGGAGAGGGAGGGAAAGTGGGGAATGAGAGGCTAGGGTTTCATCTTTAGGGTATTTAATCCTAACCCTTCATCTATGATCCCTAACCTAGATCTAATGGTGGATAGCTAAACACTGATTTAAACCAAATAAACTGAGAGGAATCAAGATAGAAATACTATATCATCAATTTAAACTCAACTTTAGTTTATAAAATATAATCTTTTATCATTAAATAAATGATGAAGTTTTGCTAATTACTTTTAAGAGAATAAAACCATCTAAATAATTAGAGTTTTGAACATAATTCAAATCTCATAATATTTTTAACTAACTAAAATCATTTAGATAAAATGATTTTCTACAATTATAATATTTTTGGAGCTCTTAAAAATATTATAATTCTCTTACTTAAAAATCAAGATTGGTTCAATAATACTAAAAATATCCCATTTAAAATACTTATCGGACATTTAAAATATTTGAGGGCTCTAAAGCATTTGGCTTGCCTAAGAAATTACTTGATATCTTTAAAATCACGCCATCGAGATTCGACACATAGAATGAGACTCGTGACCATTTGATAGAGAAAGGAGTAGGTTGTTACAATACCAACTTAAGAGAGGCTTCTTTGCACTGTACTCACTTTCTATGTCATCCTATCTTCACGGTGGTAACCTTCTTTCCCTTTTGCCCACAGCACAAAGTAGAGGCCAATGAACATGAGGAACATGCCAGCAAGGCTGCATTCAACATTCCAATATTGTCACATGTATATTATCACTGAGCAGCCCCGTATTGAACAGGATGATGACTTTTTATCACTAATTTTAATTACCTTCCAATGTTAACGGTGTCTCCGGTGGTGGCCACTGAGAGAATAACCGAGAAGGCTGTACCAATGGGGCTGAAGGTGGAAACAAAGACTGGTCCTCTTTTCTTCATTGCCCATCCGCTGAAGCTTACACATACTCCAGTCACAAATCCTCCCTGTGCATTAAATTATACAAGAGCATTAATTATTCTTTCGCAAAAAATGCTGCTTAAGTCATGTTTGGCTCAAGTGAAAAATCACAGGGAAAAGAAAAATCAAAGGAAGAAGTGGTGGTATTTACCAGCAGTGAAAATCCAATCAAGTCTCGGACGCTCAGGAGCGGCCAACCCAATTCAATTTTGTGATCTTGAATTAGTTGGACAGCTGCAGTCAAAACCACGCCGATCAAGGATGTTATTGCACACAACGACATTGGTGCAGGAAAATCAATCAATGTTGTTGCCTGTCAATCAATCATTGTTACCTTATTAAAAATTAAAACAAGTAATATCCCTGTAATTATATTCTCTCCGCATGATCATGTGTCTGTATAGATCTCATTTACTTTGGTTTCATTGAGGTTGTTACCTGCAAAACAACACTGCTGGACAAAGCAAAAACTGCAGCAATGAGGTAGAGGCAGCCGATGATCTTGTCTTTGTCCAAGGCAATATCAGGTGAGGGAGATGAAATTCGGGCATCTTTTGCAGCAGCCCCAGTACTGTGCATTATGCTCATTGTGAGAGCACCTACAACGCAGAGCAACGTGCCTATTATCTTCACTTTGCTGTACAAGCAACCCAGTTTCACCTTCTCCATTCTGCAAAGTAATTTATTGCATGAAAACTACATCACTAAGCAGATAAATATCATTCTCCACCGAAAAATCGTTACTCTTTGTTTTTTATTTTATCATCCTTAATTAATATTGAGGGGTGGCGTTACACAGTAAATCATTTCCCAATCTTGATTTACCCAAAAAAAAAAAAAAGAAAGAAAAAAAAAGAAAGAAAGTAACCAAGCCAGCTATTACCTGAAAGTCCAAGCAATGACAAAGATAAAGCCAGGAGAAAGGTTTGGCATGGCTGTAGCTATTGCTGGTGAAGTTAGCTTGATCCCTTTTAGGAAAAGGCTCAGGAATAAGGTCACCCTGTAAGCAAACATATCAAATTAGGATACAAGCATCATGAGCTGCATGCCAGCCACCGTGCTTGCTTTCCATTTCTTTTCTTCAAACCAATATTTTTTGGCAATTTTCGCCAGAAAAGTTTGGACATTAGTAATTCGCATAAATTAAAGAGGAGCACACGCTTACACACATGATGAAATCTTTGAAGATATATATAGATATATGTAGGGGTGAGTTCGGTCCGGTCCGAGGAGGTTTTGCGGACCGGACCGGACCTATTCAGTCCAGGGTTTTCCCACCCTGGACCGGACCGAACTCCCTAAGGATTCGGACGGTTCGGTCCCATCTAGTCCGGTCTGGTAGGTCCATGCTTGACTTTGTTTTTTTTTTTTTTTTTTAATCCTATAACATTTTGTTTAATACTTATATAATTATATTGTGATATATTTAATATATATAGTATACTATTATATATATTAATATATATTAGTAATATGTTAATACTATTAGTCCATTAGTATATAGTAAATTAGTAATAGCTATTAACTTATTTGCTATAACTAATAATACACTAGTACTAATACTATAACTAATAACTATATGTAATAATAGTAATACTATATGTAATATACTAGTATTACTATATCTATTCAAACACCACACATTTATTAATACTCTATGTCATACTATATTAAATAATAGTAATACTCTTATTACTAATACTATATGTAGTTATATTAAATACTATATTATTAATACTCTATACAGTTATAGTGATTTAATACTAACATATTACATATTAAGTTAACTATACTAATACATTATAAATTTATACATACATGATATATTATAATTTATACCATAACTCTTATAATATGTTAATATATTAATATATACTAGTATTATATATTATAGTTAATAGTTATACATTAAATAATATAATAATACATTGATACTAAATATATATAGTTATAGACTTATAATGATTTAGTTATTATAAATTTACAATTAGTATAACTATATAATAGTATTTGTATTAGACTATTAGTAATTTAGTATTGCTATATTATATTAGTAATATTAGTTATGTTGAATCAATCAGTTAGTATAACTATTTTTTACATTATTATTATTAATAATATTAGTATTAGTTATAGCTATATAGCCTATATTAGACTTAAGAGTCTTAGACTATATAATAGACTAATAGTATTAGTAGAACTGTATAGCTATATATTAATACTAATTATAGTGAAAAGTATAACTATATAATAGTATTAATAGTAGACTAATAGTATAGTTATATATTAGTATTAGTTATATTGTTATAGTGATTTAGTATATTATAATTATTGAACTCAAGATTTCAAGTTTCATGTGATTATAAATCTACACATGGATTTTGATGATAACAAATGAATTCAAAGAATAAAGGAGTTTCAAGCTCAAGTTGTTCATACAATGGAATCAAGCACATCAAAGAACCAAGCATGAGCAAGAAGGAAACAAGTTCACATTAAAGTTATAGAGTAATGTTGTAAATCTCTTAAAATTCGAAATTAGGATTAATGCTCAAAATTAATATTTTATCATAAAGCATTAAAATACATTTTCCACATGTGCATGAATATTTTTGAAAATTAAATTTGAAAATTTTGAAAGATGATTGATTGTCATCTTTTGCATGTGCATGCCTTGATTAAAGGGTTGAACTTTGAAAATATTAAAGATGATTGATTGTCATCTTTCACATGTGCATGTTTTATTTGAATATTTTCAAAAGTGATTGATGCTTTTTTAGATTTATACAAAACGTAAAAGATTAGGTTTGAATTTTTTGAAAAGAAAAGTGTGCTCCTTTTGTCACATGCAAAAAGTAAAAGATTAGGTTTAAATTTTTTGAAAAAGAAAAGTGTGCTCATTTTGTCATATGCCAAAAGTAAAAGATTAGGTTTGATTGTTTTGAAAAAGTGAATGATATTGTCTTTGACAATTGAAAAAGAAGAACCTTTTATTTGAATTTTTTGAAAAAATGAATGATGTTGTCTTTGACATGTAAATCTTTTTAAATTTGAATATGAAGTCTCATATGCCTATAAATAGATCATTTGAGAGCTTCACATTCACAACACCAAGAGCATACAACATTCATTCAAAGCTTTCATTCTCTCTTCTCTAAGCATTGATCATTAATCCTTGTTCATTTTGAGAGATATAGTTTGTGTTGTATTGTTCTTATTTCACTCATTGAGGAGTGTTTTCTGATAACCTACCCACTATCAGCTTTTGTATCAGAAAAAGAGTGTGTATAACCCTCGTGCGTGTAGAAAGTATTCTACACGGGGAATAGTTGAATCACCACGTGTAAGGTGATTGCAAGTGTATAGGGTGTTCTACACGGATCCTTTGTAGCGGTGTTGTTCAAAGGTGTAATAGGTTTCTATCTCCACCTGAAAGAGGTTGAATAGTGAATTTGGGAATCCTCAAGGGGTAGCTTGAGGTGAGGACGTAGGTAGTGGGGCCGAACCTCGTTAACATACTGAGTTTGCTTCTCTCTTACCCTTACTCTTTATATTTATTGTTATTTCATATTTTGTTTATATTTTATATTATATATTTGATTTATAGTTGTTATTTTTTTTAATACAACTCAATTCATCCCCCTCTTGTGTTAGTCATCTGGGCAACAATAATTTATACTATAACTCTTATAATATGTTAATATATTAATATATAGTAGTACTATATATATATATTAAAGTTATATATTAATAATACATTCATACTAAATATATATAGTTATACTTATAGTGATTTAGCTATATATTAGTATTAGTATTACTTATAGTATTTAATATAACTATATAGTCTATATTAGTATAAGTATAACTATAGTATATTATAATATTAGACTATTAATATTAGTATATAATTATAAATATTAGTATTAGTAAAAAATTATATAATTAATTTATAAAATTATTTATATAAATTATATATATATTTTTTCATTCGGTCCGGTCCGGGGTGGAAAACCCCTGGATCGGGACTGGAACAAAACTCCTTCGATCCCCTCAAAATTGAGGTCCGGTCTAAAAATGACTGGTTCGGTCGGTTTGGCCTATCCGGATCGGCCGATACTCACCCCTAGATTTATGTTAGTCGAACACATATGGCATGGGATGAGTAGTTGCCACTTCAATCAAGTTCTGATCTTCACCTCTAAAACAAGAAATGTCATGATCTACTTTGATTTCATAATGTTTGACGGACAGATGATCATCCAGTACTTCGTATGGTTTTAGCAACAGGTGAACGTATATTTCTATATATGATCTTCTTTTTGTTTATCTTTTTTCAAGCATCAAGAGTTTTAAGATATAATCTTGTGTCTTTCTCATAATTTCGTGTTTGGGGGAAGATCATGAAGAAATAAATAAATAATTGGTGAAAAACATCAGAAGAAAACAGAAAACCCAGATGCGTTAGGGGAAAAAGAGGAAATCTTATATATTCATGAGATGGAGGATTATGGACCATGGTGCTTACGGGTTTGAAAAAAAAAAAAAAAGAGTAAAGGACAAAACATGATCATTCTTTGGTTTCCCGCGTCCCCCTCAAATAAAACAAAATAAAGTCAACTTTCTCAGAGAAATATAACGCATATAAATCAAAACCAAAAAGAGAAAAAATAACGTATAATGCTCTCCTTACTCATTTTTTCCTACATGAATGCAGTAGTACTTGTAAATACTGAAATATCTGGATCAAAATTTTCTTACCCTGCAAAAGAGATCAAAAGCAGCTGAGTTATCAATTTCAAGCTGAGTTTCTTGGGCCACTTTCTCCTGCAATTCATGCATAAAAACTTTCACTTCCATGAAGCCCTATAAATAACAAGGAAAAATCGAAATGATGCCAAGCATTCACCAGAGAGAGAGAGAGAGAGAGAGAGAGAGAGAGAGAGAGAACCTTTCAAAATAGATGGAAATGGGAGAGAGGATGAGGAAGGTAGCAAAGGCAGAGAAAATAACAACGGTGAGAGGATTGAGGCCCATAGACATAAGATAACTTAGCAACTCCGAGTTCCCTGCGTACACAAACTGCACCCCTATCAAACCCCCTATTATTCCCAAAGCTTCAAACATTTCCTTCCTCATCATCAGCTCCGTTTTCTTTCTCTCCAATATCTTCTTCTTTTCCTACACAAAATATATACACAAAATTCTCTCTCTCTCTCTCTCTCTCGTTACCAGAAACAAGTTCCCATTTCTCCGTTTTCCTGCTTTCCTTGTGCGGCGGTTTCTGTACAATTTGTCTTCTTCTTCTATATATTTCTGTTTTGGTAAGTTTGTAACTGTGTTACCAGAAACAAGTTCCCATATCTCCGTTTTCGATCCTGCTTTCCTTGTGTGGCGGTTTCTGTACAATTTGTCTTCTTCTTCTATATATTTCTGTTTTGGTAAGTTTGTAACCGTGTTACCAGAAACAAGTTCCCATTTCTCCGTTTTCGATCCTGCTTTCCTTTTGTGGCGGTTTCTGTACAATTTGTCTTCTTCTTCTTCTATATATTTCTGTTTTGGTAAGTTTGCAACTGTTTTTCCTTCAACAACAACAACTTTCAGGTTTAAGCTCAGCTAATGTTCATGGGGCATCCCTACATGTAAATGACGTGTTCTATCCCCGAACATAATCCCGAACCTGCGAATTATAGATTGATGGCACTGGACGCTTGCAACCACTCCGATGCTAAAGTTAGTCAAAAGTATATATTAACTCAAGTAGATATTCTAAAGTGCTTTAGGATTACCTAATATCCGTATATATTGGTGTAGAGAAATATTGGGTCAGTATCACGATTATATTACTTTCATGTGATACTCATTTGTTCATCCTATCCCTAGATGGTACGAGAAGTCTGCTCGCCATACTAATGCTTATCCGCTCTATTGGCCTACGGAATATCAGGCTCTCGTGGGCTTTAAGCCTCCAATTTGGGTCATGCTCATTATCATAATCTTTAGTTGGGCCAAGGTACTAATAAACCCTCCATTGCACATGCTACCGGTCTTCTCCTGGGCCTCGTGTCCTTTTCTTGGTATGCTTTGGAGATAATGGTAGGTAGCCGGCCTATTAATTTTATTAAAACTCCATTTAATAATAAATATATATTTTCTCAAAAAATAAAATAAAATAAAGATATATTTTATGAAAAATACTTTAACTACAAAGGGATTACATAAAAATAAACTTACAAATTGATGTAATTTAATTAATATAGTACGTCAAATTGTAAAATTACTTTTATAATAAAATAGATTTATCAGATTTTATAAAATTATATCAATTTATGAATTTATCATAATTTTTTACTATGTTCGCCACCTCCATGTGTTTTTTAATTCAAATCGGACGTTTCATCGGTTAAAGTTTCTAATGATATCCAACTTGCTAATTTGATTCTTTTAAAGATTTTTAAATGTTAAAATATCCAACTTGATTCTTACTAAGATACTCTTAGTGTTAATGTCGTGTTTCGTATGCCCTTGGGTCGGGTCGCTTAGCCAGACCTAGTTTTCATTCGAGCCGAATCCTGAGGTAAGAGAGGAGTGGCCCTGCGGTGGCCCGGGGAATCTCCAATGCCAAAGTTAGTATAGAGATTAAAATGCTTTAAAGAAGAAGACAACAATGGAGTATATTCACAACATACTTGAGTTCAACCTCCTTACTTTGCAATTCTGGGTTTATACTTAGTCTTTTAGGTTAGGTGGGCAATGCCTTGTGTTTTGGAGCAAAGGGACACCTCCCCCCAGAGTCTCCACCGCCATGCTGCATTTAATGCGGTGTAGTTTTGTTGGTGTCAATTATTTAATGTGACGTGGGTCTCTGGCAGAGTTGCCTGGCACTGTCTTTTCCCTTTTTCCCGATCATGATTTCCCGTGCCTTTTTGCAATATCCCATCTCAATGATGATGATTACCTCCGACTTATACAAGTCTGGAGCCTGCCCGACTTGCATGGGTCTAGGACCCGCCTTGGGTTACCGAGGGAGGGCCCTTCCAGGCTCGGGCCAACATTCCTGGAGCTCATGGGCCCTGGGGCAGTATCATGGGTTTTAGGCCCTGACGAAAATATCCCCTAATAGTTACCCCACCAATTCTCATTGGGCTGACCTGATGGAAATTTTCATAGTTACTTGCTTGTTGCAGCTGATCAATTTTCTTGTCATTGAATGGCGGCATGGGCTAGTCAGTGGCAACTCCACGTGTCCGATGTCGATTCCCCATATGCCACCCTCGGGGTGTTGATACGGCTCCCATCACTTCGCAAACCCTACAAGTTAGGTTGTTAGATGCTACCCCCTGGCCACGATTGTGAGACCGTGCCTTTAAATTCACTTCCTCCTCTGTCTGCGTTGTTACCGTTCTTCTGCCCTCAGTATTTCTGCTATGCTCCCTGCTCTCCATTCCTTGCAAACTCCACTCCTACTTGCTTAACCTAGTCTTCCTAGCCCCAATGGCTTCCCAGAAACCCACCAACTAGACTGGCTCTGTGCACTGCTCTGAGGCCGGCTCGTCGGAGCCCAGGTTCTTGGGTCGTCGCTAGCACTCTAGGGTCACCCTCGCCTTTCTTCAATCTTTAAGACTGACCTACCATATTCCGAATTCAGTTATTCTAGAAGCTCCTGGGTCACATGAAGGGGCCGTGAGATTTGAGTTATGCAATTTGACCCTTGAAATTGTGAACTTAGGACGTTGGATGTGGGGGAGGCTATCTGATGGCCTTGTGGGAATACACATTGTTTTTCCCTTAATTGCTTCGTGATGTGGGTTACTGGACCTTTGTACAGTAGGTAGATTAGTTGGCATGAGGTTTCTCTAAGCGTAATCCTTGACAGTGGGGAATATTTCAGGGTTCAAGGGGATCTTCAACTTTGAAGGCTACTCTGCTATACTCCTTCTTTCCATGTTTATGGTTCAATTTACAGTGTTATTTGCTTTCATGTGACAGTGTTAAAAAGCTTGGTGACATTTATCATCACCCCATAACATGTGCAATGTTACCTGAATACCAATTTCCACTAGTCATAACCTTGCTTTTTTTATTACTCTCCTATATGAGTATTTCACCTGAATGTAACACCCGAAATGAAAAAGCCTTAATATGACCCTTTAAGCTTTATACAAATTCTATCTAGCTTAAATAGTTTTGCTAAAGGAAACTTTTATCATACCCCTGTTCTTGTTTGAGGTTTTTCTTCTTCTTCTTCTTTTTTTTTTTTTTTAAATAGTAAATGAAAAAAAAAATGTACAATTTTGTATGGTAATAAATAAAGCTCATTTTACTTGTGACAACTATGCTTCCAGCTGCATACCCATTCAGTTCACTGGGTATTTGCATTTTTATTTCATGGACTATCTTTTGCAAGGATCTATGAATCTAGTAAACAATCATGGCATGTCATTCTTATATCTTCCATTCACTTCATTACTGTTGAATTTTTATTGTCTAAAAGTTAAGAAAATATTCCTAGCTACCGTTAATTGTGCCATGCATTGATCTTTCCTCTATGAAAAAGGCTATTTCTAATTTGTCTTTTTCATTCAAATAAACCTTGGTTTTATATATAACTCACAAAAGACAGCCTTACACAGGATGTACACAAGATTCTGTACTGATCACCATATTACAAATCTGGCTTGCAATTTTAAGGAAATCATGTAAACAATCTGCCTGTAAAAAAACTCCATTTGAGATAAATTATCTTCAAACTGTGTAAAAATAATAACAACAAAAATTATCATCAGTCACATGGTTTATGCAAGACTGGTAGTTTGAGTTGAGGGTCAGATACAAGTCTAAGGATGTTAATTTTGTCAAACATTCACGAAAGTGGATGTTAAATAATTTTTTATTTCCATCACTTGGGTTGTTGGGAGAAACTTTAAGATACCATGCGGGAGAGTTGTATGTTAAAATCACATTTTAAAATTAGCGATCATACTCTCAACTCCTGATGACATCTCTTGTCATCTCTTGGCTTGCATAAGCTCAATCTTATCTCCACGGTCGAGAACCTATACATACAACACACGATTTCCACAGGCTTTTTTGTTCACAACTTCTGCTTGTAGAGATTGTGCTGAATTATAAAATTGTGACCTATACGATCATACTATTTGCCACTCTGAAATACTTGTTTACAGTTTGCATTGGCCATAGAATCTAAAGTGGAGTATTCAAACGGGGATATTATATTTTCTGGCGTTCTTTCACAACAACCTACTGAGTTTTTTTTTTTTTTCCTTCTCTCCCTATCTGTGATAAACGCATGCCCCTGGAATGGGGAATCCTCCACTACATGTGTTTATCTTTTTAATGCTTTTATATTGGTAAAAAAACTCATTAAATACATGATCAATGTCTTTAGTCATATGTGTAATCTTGGAATGTCTTTGTAACGCCCCATATCTAAGAGGGTCGGAGAATTATTACCTGACATCTGTAATTGGGTTTCCCAATAAAAAAAAAAATCCAAATATTTCAAAACATTCATACAATCATCTCTACAACTTCAAATCATAAAGACATCAAAACATAAATAAATAATTAACATAAATCCTTATCTCCACAAACTTTCAGTAATCTTAAAACAATGGTCTAATAAAATTAATACGTTCATATCCAAAAACCATAAAGACTCCAAATATTCAATTTAAACCCTTCTAATGACCTTAGCAATCCTTAGGTACTCGACCAGCTATTTCGTAGTTAGCAAAGCTTCAAATTCTATTCCTGACCTCTAGCTGGGTTGTCAATACCATTTGAAAAAAAAAATAGGAAGATAAAGCAGTGAGTTATCAACAATTCAGTAAACAGGAGATATATGCAAGCATGCAAACATGAGCATTTACGGAGTACATCATATAGAAATAAATATTTTCCAGAGTTATCAATCAAAACAAAACAAATTTTCAAAAGTAACATAATGGTGGTTATAAGATATATAAACCCAAAACACTTTGGCACAACATAACCTGAGCATCATTGTGATGACCCGCTTTTACGTGTATTTTCACTGAAGTGTTGTTTTTAATTTAATTAATATATTAGTTTATTTATTTTAAATTAATGTATTTTAATTAGTTTTATTTATTTGATGTTGTGTTTTATTTATTTAGTCGTTTTATGGTTTTTAATGTCGTTTTCGGAGGATCCGTTTTGGTTTTCGGAGTGAGGATTGGACCTCATTTCTTTCCTATGTCTTTTTTTTTTTCCTTTTTCCTTTTCCTCTTTTTCTCTTTTCTTTCTTTTTCTTTTTTTTCTTCTTTCTTTTTTCTCCCTTTTTTCTTTCTCCCCGAGCCCCCCGTGCGTTGACCCTCTCTCTCTCCTCTCCTTCACACTGTTCGACCATCAGCCCTGACCCATTGCCGTCCAGCCACCGTGCTCGACACCACCCCCGCCGGTCGACTCCCCTCCAGTCGGCGCACCACCCCACCGAATCTCAGCCCCAGCCGTGCTGCCGTTTAGCCGGAAATAGCCCTTTAAGCCCCACGGATTTTGCTCTGATTCGCCGCCGTCGCTCCACCTCCGGCCACCACCTCTTCACCACTTCATCACCGACTCCTTGCCGTCTTAACCCACCCATTTCCGGCCTCTAATAGTCACCGGAACAGCTCCCACGAGCTAGCTTTTCATTTTGGGAAATCCGGCCATCAACCACCGTTTTCACTGCCACCCACGGCCAACCTCCACTTCCACTAGCTTCATAAACATTCTTAGACCCTTCCCTATCAATCCCGAGCCTTGGTTTGTCCCCGTTCAAAAGTGGGTATTTTACAACCCACGGCCACAGTGAAATTTCACTGTTACGTTGCTTTCCTTCTGCCGTTTGCAACGCCGCAAGCTTTCTAAAAATACCATATAGCGCTGTAAGTATTTTTCAAACCCTACTTTTAGATTTAAATATATTTTGCTCATTCAATAAAATATTTGTTGTTGGTTGGCTGATTCCGGACTGAGTCCGAGGAGTTCGGGGGTCGGATGGATGGAGGACGAAATTGCTAGTTTTATTGATTTGTGGTTGGTTGATCTTTTTGTGCATTGAAATCACATTTACATGGTGCATGCACGTGCGTTTTATTTAATTGGAGAAAATCCTATTTTATTGGCGTAAGTGGATTTTCGGGTGCGTGTGTATCACGACCCCAAGCCGGGATGAGATATTATTCCGGTGGAGCTCCTCTGGTCACTCGAGAGTGTAATAAATTGAGTGACGTCCCCTGAGTTGTCGCTGGGCGACGACGGGAGCGGGGGCTAGAGGATGCTTGGCTACGAATGCGCCGGGCGCGGAACCGAGCATCGCTCTACGCACCGACTCCGTGGCCCTTTGCTGGCGAGGGCCAGATGATGCTTGGCTATGAACGCGCGGGGCGCGGAACTGGACATCGCTCGTTTAGGTGTCACATGCGTGGTCGTTACCTGCGGTGTGGCACTTGAGCCAGGGTGTGCGGATGACCCCTAGGGGAGGTCATGGTGCATACGGTTTAATTGGTAAACAGTTTGAGTTTGAGATGGGCCAAATGTGACTTTTGGCGTGATATTTGGAAAGGTTATGTTTTTGGGCCAAATGGGATTTTTAACGTTTGTGGAAAAATATGATTTTATGGGTTTTGTGCATTGGCATCACTTCATGCATATTGTTTGAGTTCTATATGTTATTATCTGGTGGTGTTTGGATTTTACTTACCTGCGGCGCCATTTTAGGTTCTGTAGATTTTGGTGCAGGGTTCGAGGAGGAGGAGGAGGCTGAACCCGAGGATGCGGCTCCGTCGGAGTTTTGAGTTGAAGTTATGCTTTGTAGCTGTTTTTAAAACTATATTTGTGTTATATAATATTTTATTTATGTATGTTTTAAACAGCTTGTATTATATTAAGAAAAATTCTGGTACTTAGTTATATGACTTTCGTTATCCGCTGCGTTTCCTTTTGCACATTTGTTGCTCTTACACACACTTGACACTCGTCGATAGGGTGGTGACCCGGGTTGTCATCATCCGGACGTCTCGATTTCCCCGTGTCTGTGCGTGGGGATTTGGGGGCGTCACAATCATCATCATATCAAAACAGAGCATCTCACAAAGTAGTGACCATATTTCACCCCCGTGGTAGGGTTGTGCTAATCTCAGTGGCCAAACTAGGCAGAGACAGAGGTGAAATCTTTCCTTTATTATGCTTGAAGCCCCGAGTATGCACATAGGAAAGACCACAAGTAAACCACCTTACTTTGAAGGTGGGTGCACTCAGAGACAGAGGAGTTGGTACCAACCCAAATAGAGCAGAGCAGAGATCAGAATCAAATACAAAACCAGTACACTATGCCAAAGGTTTTTCAGATGCCATATCAAAAGGAAAAAGAATACCAAAACATATTTCGATCATTCTCACATACTGAAAATAAAGGTCGAAACATCATTCTAAATAAATGCACAAATTTTCAGAATTTCAATATTGTTCTTTTTCACAATTCAGAGACGGCATGACAAAATGAAGCTCATGTCAACACAATGCATGTCAGAAAACATTTTCCCTCTTTTATACAGATTTCATGTGTATTGCAAATAAATGATTGGGGTTGTTTTTTTCAAGTTCTCATTTCACAATAAAACATGCAAAATTTTTTAGAAAGTCAACCTTTGCTTGAAACAATTCATTTAAAGCTTAGCATATGAACCCTGCTTACCTGATTCCTACAGCGTATAATCTATGCATTGAATTTGAATTCTATTATTCTCGTTACCTATTCATAAAAAAATATACCCTAAGCGTTAATGACCAACAACACAACTTCAATCTAAATAATTAAAACCCATAATTCCAAACCAAAATTTAGTACATTTACGCAACTTAAGTAACCACATAAAAATCCAAACAGTCCACACTTCAAATATACCAATGTCAAAACTGTCCTATACATCCACCAACCAACGTTGAACTCAAATAATCAAAATATCAACACCAACACAGCAGCCCATATCTCAAAACAACCACCAACTCAACCAAATAAGCAAAACACACATCACTTTTTTCTCCATTCACAACTCCACAAAAAAATGTCCAAAACCTCTTAAATTCTACTCCGCACCCATTGATATTCTCCACTGTTTATACCCAAACAAGAACCACCAACTCAATTGAAAAAAATCTACCCAAATTGCAGCACTTAAATCCCAAGAAAAAACACAGTAGAAGCACGGGTTGCATATAAAAAAATATAACTTTACAGAAAAATTAGAATGAAAGATGAAACCGCGTGGAAGCGAGAATGATGCAAAAGAGAGTGAGGAAAAATCTGAAATTGAAGGGATAAATAAAACAAAGATGAGAGTGCACGACGTAAGTACTTTAATGGTGAAACCTAGGATTAAAATCCAATCCAAGCCAACACAACACCATTCCCCAAAAATACCCAGAGGGAAAAAAAAATAGAGAAGGCGAGAGAGAGAGATGAGATCAAAAGAGAATTTACCAGCTTGTGGAGTGATAGGCAAAAAAAATTTAGACTTGAAAACCTCCAAAAAAAAAAAACAAATGCAACAAGAAAAAACACAAGGAAAAGAAAGGGGAAGAAAACAAGAGAGGCTTATTTTCGGTTTGGTAGTGAAATGAGAATTTTGAGTTTTACGATGAAATATTAAAATATTATATTGGAATATTATTATTGTTTTGAAATTTGAAAACATTAAGAAAAAGTTAAATTATTTATTATATTTTATATGAAAATTTGGAAAAGTTATAATGATGAGATGAGAATTTTGAGATTGAGATGAGAATTTCTTGCTGCCAAACCGAACCTTACCGGTGTGTAGTGTTGAGCATGAAAACAGAGCTACAAAATCCCAAAATCGCAGCACCTAGAGATCACTGAAAGAGGGGCTGTGCGAGAGGGAGATAAGCACGGTTTTGCCCAGAAGTTTGAGAGCATGTAATGGTGTGAAGTAACTAAAAAAATGAGTGAGAGAAGAAGGAATTTGGGGGAGAAAAATAGGGAAACTGCATGCCCAAATAGAGAGAAAATCAGGGGAGAAGAAATTGTAAAAGGGAAGGAAAAAAAAACCTTACCCAAACGATGCTGTTTTGTGGACTCACGAGTTGGCTACTCTAAACAGGGTTTCAGCCTGGGCTTTACATCCTCCCCCCCTTATAAAAAATTCCATCCTGGAAATTTACTACAAGATATCAAAGCTCCCATCAAAGAGTCGTGGGTGTTTATCTCGCATCTCATCCTCAAGTTCCTAAGAAGTTTCATTTGTAGCGTGATTATTCCACAACACCTTAACCATTGGAATGGTCCGAGTCCGTAATACATGTGCTTTCTTTTCTAAGATTTGCACTGGCTCTTCAGCATAAGTCAAATCTTTCTGAATCTGCAATGGCTCATAGTCAAGAATGTGAGTGGGGTCGGGGACGTACTTCCTTAACATGGAAACATGGAATACATTATGCACCCCTGCAAGAGAAGGTGGGAGTGCTACTCTATAAGCCACTGGTCCAACCCGATCAAGAATCTCAAAGGGCTCGATATATCTTGGGCTTAACTTGCCCTTTTTCCCAAACCTCATAACTCTTTTCATTGGTGCTATCCTCAAAAACACTTTGTTCCCGACCTCAAATTCTAACTCGCATTAGTGATTATCAGCATAACTCTTTTGTCGGCTCTGAGCTGCTTTCATTCTAGCCTGAATGATATCTATCTTCCATGTGGTCTTCTGGTTGATTTTTGGCCCAAAATCTTCCTTTCACCCATTTCATCCAAAAATAATGGAGATCGGCACCTTCTTCCATACAATGCCTCATAAGGTGCCATTCCAATACTGGCATGGACGTTATTATTATAAGCAAACTCGACTCATGGTAAATGTTGTAGCCAAGTTCCCTTGAAATCCATCACACACACCCTCAACATATCTTCTAAGATCTAAATAGTTCCTTCTGACTATCCATCTGTCTGAGGGTAAAAAGCAGTATTGAAGTTCAACTTAGTACCCATTGCCTCTTGTAAGCTTCACCAAAACTTGGAAGTGAAACAGGCGGTCTCTATCCAATACAATGGATACTAGGCACAAAATGAGCAGTCTAAGTTAAACGGTCAACGATCACCCAAATAGCATTTTGCTCGCTCAAAGTCCTTGGTAAGTCTGTCACAAAGTCCATGGAGATATGCTCCCACTTCTATTCTGGAATTTGAAGTAGCTGTAACAATCCTGCTGGTCTTTGATGCTCTGCCTTCACCTGTTGGCAAATTAGGCACTATTCTACAAATTTGGCAATTTCTCTCTTCATACCATTCCACCAAAAAGACTCTCTCAAGTCCTGATACATCTTGGTACTCCCTGGGTGAACTATGTATAAAGAACGGTGTGCTTCCTCGAGAATTACCCTATTTAGTTAATCATTAGCTGGCATGCACAATCTATCTCTGAACCTTAAAGCTCCATCCTCGGAAACGCTAAAGTCAGATTTTTCTCCATTCCCAGCTTCTTATACTAGCTTCACCAACCTTGAATCCACTTCCTGAGCAGCTTTGATTCTATCTACCAAGGCTAGTTGCACAATCAAACTAGCCACGAAAGCACTTGAATCACTAGTGATGACCTCAATACCTTCTCTTTCTAGATCCATTAACAACTATTGTTGAGTGGTGAGGGCAGCAAATGCTAGTCCCATTGTCTTCCTACTTAAGGCATCTGCTACAACATTGGCTTTGCCTGGATGATAATTGATGGTGCAGTCATAATCCTTGATCAACTCGAGCCATCTTCTCTGTCTTATATTTAATTCCTTTTGGGTGAAGAAATATTTCAAACTCTTGTGATTCATATAAATTTTGCTCTTTTCCCCATAGAGATAGTGCCTCCAAATGTAAGTGCAAAATGACCGTAGCCAGTTCCAGATCATGCGTGAGATAATTTTGCTCATGTTCTTTCAGTTGGAGTGAGGCGTATGCTATAACCTTCCCGTGTTGCATCAATACACACCCCAATCCAAGCCTTAAGCATCGCTGTAAACTACAAATCCTCCCCTTGTGGTGGGGATTGTTAACATCGGAGCTGTCACTAATTTCTGTTTCAACTCTTGGAAACTTTCCTCACACTTTGTTGTCCATTCAAACTTGTTATTCTTTCTGGTGAGTGCAGTGAGAGGAACTAGTATCCTGGAGAAGCCATTAATGAATCGATGGTAATAGCCTACCAATCCCAAGAAACTTCTAACCTCATGAACATTCTTCAGTGTTGACCAATTTACTATTGCTTCCACTTTTCCTGGGTCCACTAAAATACCATCTTTTGAAACCACATGCCCCAGAAATGTGATTGAATCTAACCAAAATTCACACTTCTTCAATTTAGCAAATAACTTTCTATCTCTAAGTGTCTCGAGTACCATCTTCAAATGTTCTTCATGCTCAGTCTTGCTTTTGGAGTATATCAGTATGTCATTAATAAAGACAACCACAAATTTTTCCAAAAATTCATTGAACACTTTGTTCATCAAATCCATGAATACTGCTGAGGCATTATTCAGGCCAAAAGGCATGACTAGAAACTCATAATGACAATAACGAGTCTTGAAAGCTGTCTTAGCCATGTCTTCTGCCCTGATCCTCAATTGATGGTACTCAGATCAAAGATCAATCTTAGAAAATACTTGAGCTGTGACGCCCCCAAATCCCCACGCACGAACACGGGGAAATCAAGACGTCCGGATGGTGACAACCCGGGTTACCACCCTAACGATGGGTGCCAAGTGTGTGCAAAGTCAACATATGTGCACGAAGAAACACGCAGTGGATAACGAAAGTCATACAACTAAGTACCAGAATTTTTCTTAATGTAATACAAGCTGTTCAAAACATACATAAAATATTACAAAACACTAACATAGCTTTAAACCAAAAACAAAGCATAACATCAGCAACCCGGTGGAGCCGCATCCTCGGGCTCAGCCTCCTCCTCCTCATCCTCAAAACCTGCACCAAAAGCTACGGAACCAAAAATGGTACCGCAGGTAAGTAAAACCCAAACACTACCAGATAAAAAGACATAGAACTCAAACAAAATGCATGAAGCATACCCAATGCACAAAACCCATGAAACATAATTTTCCACACACGCCAAAAATCCCATTTGGCCCAAAAACACATCTTTTCCAAAAACCACGCCAAAAGTCACATTTGGCCTCTATAACCGTCTCAAACCAAAAACCATTTTATCCGTATGCACCATGACCTCCCCTAGGGGTCATCCGCACACCCTGGCTCCAGTGCCACACCGCAGAGTACCACTACGCATGTGACACCTAACGAGCGATGCCCAGTTCCACGCCCCGCGTGTTCGTAGCCAAGCATCCTCTAGCCCTCACCAGCGAAGGGCCACGGAGTCGATGCATAGGGCGATGCCCGGTTCCGTGCCCGGCGCGTTCGTAGCCAAGCAACCCCTAGCCCCCGCTCCCGTCGTCGCCCAGCGACGACCCAGGGGACATCACTCAGTTTATTCCGCTCCCGAGTGACCAGAGGAGCTCCACTGAGATAATACCCCATCCCAGCTTGGGGTCGTGATACACACGCACCCGTAAGTCCACTTACGCCAATAAACAGGCTTTTCATAATTACACAAAAATACACGTGTATGCACCATGTAAATGCCATATCAATGCACCAAAATAAACAACCAACATATATCAATTAAACAAGCAACTCCGTCCTCCATCCATCCGACCCCCGAACTCCTCGGACTCAGTCCGGAATCAACCAACCAGCAGATAAAATAATTGAATGAGCAATATATTTTTAAATCTGAAAATAGGGTTTGAAAAATACTTACAGCGCTATACGGTAATTTTAGAAAACACTCGGCGTTGCAAACGGGGAGAAAAAGCAACGTTACAGTGAAAATTCACTGTGGCCGTGGGTTGTGAAATACCCACTTTTGAACGGGGACAAACCAGGGCTTGGGATTGATAGGGAATGGTCTAGGGATGATTGTGAAGCTATTGGAAGTGGTGGTTGGCCGTGGGTGGCGGCAAAAACGCCGGAGAGAGGCCGGATTTTCCAAAAAGGAAAGCTAGCTCGTGGGAGCTGTTCCGGTGGTCGTTGGAGGCCGAAAATAGGTGGGTTAGGACGGCAAGGGACTAGTGATGAAGTGGTGAAGAAATGGTGGCCGGAGGTGGAGCGACGGCGGCGGATCGGAGCAAAACCCGTGTAGGCTTTAAAGGGGTTTTCTGGCCAAACGGCCGGCCGAATGGGGGTGGGAATTGGTGGGGAGGTGCGCCGGAGGGAGGGGAGTCAAACGGTGGTGGGTGGGGGGTTGGGCTGTTGCATGGCGTGGGTGAGGAGAGAGAGAGGGTCGACGGACGCGGGGAGAAGGAAAGAAAAGGAAGAAGAAAAGAAAAAAAGAAAAAGAAAGAAAGGAAAAAGAAAAAAAGAAAAGAGAAAAAGGAAAAAGAAAAAGGAAAAAGGGAAAGGAGGTGTAGGGAAAGAAGATGAGGTCTAGTCCTCATTCCGGGAAAACAACACTAAACCGCCGCAACAAGATTAAAAACCGTAAACAACTAAAAGAAATAAAACACAACATCAATTAAATTAAAAACCAATTTTAAAACGCAGTAAATTAAAATAAATAAACTAATATATTAATTAAAATAAAAACAACCATTTCAGCAAAAACACAAGCAAAAGCGGGTCATCACATGAGCACCTTGAAGTTGATCAAATAAATCATCTATACGGGGTAGAGGATACTTATTCTTTATGGTCACTCGATTAAGCTCCCTGTAATCAACGCACATTCTCATCGATCCATCATTTTTCTTCACAAAAAGAACAGGAGCTCCCCAAGGTGATACATTGGGCCTAACAAAAACCCTTGTCAAATAAATCTTGCAATTGCTTCTTGAGTTCCGCTAATTCAGACAGTGCCATCCGGTAAGGCGCTTTCGATAGGGGTGCAATGCCTGGTACTAAATCAATAGCAAACTCTACCTCCCGCTCAGGCAATAGTCCAGGTAAATCTTCTAGGAAAACCTTTGGATAATCACTTACAATAAGTATCTGCTCTAACTTCAACTCCTGCTTCTACCACACAGGTTAAGAACCCTTGACAACCATCACGTATCAGTTTTCCAACCTGAACGGCAGATATGGTGGGCGGATGCAACCTCACTTTTGACCCTGTAAACCGAAATTCACTTTCTTTTGGGGGTCTAAACACCACTTCTTTTTTAAAACAATCAATACTAGCCTGGTAGGATGCTAGCCTGTCCATACCCAAAATCACATCAAATCCAATCATGTGAAACACTATTAAATTAGCTGGCATTAGCATTCCTTCAATAGATAAAGGACACCCCGATAAAATCTTATCACAGACTACCAAGTTTCCTATTGGGGTCGAGACCACTAACTTGTGCTTCAATTTTTCGGTTTCTAAAGTGCAAAATTTAGAATAAGCCATGGAAACAAAAGAATGTGTCACTTCCGAATCAAATAACATAGTAGCGTTATTAGAAAACAAAGAAAGGGTACCTATGATCATGCTCAGCATTATTCATGAACTAAAATATTCAAAGTTTTAATGACAGCCAACAAATTAATAACTTAAAACAAATTAAAGAAGTCATACCAGTAATCACATCACTCCTATCCTCAGCTTCTCCAAGCGTCAATGCAAAAACCCATGCAAGTGTAGTACGACGTTGGTTACTGCCTCATGATATAACTTCGTTTCTCTAGGTTGGTGGTATGATCACCTGCTTGTTGTCCAGTTGCAAAGGGAAATCCTTATGTAGTGTCTTGGTTTGCCACAACGGAAACATAATTCTGCCTCTTTTATGCACTCTCCTAAATGCACTTGGTTACAAGTCCTACAACGATAGGGCTGTTGGTTACCCTGAATTGGCCTCTTACCCGAGCTATTACCTTCGTTCCTCCTTTTCCACTATCCCTGGTCCATGTCAGAATGGTACCCAGATGGAGTAGTCCTCTTCCTTTGCTCATGCAGTGCAGCGCTTCTTTGAAGGCTTCGCTCAAAAACTGTAGCTTTATTCACCAACTCTGAAAAGTTTTGTATCTGAAAGCCTACCACTTATTCATAAAGTTTTTCATTCAGCCCGTGCTCAAACTTATGACACTTCTTCTCCTCATCCGGAATTAGATATGCAGAAAAACATGCCAACTCCGTGAATCTGGATGCGTACTGGTCAACTGACATAGCTCCCTAGACCAAAGTGGCAAATTCCATAGCCTTGTCATCTCTAACCGAGCTTGGGAAGAAGCGCTCTAGAAAAACCTGCTTGAAATGTGCCCAACTGACTATTTCTGTCCCTTTAGCTTCTCTAATAGTTCTTTCAGAAATCCACCATCTTTTCGTCTCTCCAGTCAGGTTGAAGGTGACGTAAGCCACCTTCTGCTCATTTGTGCAAGTCAGCACTCACAAAATCTCCTCAATATCCTGAATTCAATCCTTTGCTAGAGTTGGCTCACCCCTCCCATCAAAAGAAGGAGAGTGCAACTGGTTTAATTGTTCCATGGTACAACTTCCTTCATTAAAATTGCGTTGGCAACCCAGGGGATTCTGCATGAGGTCATCGATTAATTGGTGTGCCGCTGCTCTAAGTACCTTAGAAGCACTCAGGTTTGCTTCCATTTTAGTATCGGTCACATTCAAATCCGACATACTTCATTCCCAAAGACGAGGTGGCATCCTGAAAACTTGGACCTTAAATAAATGTTTCAAAGATATAGAGTTTATTTAAACATAAAACATAAGGAAAAGAAAAAGCGGAACCCATAAAGTAAACATATATATACATATAACACTTTAAAGTTATCTAGTATGAATAAAAAAAGAACAAAAAGGATCATGCAACAGTAGTATTGCTCTCTCTCCAAATCTAAACCTTTAACCCCATCAATTCTTTATATAAATTCTCCAGAATCAAAACAAACCTCAACTATCATGAAACCAACTCATAAACCTATATATTCTACACCTCAAAATCATTCTTAACATCTGAAAATTCTAAGTCCTTAAATATCAATAAAACTATTTCTTACCGTCCCCTCCAATCCACCATCAAATCTGAAAATAATCTCCAAAAATCTGTTTATGTTCCAAAATCTCACATACTATAGTCTACAGAACCTCAAACTTGTCTTTGATACCAATTGTAACACCCCATACCTGAGAGGGTTGGAGAATTACTACCTGACATTTGTAATTAGGGCTGAGAATTGGATGGTCCGGACTGGATAAACAGACCGGACCGACCACTTTTCGACCGGACCAGACCGGACCGAATAGAAATTAAAAAAATATATATTTTTATATATTATTTATATAATAGTTGTATGTAATTAATTATATAATTATATATGGTATAAAAAATATTAATAGTCTAATATAGACTATAGTTATACTTATACTAATATATAGTTATACTAAATCACTATAACTAATACTTCAACAATAGCTATAGTGACTTATACTAATAGTCTACTATTAATACTAATATACTATTATATAATTTATATAGTTATACTAATCATAATAAGTTAGTAATTAAATCACTAAAAATATAACTATATATATTTAGTATGAACGTATTATTATATTCTTTAATATATAACTATAATATGTAATACTAGTATATATTAATATATTATAAGAGTTATAATCTAAATATAATATATAAATTATAATATACTAAATCACCATAACAGTATAACTAATACTAATATATAGTTATACTAATCACTATAATTAAAACTAATATATAGTTATACAATATACTTATATAGTTGTACTAATATTATTAAAGACTCTCAATTCTAATATAGGCTATATAGTTATAACTAATACTAATATTTATATTAATACTAATAATGTAGAATATAGTTATACTAACTAACTGATTCAATATAACTAATATTACTAATATAATATAGCCAAATTGAATTACTAATAGTCTAATACTAATACAATTAAATAGTTATACTAATCATAAATTCATAATAACTAAATCATTATAAGTCTATAACTATATATATTTAGTATCAATGTATTACTATATTCTTTAATATATAACTATTAACTATAATATATAGTACTAGTATAACCGATCAAAAAAAATATATATAGTACTAGTATCTATATTAATGTATTAACATATTATAAAAGTTATGGTATAAATTATAATATATCATATATTTGTAAATTTATAATAATATTAATATAGTTACCTTAATATGCAATATGTTAGTATTAAATCACTATAACTACATAGAGTATTAGTAATAAGAGTATTACTATTATTACTATTATTTACTATAGTATTACATATAGTATTACTATCATTACATATTAGTTACAGTATTAGTACTAGTATAGTTATTAGTACTAATAGACTAATAGTATTAGTTATTAGTATTACATATAGTTACATATATAGTTATCACTATTACTATTATTACATATAGTTATTAGTTATAATATTATTACTAATAGACTAATAGTATTAGCGTATTACTAATATATATATATATAATAGTATACTATATGTATATATATATTAGATATATCACAATATAATTACATAAGTATTAAACAAAATGTCATTGGATAAAAAATAAAAAGTCAATAGTGGACCGAATGGACCGACCGGACCAAATGGGACATGTCCTGAGGGAGTTCGGTCCGGTCCTGGACCGAACCGAATTCACCTCGATTTGTAATCGGGTCTCCCAATACAAAAAATAAAAAATAAAAATAAAAAAAAATCCAAAGATTTCAAAACATTCATACAATCATCTCTACAACTTCAAATCATAAAGACATCAAAACATAAATGAATAATTAACATAAATCCTTGTCTCCACAAACTTTCAGTAATCTTAACACAATGGTCTAATAAAATTAATAAGTTCATATCCAAAAACCATAAAGACTCCAAATATTCAATTTAAACCCTTCTAATGACCTTAGTAATCCTTAGGTATTCGACTAGCTATTCTGTAGTTAGCAAAGCTTCAAATTCTATTCCTGACCCCCAACTAGGTTAGTTGGGTCGTCAATACCATTTGAAAAAAAAATATTAGGAAGATAAATGGATGAGTTATCAACAACTTAGTAAGCACGAGACATATGCTAGCATGCAAACATGAGCATTTACGGAATACATCAAATATTTTCCAGAGTTATCAATCAAAACAAAACAAATTTTCAAAAGTAACAGAACGATGATTTTAAGACATATAAAACCCAAAATACTTTGGCACAACATAACTTGAGCATCATCATCACATCAAAATAGAGCATCTCACAAAGTAGAGACCATGTTTCACCCCTGTGGTAGGGTTGTGCTAACCCCGGCGGCCAAATCGAGTGTGCACATAGGAAAGACCACAAGTAAACCACCTCACTTCCAAGATGGGTGCACTCAGAGACAGAGGAGTTGGTACCAACCCAAACAGAGCAAAGCAGATATCATAATCAAATACAAAACCAGTATACTATGCCAAAGGTCTTCCAGATGCCATATCAAAAGGAAACAGAATTTCAAAACATATTCAGATCATTCTCACATACTAAAAATAAAGGTCGGAACATCTTTCTAAATAAATGCACAAATTTTTTAGAATTTCAATATTGCTCTTTTTCACAATTTAGAGATAGCATGACAAAATGAAGCTCATGTCTACACAATACATGTCAGAAAACATTTTTCTTCTTTCATATAGATTTCATGTGTATTGCAAATAAATGATTGAGGTTTTTTTTTCCCAAGTTCTTATTTCATAATAAAACATACAAAATTTTCAGAAAGTCAACCTCTGACTGAAACAATTCATTTAAAGCCTAGCATATGAACCTCACTTACCTGATTCCTGCAGCGTATAATCTATGCCTTGAATTTGAATTCTATTATTCCCGTCACCTATTCATAAAAAAAATATGCCCTAAGCATTAATGACCAACAACACAACTTCGATCTAAATAATTAAAACTTATAATTCCAAACCAAAATTCAGCACATTTACGCAACTCAAGTAACCACATAAAAACCTGGACAGTCCACACTTCAAATATACCAATTTCAAAACTGTCCTATACATCCACCAACCAATGTCGAACTCAATTAATCAAAATATCAACACCAACACAGCCGCCCATATCTCAAAACAACCACCAACTCAACCAAATAAGCAAAACAAACATCACTTTTTTCTCCATTCACAACTCCACAAAAAAAAAAAAAAAAAAAAGGTCCAAAACCTCTTAAATTCTACTCCGCACCCATTGATATTCTCCATTGTTTATACCAAAACAAAAACCACCAACTCAATTGAAAAAAAATCTACACAAATTGCAGCACTTAAACCCCAAGGAGAAACACAGTAGAAGCACGGGTTGCATATAAAAAAAATATAACTTTATAGAAAAATTAGAAGGAAAGATGAAACCAAGTGGAAGAGAGAACGACGCAAAAGAGAGTGAGGAAAAATCTGAAATTGAAGGGAATCTACCAATGAGAAGAAGAAAATAAATAAAATGGAGATGAGAGTGCATGGCATAAGTACTTTAATGGTGAAACCTAGGATTAAAATCCAATCCAAACCAACACAACACCATGCCCGAAAAATACCTAGAGGGGAAAAAAAGTAGAGAAGGTGAGAGAGAGATGAGATCAAGAGAGAATTTACTGGCTTGTGGAGTGATAGGCAAAAAAAAAAAAAAAAAAAAAAATCAGACTTGAAAAACTCCTGATGAGTGTGCGAAAGTGCACTCTAAATACCCTATTATTGGACTAAAATGCTAAAATGTGAATAGAAATCATAGGAATTAATATGTATTCTTTAATTGAATTTCTATTTATGTTGGGATACTCCTAAGCAGTTTTAGTTTTTTTTATTTTTTTTTTATTTTTTATTTTTTTTATGTTTAATTTCAAAGTTTATAAAAGAGCAAGTCAAGCCTAGTCAAATTCAAAGGAGGACATTCATGGGGTTTGAGAGCAATTTGGAAGAAAAGAAAAAGAAAAAAAATCACAAAATGAAACTACAAGAAGTCCAAGTCTGAAATTTTCTAAGAGACAGTCTGGACATACTTTAGTCTTTTGACTGTATCTTTTTACTCACATATCGGATTGATGCGATTCTTGATACATTGGAAAGGTATCTTAAAGTGATATAACTTTGTCTCTAATAAGGATTTCCAAATTCAAAATCTTGAAGGCCGTACGTGGCTACCAAGATAAGTCCTAAAATTTAGGCGATTTTTTTATACGAAAATTAAGAGGACATTAGGGTTTCTTTCCTACCCTATATAAGTATATCATTAGTACGAAATGGAGGGAAGGAGGCACAAGAGACAGATTTGAAGAGAGGAGAAAATCACTTCCATGGCCACCGTTGGCTTCAGTTTTCTCTGGAGATTTTTGTTGTCCAGTATATTTATGGGTAACTAAATTCTCAAGTAGGGTTAGGAATGAACTTGCACATTAGATGGTATTTCTAATTCATGTATTTGATTTTCAATTGCTAAAACTCTTTTGTTTTATCATTCTCAATTCATCGTTGATGTTTTATTTTTCGAATAATCATAGAATTTATTCTGTTATGAATTCAGTCATGTTTTTTCTATTGAATGGATTAGTTATTTGATTATGTTTGGATCAATTATTTATCTATATTGATTTAGTTTTCTTGCTGCAATATCGCTCCCTGAATATATTGTCGTCTTTGGATTTTCTCAATAGGGGTAGTAATTTACGTATTTTAAAAGTGGTGAATGATTTTTCAAAGGGTTAAATTTTATTTAATTTTGGTTTATAAATCTATACTTTCCGATTGGAAATTTCGTAAATTGAGTTCCTAATTGAGTTATCCAATGAATTAAGAATAATTAAAATACCGGATTTGTGCAAGGGATCCCAACGCTCTATTGTTCGTCAAATTTGAGTATTTTTTCCGTTAATCACATTGATTCACTTAAATTTACATTTAAAATTAATCTTTATTTTCCATTACTTATTTAATATTTTTCTTTAGTTTCTTTGTTCCTCTTACTTTTCTTTTAATTTGTCTCCCTGTGGAATCGAACCCCAAAGCTGTACTACAACTACCGCATTATTTTTTGGGCGTAATCAAATTTTGGCGTCATTGCCGGGGAGACGCTAGAAGAATTGTGATATAGTTTTTCTTTTCAACAGTTTGTAAAGGCGGTAACTTCGTTCCTTATTTTAGCTTGCTGCACTTTTTTTTTTATTTTTTTTTTATTTTCTTTTTCTTTTTGTAGTTTTTTTAGTATTGCGTTTTTCTCTACCTTGCATGCACAGGTATAGAGACGCCTTGGGTCGGTTTGCTTGTAGACCTGTGTTAGAATCAGAGTTTAATTTTTCTGATCATTTGTTTGATAAGTCTTCTAATTCTGAGAAAATGAGTGAACACGAAGATCAACCCACTAGGACCCTTCAGGATTAACTCCACCCTACACGCACAGCCACACCATCATGCATCATGTTTCCAGCTAATATTTGCCAATTGGATTTTAAAACATGGATGATACAATTAATCCCTACTTTTCATGGCTTGGAAAATGAAAACCCATATGTACACATTAGGGAGTTTGAGGAAGTAGTTGCGACTTTTCATAGTCAAAATACAACTGATAACATTGTAAGACTTAAGTTCTTTCCTTTCCCTTTGAAGGATAGAGCTAAGAGTTGGCTATACTCTTTGAGACCATGATCTATTGGATCATGAAATGAGACGACTCAGGTCTTCTTTAATAAATACTTTCCCCAACATAAGACCAATGCTTTAAAAAGGCAAATCTCCACCTTTGTACAAAAGGATAGTGAGACTTTGTATCAGTCTTGGGAGAGATTTAAAGAGCTATTAAGTATGTGTCCTCACCATGGGTATGAGAATTGGCGCTTAGTGAGCTATTTTTATGAGGGATTTACACCTAGAGAGTGTCAATTTGTAGAGATGATGTGTAATGGTGAGTTCTTACAGAAAGATCCTGATGAGGCCATAGAATACCTCAATAAGCTTGCTGAAAAAGCTCACACTTGGACTGGACCTAGTGCTACTGAGAGAACAAATAGGTCACGACCTGCAGGAAATCTAAATGGTGGTGGAATTTACCATCTCAGGGAAGAAGATAACCTAAAGGCTAAGGTTGAGATGCTCACTAGAGAGCTAGAGGCATTGAAGACTAAGGACTTAAAGCCAACACACGTGGCTAATCATGCAGAGTCTTTTGGACCATGTTTTGTGTGTGGTGGGGTAGATCACCTTGCCCAAGAGTGTCCCACATTTGCTGAGATGAGAGGAATATATGAGGAATAATGTAATGCCTTAGGTATGTATGTACAAGAAGCCTTTTACACATTTCTCTAATACCTATAATCCGGGGTGGTGTAATCACCCCAATTTTAGCTGGAAGTCTGAAAACCAGCCGCCTGCACAACCCCCTAGATCATATCCTGTACCATATCATGCACCTTCATCTTCTAGGAGCCCCTTAGAAGATACTTTACATGCTTTTATTGAGGCACAAGGTAAGACTAACCAAAAGTTTGAATCTTTGATTACGCAGGTTATTGAAGAAAATAAGGAGATAAAAAGCCAAATGTCCAAATTGATGAGCTCCTTGAGTATGAATGAGCGAGGTAAGTTTCATTCTCAAGCTCAATCTGTACCCCATGGTCAACACATGACACAAGAGAATTTGAAGGATGCGAATGCCATTGTGACACAAAGTGGTAAGTCATTACACATCCCAACAACGAACAAATCAGAGGATGTGGAAGAGGATCAAAGCAATAGTGGTGTCGAGCTGCCCAAAGAAGCCGAGGTAATAAAGAGGCCAGTTAAGGTACCATTTCCTCAAG
This sequence comes from Carya illinoinensis, assembly GCF_018687715.1. Lineage (NCBI taxonomy): Eukaryota > Viridiplantae > Streptophyta > Magnoliopsida > Fagales > Juglandaceae > Carya > Carya illinoinensis. The sequence goes on from NC_056762.1 coordinate 25,035,602, forward strand.
TTTTAAAACTGAATAAGCGAACTTTGGATTCTAACAATGAAATTTTGGAGAATATCAAGCAGGTAAAAATTAACCTCCCTCTTTTGTATGTTATTAAACAAGTTCCTACTTACGCAAAAGTTCTTAAAGATTTGTGTACAGTCAAGAGGAAGCACCATGTTAAGAAGACAACATTTCTGACAGAGCAAGTTAGTACTCTAATTGAGTAGCAGATTCCTCCCAAGTACAAGAATCCTGGTTGCCCAACCATTGCATGCAGCATTGGAAATCATGAGTTTGGGCAAGCTTTGCTAGATTTAGGAGCTAGCGTGAATCTAATGCCATATTCTATTTATTTGCAGTTGGGGTTGGGAGAAATCAAACCAACCACTGTGGTATTACAATTGGCTGACCGTTCGGTCAAAGTACCCCGGGGTGTGGTAGAGGATGTTCTAATTCAAATTGATAAATTTTATTATCCTGTTGATTTCCTAATCCTTGACACTAGCTCTGTTGTTGATACTACTTCTAAAATTCCTGTGATTTTAGGTAGGCCTTTCCTTGCCACTGCTAATGCTCTTATTAATTGCAGGAATGGGCTCATGAAGCTTTCTTTTGGAAACATGACTCTCGAGGTGAATATATTCCATATTGCAAAATAGCCAGAAGATGATGACTAGAGCCACCAGACATACATGATTGACTCACTCATAGAAAGGGGAGTTTCTATAGCTCATGATTTTGACCCCCTTGAGTATTTTCTTGTTAATTCTGAGTTTGATTCTATCAGTAATCCATCTGATGTAGTTGATATTTGTGCTATCTTTGATAGAACTCAGGATTATGGCACTCGGGCCTGGCAACCGAAGTTTGAGGAATTGCCTGAGAAAGAGGAAAAGCAAATTCCTTCAAATGTGGAAGCACCCAAAGTTGAACTGACACCTCTGCCTAAGGGTTTAAAGCATGTTTTCCTTGGTCCAGGTGATACTTTTCCTGTTATTATCTCATCTGAATTGTCTGAGTCTCAAGGTTAGAAATTAATTCAGATCCTAAGTGAGCATAAGTCAACCTTAGGTTGGAGCATTGCTGATATAAAATGTGTTAGTCCCTTGGTCTATTCTCATAAAATTAATTTGGAGGAAGGAACTGGCCCTCGTAGAGACCCCCAGCGTAGGCTTAATCCTACTATGAAAGAAGTGGTGAAAAATGAAGTGTTGAAACTATTAGATGCAAGAATCATATATCCTATTGCTGATGGTAAATGGGTAAGTCCTACACAGGTTGTTCCTAAGAAGTCAGGTGTTACTGTGGTGAAGAATGACCTGGGAGAGCTAGTCCCTACAAAACTTGTGATTGGGTGGCGGATGTGTATTGATTATAGAAAATTGAATGCTGCCACCCGGAAAGAGCATTTTCCTCTCCTTTTTATTGATCAAATTCTTGAGCGTGTAGCTGGTCATTCTTTCTATTGTTTCTTGGATGGTTATTTTGGTTATTATCAAATTGAAATTTCATTAGAAGACCAGGATAAAACCATTTTCACTTGTCCTTTCGGTACTTATGCTTATCGTAGAATGTCATTTGGATTGTGTGATGCACCTGTTACTTTTCAACGTTGCATGATGAGCATTTTTAGTGACATGGTTGAAAATTGCATGGAAGTTTTTATGGATGACTTGGTTGTTTTTGGATCTACTTTTGATGCATGCTTATTGAATTTAGAGAGGGTGTTGACTCGTTGTGAGGAGAAGGAATTGGTTTTGAATTGGAAAAAATGCCACTTTATGGTACCTTCAGGTATTGTGTTAGAGCATATTGTTTCTTCTAGGGGGATAGAGGTAGATCAATCTAAAATTGAATTAATCTCTAAGTTGCCTACACCTAGGACAGTAAAGGATGTGAGATCCTTTATTGGTCATGCGGGCTTTTATAGGAGGTTCATACAGAATTTTTCCACTATATCTAGACCACTATGTGACCTCCTAACTAAAGATGCCCCATTTGAGTGGACAGAAGATTGTCAAGAGGCCTTTAAAACGCTAATTGGCAAGCTTACCTCAGCACCCATAATGCAGCCACCTGATTGGACTTTACCTTTTGAGATTATGTGTGATGCAAGTGATTTTGTTGTAGGTGTTGTACTTGGACAGCGAAGGGAGGGAAAACCTTTTGTCATTTACTATGCTAGTAGAACTCTAAATAGTGCTAAGATGAATTACTCCACCACTGAAAAAGAGTTGCTAGCTGTAGTGTTTGGTTTGAATAAGTTTCGTGCTTACGTGATTGGTTCTCCTATTATTATTTTTATAGATCATGCAGCCCTTAAGTACCTTCTTACAAAGAATGATACTAAGGCGCGATTAATATGATGGATTTTACTTTTGCAGGAATTTGACATCACCATCAAAGACAAAAAAGGAGTGGAGAACGTAGTGGTTGACCATCTCTCGAGGCTCATATTTGAGGACACCTCTGACCACCTGCCAATTAGGGATGATTTTCCTGATGAGCATTTACTATCTATTACTTCTCTACCATGGTTTGCTCATATTGTGAATTATTTGGCTGCAGGTGAGATACCGGTGGATTGGAGCGCTCAGGACAAGAGGAAGTTCATAACTGAGGTACGTAATTTCTATTGGGATGATCCTTTTTTTTTTCAAATACTGCCCTGACCAAATTTTAAGGCGTTGCATCCTTGATGAAGAGATTGCTAGCGTCTTGGAATTTTGTCAATCTCAAGCTTGTGGGGCCACTTTTCAATAAAGAAAACCGCTGCAAAAATTCTGCAATGTGGATTTTATTGGCCCACCATATTTGAGGATGCAAACATCTATTGTCGCTCATGTGAAAAGTGTCAAAAGTTAGGAGTTATATCCCGTCGTAATAAGATGCCCTTAAACCCAATTTTAGTGATTGAAATTTTTTATTGTTGGGGCATTGATTTTATGGGACCATTTCCTCCTTCTTTTGGATATCAATATATTATTGTGGCAATAGATTATATGTCAAAATGGGTAGAGGCAGCAGCTTGCAGGAGCAATGATAATAGGATGGTAATTAAATTTCTCAAAGAGAATGTGTTATCTCGATTTGGTACACCACGTGCTATCATTAGTGATCGGGGTACATATTTTTGCAACCGTTCTTTTGAGGCTTTGATGAAAAAATATGGGGTGGTACATAAGATCTCTACTGCCTACCACCCCCAGATAAGTGGACAGATAGAACTTGCAAACAGGAAAATTAAGCAAATTTTAGAAAAAACGGTCAATCCAGATCGCAAAGATTGGTCTTTAAGACTAGTTGATGCGCTTTGGGCCTATCATATAGCTTTCAAAACTCCCTTAGGTATCTCACCTTATAGGCTTGTTTTTGGGAAGCCTTGCCACTTACTTGTGGAGCTCGAGCATCGAGCTTATTGGGCCATCAAGCATTTCAATTTTGATATGGGAGAAGCATGTAAGTTTAGAAAATTTCAGTTGACCGAGTTAGAGGAGTTGAGAAATGATGCTTATGAGAACTCTATAATCTATAAGGCTAAAAGGAAAGCATTTCATGATAAAAATATTTTGAGAAAAACGTTTAACCTTAATGATCGAGTGTTTTTATATGATTCTAGACTCCATAAGCACCCAGAAAAACATTGGTCTAGGTGGACTAGCCCCTTTTTAGTAAGGAATGTTTTTGTAAATGGGGCGGTAGAAATAGAAGATCCTAAGGATGGTCGGATCTTTAAAGTAAATGGTCAATGCCTTAAAATATTAATTGATAGGCAAGTTCCAGAAGTAGAAGACATTCCACTTGTGGATCCAGTCTATCAACCTTGACCACACCACTTAGGTATGTTTTTCTTTATTTATTTTGTTTTGCTTTGTTTTATTTTTGTTTTCTCTTATTTTCTTTCTTTTCCTTTTTGTTTGCTGTTTTTTTTTCTTTGTTTTTTATTGCAGGATAATTTCATTTCATCATTTCAGGTTACCATCTTTGGTGCTTAGCGAGCTACCTTCGTCACTCATCAGGTGTATTCTACCATTTTCAGTTACTCCCCATTCAATTTTGATTTTTAAACATGGAGGACAATGTTTCATTTAAGTTGGGGGGTGGTGGTGCAAATTCAGTATTTAAAATGCTTATTGGAACTCTGTGGCATATTTTCATGTGTCAAAAATTCAGTATTTAAAATCCTTGTTGGAACTCTATGGCATATTTTCATGTGTCAATTTTTTTTAATTTGCATCACACATGCATCATTTTCACATGTGTACTCATTCTCATTCATAGCCATCTTCGTGAATTCACCAAACCCACCATAATCATTTTTGCTGAAGCATTCACAGAACCCTTAATGCACTTATCCAAGTTTTGTGGTAAGATGGTGGTTTGACACATGTAGCTAGAGAACTCTTTTGCTTAAGTATTAATGTGAGTTTGGAGAGAATTGAGAGGATACAAATGCAGTAAATTGTGATAAGCGTTCATTGATCTGTTGAATTGGGCACTTCTTTTGAGAATATCATTACATGGTTTGTGGTACAATGGTGGATATACTTGGGATATGATGAAGGTCAACATAGGATTAACGTTTGAGCCTTTCAAGCTATCCATTTCCATCATAGACCCCTAATAGCCAACTTTGAGCCAATAAACACATGTAACTTTTTCTTTTCATATGCCCATATCATCCATGCCTCTCCACATTGGAGTATAACCTATACACAAATTTTCTTACCCTTTTTATTTCCAAGTGTATACTAGCTATAGAATTTTTATTTTCTTTCTTTAATTTTATCATTTTCAAATTAAGAAAAAAAAGAAGAAGAAGACGATAGAAAAAAGAGAAGAGTACAAGTTGCAAAGTGTTCAATTGAGTGAGCTAAAAAAAAAAGTTGGTAGAGATGGTAAGAATGCAAAAGTGGCATGTGTTTGTCCATCAAATTGTTGAAAAAAAAAAAGAAGAAGAAGAAGGAAAAACATTATTATTTGATGATATGAAAAGTTGGAGAGTACATCAAGTGAGAAGTGTGGTCTATTGAGATATTTAATAAAATTTCCGTTGTATGTACTTGGAAGTTTTTGAATCCCTTTCATCCTTTTTTTTTTTTTCATATAGCCCCGAAACCAAGCCACATTACAACCTTTTGTGTTGGCCGTTCTGATCCTAAGTAAGTTGTTGGAAAGACTGGTGGAACTCTCATTTGTTAGTATTCCTATCATAAGATCAATGTTTGTTTGTTGCTTGTACATAATTGCCTAATTTTCCATGAGAGTGTGTATACACCCATTGTCAACTCCATGGAGAGAGCCCTTACACGAAACACTATTATACCCGTGAGTTATGGAGTTGAACCTTTTGCTTGAGACGTTCTTGATGTTGCATGTGTCAAAGTTAGTAGTAAGATGATTATGGCTTGGAAAACACACACACTCTGTGGATTGCTATAGGTGGATTGATCTTGATAGGTTATTGGATTCCTTAGATTGTTTTGATATGTGAATTTGGAAAGTGTGACTTGATGGCCTTTATGTGTGATTTTCTTTGATCTCTTTCGTCTTTTTGACATGAAAATTGTTAGGGACTAGCAATGAGTAAGTTGGGGTGTGTGATGAGTGTGTGAAAGTGCACTCTAAATACCCTATTATTGCACTAAAATGCTAAAATGTGAATAGAAATCATAGGAATTAATGTGTATTCTTTAATTGAATTTCTATTTACGTTGGGATACTCCTAAACAGTTTTTATTCTTTTATGTTTAATTTCAGAGTTTATAAAAGAGCAATTCAAGCCCAATCAAATTTAAAGGAGGACATTCATGGGGTTTGAGAGCAATTTGGAAGAAAAGAAAAAAGAAAAAAAATCACAAAATGAAACACAAAAAGTCCAAGTCTGAAATTCGCTAGGAGACAGTCTGGATATATTTTAATCTTTTGACTGTATCTTTTTACTCACATATCGGATTGATACGATTCTTAATGCATTAGAAATATATCTTAAAGGGCTATAACTTTGTCTCTAATAAGGATTTCCAAATTCGAACTCATGAAGGCCGTACATGGCTGCCAAGATAAGTCCTAAAATTTAGGCGATTTTTTTATGCGAAAATGAAAAGGACATTAGGGTTTCTTTCCTACCCTATATAAGTATATCATTAGCACGAAATGGAGGGGAGGAGGCACAAGAGGCAGATTTGAAGAGAGGAGAAAGTCACTTCCATGGCCATCGTTCGCTTCAGTTTTCTCTGGAGATTTTTGTTGTCCAGTATATTTATGGGTAACTAAATTCTCAAGTAGGGTTAGGAATGAACTTGCACATTAGATGGTATTTCTAATTTATTTTTAATTCATGTATTTGATTTTTAATTGCTAAAACTCTTTTGTTTTATCATTCTCAATTCATCGTTGATGTTTTCTTCTCCGAATAATCATAGAATTTATTTTGTTTTTGGATTTAGTCATGCTTTTTCTATTGAATGGATTAGTTCTTTGATTATGTTTGGAACAATTATTTATCTATATTGATTTAGTTTTTTTGCTCCAATATCGCTCCCTGAGTATATTGTCGTCTTTGGATTTTCTCAATAGGGGTAGTAATTTACGTATTTTAAAAGTGGTGAATGATTTTTCAAAAGGTTAAATTTGATTTAATTTTGGTTTATAAATCTATACTTTCTGATTGGAAATTTCATAAATTAAGTTCATAATGGAGTTACCCAATGAATTTAGAATAATTAAAATACCAGATTTGTGCAAGGGATCTCGACGCTCTACTGTTCGTCAAATTTGAGTACTTTTTCCGTTAATCACATTGCTTCACTTAAATTTACATTTAAAATTAATTTTTGTTCTCCATTACTTATTTAATATTTTTCTTTAGTTTCTTTGTTCCTCTTGCTTTTCTTTTAATTTGTCTCCCTGTGTAATCGACACCCGAAAGCTGTTCTACAACTATCACATTATTCTTTGGACGTCATCAACTCCAAAATTTTTTTAAAAAAAAATCATAGCAAGAAAAACACAAGGAAAAGAAAGGGGAAGAAAACAAGAGAGACTTACTGATGTGCAGCCTTGAGCACAACAACAGAGCTGCAATATCCCAAAATTGCAGCACCTAAAGAGGGGCTGCGCGAGAGGGAGATAAGCACGGTTTTGCCCAGAAGTTTGAGAGCATGTAATGGTGTGAACTAAAAAACAATGAGTGAGAGGAGAAGGAATTTGGGGGTAAAAAACAGGGAAACTGCACGTCCAAACAGAGTGAAAATCGGGAGAGAAGAAACTGTAAAAGGGAAGGAAAAAAAAAAACTTACCCAAACGATGCCGTTTTGTGGACTCACGGGTTGGCTACACTAAATAGGGCTTTGGCCTAGGCTTTACATCTTTAGTCATGGTTTAGTGAAGAATACAAGGTCTTATGATTAGTCTGACAGATCCGATAGGTGGTGATGCTTTATAGATAGAAAGGCAAGGGAGAGAGGGATTTCGGGGAGCACTTCTCCCCACATGCTTAGCCATCTTCTGCGGGGTTTCCCTGAGAGTTTTGTGATTACCTTGTTCACTACTTCTGCACATGCTTATACATTAAGTTAAATTGACTAAACCGAAATGGGGATATCAATGCCTTCACGATTACTGTACTCTTTGGAACTATCTTATCCCTCTCACCCCTCCTTCTATCATAATCAAAAGACCTAGATAAATACTGAATACCAAAGCATTGACTTCTAGCTATGGGACAGATTCAGGTTTAATCAGTTGGCCTTAAATCTGAATGATAAGTCTCAAGCAAATCTGCATGCATGCATATGAACTCAAATACCTCTCACCCCACCTAATAGAAATAAAGTTTGTTTTTCCTTTGACTTAATTATATGGAACTTCTACTGCATCAGTGAGTATAGGTTAATCATCCTACTTATTACTCTATTATTTCCCACTAAACATCCCAAGTTTAAATATGCCGTGGTTGTATTTCCTACAGATTACTCTAGAATCTCATAATAATACATTGGTAAAACTGGAATATCAAATAGCATTTACACCCCTCAACTTAACACTAGTTTGAATGGTATTTTTCCCTTTAGCATTGAGCAACACTAGTTGTCTTCATAATTATTTAGATAATTAGAAGATTATGCAATATTTATTTTCCACAATGTTGTTGTATTCACCAACATATGTTGTTTTTGTAAATTATGTCCATAATAGTTATTAATATATAACCTTTCTGGAGAGCAAAATATCCCTTTAATGTTCCTTATGCAAAACACATCAAGTTAGTCATCCTTTCAGTCATATTTCAAAACACAGTCACTAACTTTGCCACAAGCTAGAACTAAAGAGTTGGGCATATCATCAGGAGACGACCTCAAGCACAACTAACCAACAGAACAATCAGAGGATATCCCAAAAAGTCCTCCGATATTTCCCTTTGAAACTGCGGTTGCAAAGGTTGTTTATGTCAAAGAAGACTGCTCAAACCATGAGATGGAATGTAGAAGAGCTCGTTGACGATCCCAACTTCATGAGACATTCGTTTGATTGTAGGGTATGGAAAGACTTCGATAACAAACATGATTGGTTTGTCCAAGATCCTCGTAATGTCAGACTTCGTCTAGTGAGTGATGGGTTCAACCCTTTAAGTAACATGAGCAAATTGTACAGCATTTGGTCAGTGCTGCTTGTGCCTTACAACTTGTCCCTTGGTCATGCATGAAATATCCGTACTTGATAATGTCGTTGTTAATCCCTGGACCAAAGGCACTGAGAAATGATATTGATGTGTTCATGCGTCCACTAATAGATGAGTTGAAAGAATTATAGGAAGAGGGAATTCATAAATATGATGCATACAAACAAGAAATGTTTTTGTTGAGGGCAGCATTGCTCAAAACTATTGATGACTTTCTTGCATACGCAAATCTTTTAGGTTGAAGCACAAAAGGTAAGATGGCATGCCCTACATCTAACTTAGAAACAAATGCATTATGGCTAGTGCATGGTCAAAAACATTGTTATATGGATCATCGTCAGTGGTTGGTGCCAGATCACAGTTGGAGAATGAAGAAAAAAATGCTTTTAATGGAAAGGATGAACACCATTTCCAACCTAAAATCATAGCGGGACATGTTTTAATGGATCAATTACATGAGGTCTCAAATGTGCAGTTTGGTAAATTAGCAAAGAAGAGGAAACGTACACCTAATGAACTTAATTGGACAAAAAAATGTATCTTCTTTGAGCTTCCTTATTGGTTAGACTTGGGAATGCGACATAATTGGACGTCATGCATATTGAGAAAAATATTTGTGATAGCATTTTGGAAACCTTGATGAATATTGAAGGCAAAAGTAGGGACACCACCAATGCGCGTAGGGATTTGGAAGATCTTGGACTAAGAAAAGAATTACATTTACAGCATGATGGTAATCTGTTTCTATGAGTCTTGCATGTTACATGTTAAATGTAAGTGAGCGAAGGAGTTTTTGTGCACGTTTGTTAGAAGTCAAATTTCCTGATGGTTTTGCCTCAAATATTGCCCAGTGTATCAAGTTACTAAAGGAAAAATCATGTGAATAAAGAGCCATGATTATCATATCTTCGTGTAATATTTATTGTTGGTTGTTATTGGTGGGTACCTATGACCTAATATTAGGGAAGCTTTAATAGAGTTGTGCTCCTTTTTCAAAGAATTATGTTCACAAACACTAGACATAATAGTGTTGGAACGACTTCAAGCTAATATCCCATCATTTTTTACAAACTGGAAATGATATTCCCACCTGCATTTTTTGATATCATGGTGTACCTTACTATTCATCTGCCAGAAAAGGCAGTGCTAGCAGGACCTGTTCAGCATAGGTGGATATACTATTTCGAGAAGTAGTCGGGTAAATTCAAGCGGTATGTCCACAACAGAGCCCATCCATAAGGCTCAATTGTTGAGGCATATGTTCATGTCAAGTGCTTGACATTTTGCTCTATGTACCTTAATAATATCGAGACTAGACATAATTGAGTGGAATGGAACAATGATGCAGTTGGGCAAACCTCCCAAGAGCAAGAATGGTAAAATTATCCAGTGCATTATTGGCCAAGGCCAAGTGGTACGTCCTTAATAACTGCACTAAGATTGAGGACTATATAGAGTAAGTGCACCCTCTATATCCATTTCATCATTCTTTGTTATATTGTAAGTGGATAACTTACTAATGCATTTAGTTTTTATAGTGACCACTATAACAAGATGAACGAAAAGGACCCGAGTTAAATCGAGCGTAGGCACCAAAGTCAATTCTCAACTTGGTTTAAAACACGTAAGATTTCCATTTTTCATAGACAAACATATCCCTTTATAGAAACTTCAAATTTCTTCCTTACTGTGCTCCATTGTCAAATATCCATGTTAGATCGCCAAGTTGTATGCAATGACTCCCCTCGAGGTGACCAATGATATATATGCATTAGCATGTGGTCCAGATCCACTAGCCGCATTATATGTTGACTGTATAATGAATGGAATTTGGTTTCATATGAAGGATCTCAAAGGGTGTCCCTGTACCCAAAACAATGGGATTGTTGATCATGGTGACCATCAAGGATTGCCAATTGACTTTTACGGTGCGTTGCATGACATCATAGAATTACACTATATAAGTTGGCGTAAGTATTTTTTGTTTAAATGTGATTGGTGGGACATTGGCCATACAAAAAGGGGGATACATGTTGGGGATGACTTCATGAGTGTCAATACTTCTAGGCAATGGTAAAAAAGATGAGCCCTTTGCTCTACCATGCCAAGCGTTGCAAGTGTTTTGCACAGAGGACCCGACTTTGGAGAAAAGTTGGCATGCAGTACACAAGATAACAAATAGGAATATTTGCAATATTTGCCATAAGACCTCAGACTTGCATGATGATGATGATGAACTTGAAACTGTTGAAATAGGAGATGAGAGTGACACTAATGTTAGGAACTATAGTATTGTTAATGAAACTGACCCAGGCATGCTCAATCCACTAACTAGAGTAGATGAAGACTACTTGCCCATTGATATGTCAACATTGTCACCAGAGTAATTAGCTGAAGAAAGTGACGATGAGACCTTCATTGATGATGAAAACATTAACAACGCTTTTTGGATGGAGAACAGAGATGAGGGGGATAGCCATGGTACTGAATGAAAACCTCATTTTGATTATTATACAGATTGCGATTGATGGTTTATCTTATCCTATTTTCATGATAATGGTTTCTCTAATTATATATAATGTTAATCACTTATATATAGCTATTTAGGTCATTAAATGCTTTTAATTTTGATTCCACCACACATGCAAATAGATTCATGAGGATTTCATACACATACACTTTTTATTTTCTGTTATAGCACTAGTAATTGCCCATCATGAGGGTATATATTTAGTTTCGGATTTGTATTGCTGCTTGACTTGGTTTAAATTTCCTTTGTTTGTAGACAATGTGTGACTTTACACATTGGGATATCATTTCCACACTTCAAGAAAACCTGTATGAAGGCATTATTTCGATATAATGTTATGGCACCCCTGACTCCCTTGAACAGACACGTAAAAATTGAGACGTTGGGATGATAACAACGTGGATCACACACCCCATCGCTAAGTGCCAAGTGTATGTACATAAAACACGTGTACAACAAAAACAATACAGCGGATAATTAAAGTTAGTCAACTATGTACCAAAATTGTTTAAATATAAATTTGCTTAAACACAAGCATATAAAAAAAATCTTATAATTATCAAGTAACAATATCATAAAAACCAAAATACATAATTAAAAAGTAGGAAAATTCCCAATAAAAGTAAGCAAAAGCCACCAATTTACTCATCCGATGGAGCGGCCTCCTTAGGCTCAGCCTCCTCGTTATTTGCATCAAAATCTACGGTACTAAGAAATGATACCGCAAATAAGTAATAATCCAAACAAACCACAGGATAAAAATACATTCATGCAATAACAAAATGCATGAACATGATGTTGTATGCATGAGACCCAAAAATCATTTTTTTCCCAAAAGTGAATAATTTTTCACAGACACCAAAAACCCATTTTGGCAAAAAAATAAAATAAAATCCATTAAAACATATCTGCCATTTTTTTTTTCCAGAAAATGGCCTAACATAAAATCGATTAAAACATATCTGCCATTTTTTCTTGGAACATGGCCGACATATCCAATTTGAACCATATGCATTATGATCTCCCCTAGGGACTATCTGCACACCCTGGCTCCCTTCGCCACACCATGAGTAACGACTATGCGTGTGATTTCGTAACGAGCAATGCCCAGTTCCGCGCCCATTGCATTCATAGCCAAGCATCCTCTTGGTCCTGCCAGCAGAGGGGCCACGGATTCAGCACGAGAGCGTTACCATCTCGTTCAATCACATTGTCGTCTAGCGACAACCCTGATGATGTCACTCAATATATTCTGCTCCCGAGTGAGCAGAGGAGCTCCACCAATATAATGCCCTATCTCGGCTTGGGGTTGTGATACACACGAACCCAAAAATCTATTTTACACATAAAAGTTTAGTTTTCATTCATGCTCATGAACATGCATGCAATTATGCGATATAATGACACAACACAAGAATGACCAATAGCCAATAAATTACAACATCAATCAATCACACAAACTCCATTCATCATTCCAAACGACCTCCGACTCCTCGAACTTAGTCCGGTACCAACCAATTTCATAAAATATTTGTTAAATCAAAATATATTTAAATCTCAAAGTTTATTCGGAGAATACTTACAGCGCTTTAAAGGCAAAAAAAATTGAAAGAATAAGTGCGCGAACACCCGATTTAACGCCAAAAGCACAACTTTTTGGGACTTAAAAGTGGGTTTTGAAAACAAGGAAATCGTAAGTGAAATTTTGTGAGAGAAAACAAACGGATTTACAAATAAAACTAGACTATAAAGGATGGACAAAAGGGGTTCACGCTAGAGAACTTAACCCAACAAAATACCATATCAAAGCTCACGGTTTGGGGAAGAAAACAGAGCACAACAAGGCACAAAAACAAAACACAGACAGACCTAAAACAAAAGAAATGCAAGGGAATTAAACACACGCTTCAATCATGTAAAATACCAGAAAAAAGAGAGGAAAACCGAGCTTCAGGGCTCATGGATGGAACAAAAACAGCATCAATTTCGGGTCTAAACAGGTCGTGATTCAAGGGAAAAACAAAGGGAAACGCAAGGGTCTTTCACACACACTAGAATGCAAAAATACCAAGGGAAATGACCGAAGGAAAATCGAGCATGGAAGCTCACAACTGACCGGAGAAAAAATAGAGAAAATAAATGCAAGAGAAATGAAGGAAATACATGGTTCTACAGCAAGAGGAACTCGAAAATTAAAGAACTTGAAATGAGGAACCATATTGAATGAAAATGGAGGAAGAAGCTTTAGCACACAGCTTGAAGATGAAGCAAAAATTTCCTAAGGAAGAAGAAGAGCAGTCGGCACAATAGGGAAGGAAAAGGAAACAAATGAAGAAGAAGAAGAATAAAGAAGCAAAAATATTACCAATGAAGAAGAAGAAGCAGCCAGCGTGTAGGAGAAGAGGAGGAAAAGAAATTGAAGAAAGGAGGCGTGTGGCAGAGGAGGAAGAAGGAAGAAGATGAAAAGCCCTAAGCGCAAAACAATGCCGTTTAGAAGATAAAGGGGGCTAGGTTCTTTGAGCAAATGGGCTGGGTCATGAGTTGCAATGGGCTGGGCCCGAAATATGAAGGAATTTGGCCCAAAACAAGAGAAGAACCCACTAAAACAAAGCCTAATTTGAAAATAAGAATCTAAGAAATAAAAAGGCACAATAAAATAAATAAAACACAATTAAAAACCACTACAACTCAATATGAATAAAATAAAATAGTTAAAGCCCAACAATAAAATAATTCAAGTTAGAGAGAAATTTAAATTCGAAATAATTATTAATATCAAGGAAGCACATTATTTAAATCTCATGACTAAAAAAATCATAAAACAATACAACGAGAAATATGTTTAATTTAAAATAAGAGAACCACTAATTATAATAATTTAAATCATCTTTCAATAAAAATATACGTAAATATGAGGTATCACAAATGTGGCCAATATCTGTATGCTTTCTTTACTTTGAATTGCAATGCTGAAAATTACTTCTCCATGGACCCTATTCCTTTTGGTATTCAAAATGTTTATTGCATACGAAAGCCTTACATTTCAGAAACCCAACAAACTTGACTGAAGTAAAATATTATAGACTCCTACCATTACCTTTTTTTAACAATTAATGTCTTTTACACAATAGTAAAAGGGGAGCAGTCCAATACACATGAACATAACAACTACATATCAGTCACTACAACCTATCATCCACTTCACATGAGACCACCTTAATTCAAGTCATGAATTTAGTAAGGTACACATGATAGTGCATGTTAGTAAGAAAAGCTGAATATAATACAGTAAAAAAAATGGACTGATGATGCAACATTATAATACTAACAAGGGAAGATAGATGTGATTTAAGGGCAATAGCTATGCACAACAAACTTAGGTACATGAGCCCCACGTATTTGTCCAAACAAAGCCCAATCCTTAGTTAGCATATGTACAATTATTTACAGCCTTAGCTGACTGTTAGTTTGTTTGAGCTCTAGTAGATGAATGTCAGTTAAATGCAGCAAGGTATCTACAAATGCAATGACATCGAGCGGTCCATACAAGTAGTTTACATCACTCATTAACAATTTGAAAGCACTAGGAAAATTTCTAAATTTACTCCCTATTAAAATGTGATTTTTATAATATTGTCTGGGTCTAAAATATACATGGTTGAATTGGCAACATTCAATTTTCTTTTTGATGATATTGACGTACACGCATCAAATGGGAGTTGAACTCATGAATGGTCATGATTTCTAAACTGTCCATCATTTCCATCATATTCTTACATGAATCTAATGTACATAATTCTTAGGTATGATCTTTTACTCTAAAGAATTAGTTGTCACATCTTGCTTAAAGAAATAGAGTATTTCCTATAAATATTCATCATTCTGCTACATAGAATCAGTTGTTTGGGCTAGAGGACAGTTGCTTAACGTTAATTACAAATCCACACCATTGCAAAATGCATGGTAGTAAGGTCAATTTCAAACTGACCTTACCACCATTTCTTAGACCCAATGTCTATACAGTTAGGAAACCAGAGTGACCGGTGCAAAACTGCAAGTGCACAGTATCGTAGTTTTATAGTAAAGTAATAAGAAGAGTATCGTCCTCAGGGATTGGTACCTTACTCTTGCCAAATACCAAAATTATACTAATCTCAATTTTATCTAGAGGAATCGCTAAGGTTTTTGTACTTGCAATTAAAACTAGATCAACTCAAAGAGAAATAAGCAAAGAAAATAAAACTGACTTTCAAAGATCAAATTCAATAGGGAAGAAAACTTCTAGGAAATCGATTTCACCTAATTCTTCACTATGTTTTTCTCATCCAGCTAATTTAACTTAAACCTCTTTTGTCTATTAGCAAATCTCTAATTCATCCAAAAGCCTCTTTCGATAGTCAATTGGAATTGACTCTTGGTTATCAATTCACACAAGAATATGCAAATTCAATAATCAATAACGCAATGAGATCAATGATTTAATGACTACATAGGTTCATACAAGTCTTTCGATCTCTATACTTACCTATGCTGAAATATCCAAGATCTACCCTATGATTCCCTCTTTCGATAGCAAATCACAAGATTACTTATCATCTAATCAATGGCCAGTTAATTAGAAGCAATAAATTCAAGATAAATCAGATAAACAAAGAGAGAATTGCATTAAATTAGCATAGACAATCAAGCATAGTTCGGAAATAGGTTACATCGGTTTCCTAGAATGAAGAAAATTTAGCTCATGCTAGAAATGGAATTCAACATAAACGAATTCACCATAATTGTTCTGAGAAGATGGGAAGAAGAAAATAAACACTGAAAAATCCTCCTTGCAGCCTCAACTCGTCGTCAAAAGCTCAGGGGAACGATTCAACGCTTTTCTCTCGTCCGTGCTCGTGTATGATTCCAACGTACGTGCAATAATTGGAATCCCGTCTCCAAAACAAATGAATTGAATCCTTCTAGCTGTGTTTTTCTGTCCCAAAGAGTGTTCTCCAGTCAAAAACTCGCGGCTCTAGAGTGAAAAATGGCTTTTATATGGTCCCACGGTGGAAAATCTAAAATCTGTCAAAATATGATGTTCGCTCGAGCGGGGTGTCGAGCGCACGTCGAGCGTTCGACTCTACCTGATTTCGCTCGAGCGCACATCGAGCGTTCGACTCTGCCTGATTTCGCTCGAGCGATCTTCGTTTTTCAGCAACCCGCTCGAGCTCCCTGTCGAGCGGCAGTCGAGCGTTTGAATCTGCCTGAATTCGCTCGAGCGGCCAAAAGCCTCCGCTCGAGCGAACTTGTAAAATCTGCAATATGAAATTTTGCAAATCATCAAATACCCCCAAACTTACAACTTTGTTTGTCCTCAAACAAAAAGAAAAACAAATGATAGTTTAGGCAATATCAACTCGACCCCAAAGAGAAGTATCATCACTCACCAAGCTTTTATGAATTTAGATTTCATCTCTAGTATCTTACTCTTTTAACATCAAAGATAGCAAGAAAATCAATCAAAAATTTTTGCAATTTGTTAAGTAAGAGTTAGGCGTTTACTTCAACCTAAAGCTAAGACCTTGAGTGTGTGTGTGACATAGTCAATTTAACCTCAAACCACCTGCAAACTCAGATAAAAGTAGAACAACCAAAATCAGAAGAATTCTCTTAAAACTTAACCCCATAAGTCCAATTTTCAGAAATCCTCTCCACTAATGTAGTCAACACCAAAATCAAAAATCAAAAGGTCTTTATTAAGGTTGTAATGATAGGCCACAGGGTGAGGGTTAAGAAAGAACTGGATATGAGAAATTAAATCAAACTGGGAAAATACTTAGTGAAAAGAACATTAAAAGAGAAACTCACATGATTCAAATCATAGCTCTTTCTTGGCAATATGCTCATACTTGTGGCATTATTATTGCTGTAATCACTGATGTAATACCAACACTTCCCTTAACAAAATTTGAGGTAATTCACTTTCCGCTTGGCGACTTCTTTTTCTTTTCTTTTCTTTTTTATTTTTTTATTTTTTTATTTTAATCACTTCCTTTCTTCTTCTTCTTTTTCTTTGATCAAACAGAGCAAACATAATACGTTTCATCATGAAACCAATTTTCTCTTTTAAATGTAACTCTCCACCAAAGTATTTTCTCAAACTATCAACGGTAGATTCATTGTTTTTCAGGCTTAGAGCGGGCATGGTTTATGTAGTTTAAAGAATCAATAAAGGCTCATGAAGGCTCAAGGGGGTTGACTATGGAAACACACCATGTAATGATGGCATGACATTTAGGACAGCTGGGAAAGCTTTTTGGTTATGCCAAAGAAATGCCTAGATCATTTCTCTGATATTTGGTCTCAACTAGGATTTCGCCTCAAGAACCCATCAACGGATTCTAGAGCAAAGCAAAATCGAACCTCCCTCTTTCAATTAATTCAACTTCTTCTCTTCATAAGCAAAATGGAATAAGAGAAAAACGACTATGTACTCAATTGTGTTCAAGGTCAAAGATTTAAACCAAAGTACCCACAAAACTTCACTTGACATAAAAGAAATTTTTGAAAATTTTTCTCAAAACCATCTTCAATCACAAATTTTAGAGTCATAGAGAATTCAATCTTACTCCCATGCATGCTTGGTAAGAGACTCAAACAACCCATCAACAACCCAAGACTTAGAAAACAAGAGGATCAAATGATTATAGGAGTTTACACCCCCAAACTTAAACTAAACAATGTCCTCATTGTGATGCAAAAGTAAAAAGGATTGAAGAAATAAAGGAACTTCCCTGGTTTCATGGTGAACCTTCGGAGGTTTTAAAATTTTCCAGCTCTTTATTCTTGCTAAATAAACCTGCATCAAAAACCAATTTATTAAAACTTAAATAAATAAAGATAATAAAATAAATGAAAGAAATAAAGATAGATCTATGGGTTGCCTCCCATAAGCGCTTGTTTTAAAGTCTACAGCCAGACTTTTCAATGATCATCAATTAGGATCTCCAAGAGGAATAAATGCATAGTTCCTCTCCATTTGCTCTCCATAGTAGTGCTTCAATCTCTGACCATTAACTCTGAAAATATTTCCAGTCTTGTCCTTCAAATCTACTGCTCCAAAAGAGGAAACTTCATGAATTGTATAAGGACCCGTCCATCTTGATTTCAACTTTCCCGGAAAGAGTTTGAGTCGTGAATTGAAGAGTAAAACTTGTTGTCCTGGAGCAAACTCTCACCTAAGAATCTGTTTGTCATGCCACTTCTTCGTCCTTTCTTTATAGATCTTTGCATTTTCATATGCATCATTCCGGAACTCTTCCATCTCATTCAATTGAAGAAGTCGCTTTTCACCTGCTGCCTTCAAATCAAAGTTAAACTTTTTCACAGCCCAATAAGCTCTATGCTCCAACTCTACAGGAAGATGACATGCCTTTCCAAACACTAATCGGTATGGAGACATCCCGATAGGTGTTTTAAAGGCTGTACGGTATGCCCACAAAGCATCATCAAGCTTCTTCGCCCAATCCTTTCTATTGATTTTGACTGTCTTCTCAAGGATGTTCTTGATCTCTCTATTTGAAATTTCAGCTTGACCATTAGTTTGAGGATGGTAAGCAAGTGCTATCTTGTGCTTCACACCATATTTAGATAGAAGATTCTCAAATAACTTGTTGCAAAAGTGAGTCCCTTCATCACTAATAATAGCTCGTGGAGTGCCAAATCTTGTGAATATGTTCTTGTGCAGAAATTTGAGCACTACCTTTGCATCATTTGTTGTTGTAGCAATTGCTTCCACCCATTTTGACACATAGTCAACTGCTAGCAAGATATAAGCAAAACCAAAAGAATGAGGAAAAGGCCCCATAAAATCTATTCCCCAAACATCAAACAACTCAACTTCTAAGATACCTTTCAATGGTAACTCATGACGCCTTGAAATATTTTCCATACGTTGGCACCGGTCACAAGTTTTCACCAAAGTGTAACTATCACGAAAAATGGAAGGCCAAAAGAACCCACTTTGAAGTACCTTAGCTGCTGTACGGGTGGCTCCAAAGTGTCCTCCATATGATGAGGAATGACAATGATGGAGGATGTCTTGCATCTCTTCTTCCGGCACACATCTTCTAATGATTTGATCAGGGCATCTTTTGAACAACAAAGGCTCATCCCAAAGATAGTGATTAACATCATGCAAAAATTTCTTACGTTAATGGTAAGTAAGATCAGGTGGTAAAACTTTACAAGCTAGATAATTAACAATATCAGCATACCACGGAAGCTTGATCTCACATGCAAACAACTGCTCATCAGGGAATGCCTCTTGGACCACTGAATCTAGTCTTTCTTCCTCTTGCTCTAACCGAGAGAGATGGTCAGCCACTAAATTTTCACTTCCCTTCTTGTCTCGAATCTCCAAATCAAATTCTTGAAGAAGGAGGATCCAACGAATTAGTCTAGGCTTAGCATCCTTCTTGCCAAACAAATAGCGAAGTGCTGCATGATCAGTGAACACTATCACTTTTGTACCAATGAGGTAGGACCGAAATTTGTCACAAGCAAACACCACAGCAAGCATCTCCTTCTCAGTTGTTGTATAATTTAACTGAGCTTCATTCAATGTCCGGCTTGCATAATAGATGGCTCTAAACAGCTTGTCTCGCCTTTGCCCCAACACTGCTCCAATTGCAAAGTCACTTGCATCGCACATAACTTCAAAAGGTTGACTCCAATCAGGCACAATCACAATTGGTGCTGAAATTAGCTTCTCCTTGAGTGCATTAAAGGCCTGCAAACAAACAGCATCAAAGTCAAATGCAGAATTTTTCTCAAGAAGATTACATAAAGGTTTAGAGAGTTTAGAAAAATCCTTGATAAATCTTCTATAAAATCCCGCATGTCCCAGAAAACTTCTGATTCCCTTCACATTCTTTGGAGGTGGTAGTTTCTCTATGGTTGCAATTTTGGCTCGATCCACCTCAATTCCTTTGGATGACACTCTATGGCCCAGCACGATCCCTTCTTGAACCATGAAATGACACTTCTCCCAGTTTAGGACTAGATTTTTATCTTCACATCTCTGCAAAACAAGAGCTAAGTTATGCAAACAATGATCAAAAGATGTACCAAAAACTGAAAAGTCATCCATGAATACTTCCATTATATCTTCCACCATGTTAGAAAATATAGCCATCATGCAACGTTGAAATGTTGCAGGGGCGTTGCACAATCCAAAGGGCATCCTCCTAAAAGCAAACGTCCCATAGGGGCATGTGAATGTAGTCTTCTCTTGATCTTCAGGAGCTATAGCAATCTGATTATACCCTGAATAACCATCCAAAAAACAATAGTAGGAGTACCCAGCCAATCGATCCAACATCTGATCAATGAATGGAAGTGGAAAATGATCCTTCCTTGTTGCTTTATTCAACTTGCGGTAATCCATGCATACACGCCATCCCGTGACCGTTCTTGTAGGAATGAACTCATTATTTTCATTTTTCACTACCGCCATTCCACCCTTCTTTGGTACAACTTGCACTGGACTTACCCATGAACTATCTGAAATAGCATATATAATTCCAGCATTAAGGAGTTTCAAAATTTCAGCTCTCACTACTTCCTTCATTGCTGGATTTAATCTTCTTTGGTGCTTAATTGTTGGCTTGTAAAGCTCCTCCATTAAAATCTTGTGCATGCATATGGAGGGACTTATTCCTTTTATGTCAGAAATAGTCCATCCCAAGGCTGTTCTATGCTCCCTCAATACACGCAGCAACTTTTCCTCTTCTTCGGGTGTGAGTGATGTAGCAACAATCACTGGAAAGGTATCACTATCACCCAAGAATGCATAGCGAAGATGCTCAGGTAATTGCTTCAACTCCGGAGTATTTTTCTGCATCTTTTCTTTATCATTTTCAGATTCACTCTTTGGTACCACCGGCTCTAGCTTCCCCACTTCATTACTAAGTGATGTAACCTGCTGCAATGCTCCCAAAGCAAAAACATAGTGGAGAAATTCTTCACTAACAAAAGGCAAGTCAGATTCACAAACAGTAGAATTATTAAAATCAAAAGCATGAGATGAAGAGGTGATACAGTGTTCTAGGTGGTCGGATGGCATATCTTCTTGAAAGGCCTCTTCTACACATTGCTTAATGACATTTACCCGAAAGCAAGTACTTGGATCTTCTAGAAATTTCATGGTTTGGTAGATGTTGAACATAACCTCTTCCTTGTTTACTCTCAATGTCAATTTACCCTTTTGAACATCAATCAAAGCTCTACCCGTGGCCAAGAATGGTCGACCAAGAATTAGTGGGACATCTTCATCTTCCTCCATATCTAACACCACAAAATCAGCAGGGAAAATGAATTTATCCACCTTTACCAATACATCTTCTATGATCCCACGTGGATACTTGATAGATCGATCTGCTAGTTGCAAGGAAATTGTTGTATGCTTCATCTCTCCAAGTCCTAATTTCTTGCAAACAGAAAATGGCATAAGATTAATGCTAGCACCAAGATCACATAAGACTCTATCAAAAAATGAATCTCCAATAGTGCAAGGCAAAGTGAAACTCCCCGGATCTTTCAATTTTTGAGGTAATTTCTTTCGAAGAATGGCACTGCATTCTTCAGAAAGCTTCACTATTTCAAACTCCTCCAACCTTCTCTTCTTGGAAATGATGTCTTTCAGGAATTTGACATAGTTTGGCATTTGTTCCAAGGCATCTGCAAAAGGAATATTAATGTGAATTTTCTTAAAAATATCCAAAAACTTAGAAAATTGCTTATCTAGTTTTTGCTTTTGAAAACGCTGAGGGTAAGGAAGTGAAGGAGCAAGAATAGGAGGATTGTTAGGAAATGAAATTGTGGGAGGCAAGTCGGTCTCCTCTAGTGTATCATTGACAATCTCCTCTTCTTCTACTTGATCTTTGCTTTGGCCATTGTTTGCAGCGGTAGGAGTGGACTTGCTCTCCTTTAATGGTGCCCTCTCAATTTCTTTTCCACTCCTAAGTGTGATGACCTTGCATTGTTCCTTTGGATTCACTTTAGTGTTGCTTGGAAAAGCTCCTCTTTGTTGGGCATTGATGGTAGTGGCTAGTTGCCCAATTTGCACTTCAAGATTCTTCATAGTGGCTCCCATATTACTACAATGAGTCTCAATGTTGTCCAACCTTGAATCAGTCTTCTTAAACCTTGCATTGGTCTCCTGAACAAAGGAAACCATGGCATCCTCAAGTGACATCTTCTTCTCGCTTGGTTGGCTATCAAATCCTGGAGGATGTTGAGGTTGCAACACATTCTTTGTATTTCCATATGAAAGATTCTCATGATTTCTAAGCCCTGGATGATAGTAATTTGGCATAGGATTACCACGATAATTGTAGTTCCGATTGTTGACATATTGAACTTGTTCTTGACTCGCCTCATTGCTTGGAACTATCATACTTGTGGATGCTACATATTCTGTACTTTGTGGTATCCTTTGTGTTGTCAAGGCTGAAATCTGATGAGATAGAGTAGCTACTTGAGCGGAAAGAGCTGCTATCGGCTCCAAGTCATGAATTTCAGCAACCTTCTTAGCCAAAGTCCTCTCAGTTGACCATTGATAGTTGTTTGAGGCTATTTCTTCCAAAAGTGCAGTAGCACCTTCAGCTGTCTTCGACATCAAAGTTCCACCAGAAGCAGCATCAACTATAGTTCGAGTTTGCCCATTTAACCCATTATAGAACATCTGAACTTGCAACCAATCTGGCAATCCATGTTGTGGGCAACGTCGAACCAAGTCTTTATACCTCTCCCAAGCTTCATAAAGTGACTCAAAATCATTTTGCTTGAACTGGCCAATCTCACTCCTGAGTTGGGCTGTTTTTGCAGGAGGGAAAAATTTAGCAAGAAACCTCTCAGCCATGTCCTGCCAACTAACGATGCTTCCCGGTTGTAGAGATTGTAACCAACCTCTAGCCCTGTCCCTCAAAGAGAAAGGAAACAATCTCAGTCTAATGGTGTCTTCAGTAACACCATTGATCTTCACAGTGTCGCAAATCTCCAAGAACATTGCCAAGTGAATATTGGGATCATCAAGTGGCGATCTACTGAATTGAGCCTGCTGCACCATGCTAATCAAAGCTGGTTTGAGCTCAAAGTTGTTGGCATTGATTGGCTGGCGCATTATGCTCAAGTAATTTCCATTCACAACTGGTCTTACATAGTCCTTCAAGGTGCGTGGTAGTACCTCACGATCTTCTTCAGCCATGGCTAGGATCTTATTTCTTCTTAGTGATCTGAGAGTTCTTTCAATATCCGGATCAACAGGAATAATATCACGAGATCTAGTACGGCGCATCCAATGTCAAAAATACACCTGTAGAACAAATTAAAACAAAATTCTAAATTAAAACCAAGATTACTTTGTATCGATATTGACAAAAAGAATAAGAATAAACCAATCACTGGCAACGGTGCCAAAAACTTGACCGGTGCAAAACTGCAAGTGCACAGTATCGTAGTTTTATAGTAAAGTAATAAGAAGAGTATCGTCCTCAGGGATTGGTACCTTACTCTTGCCAAATACCAAAATTATACTAATCTCAATTTTATCTAGAGGAATCGCTAAGGTTTTTGTACTTGCAATTAAAACTAGATCAACTCAAAGAGAAATAAGCAAAGAAAATAAAACTGACTTTCAAAGATCAAATTCAATAGGGAAGAAAACTTCTAGGAAATCGATTTCACCTAATTCTTCACTATGTTTTTCTCATCCAACTAATTTAACTTAAACCTCTTTTGTCTATTAGCAAATCTCTAATTCATCCAAAAGCCTCTTTCGATAGTCAATTGGAATTGACTCTTGGTTATCAATTCACACAAGAATATGCAAATTCAATAATCAATAACGCAATGAGATCAATGATTTAATGACTACATAGGTTCATACAAGTCTTTCGATCTCTATACTTACCTATGCTGAAATATCCAAGATCTACCCTATGATTCCCTCTTTCGATAGCAAATCACAAGATTACTTATTATCTAATCAATGGCCAGTTAATTAGAAGCAATAAATTCAAGATAAATCAGATAAACAAAGAGAGAATTGCATTAAATTAGCATAGACAATCAAGCATAGTTCGGAAATAGGTTACATCGGTTTCCTAGAATGAAGAAAATTTAGCTCATGCTAGAAATGGAATTCAACATAAACGAATTCACCATAATTGTTCTGAGAAGATGGGAAGAAGAAAATAAACACTGAAAAATCCTCCTTGCAGCCTCAACTAGTCGTCAAAAGCTCAGGGGAACGATTCAACGCTTTTCTCTCGTCCGTGCTCATGTATGATTCCAACGTACGTGCAATAATTGGAATCCCGTCTCCAAAACAAATGAATTGAATCCTTCTAGCTGTGTTTTTCTGTCCCAAAGAGTGTTCTCCAGTCAAAAACTCGCGGCTCTAGAGTGAAAAATGGCTTTTATATGGTCCCACGGCGGAAAACCTAAAATCTGTCAAAATACGATGTTCGCTCGAGCGGGGTGTCGAGCGCGCATCGAGCGTTCGACTCTACCTGATTTCGCTCGAGCATCCTATCGAGCACACATCGAGCGTTCGACTCTGCCTGATTTCGCTCGAGCGGCCAATGTCTCTGCTCGAGCGATCTTCGTTTTTTAGCAACCCACTCGAGCTCCCTGTCGAGCGGCAGTCGAGCGTTTGAATCTGCCTGAATTCGCTCGAGCGGCCAAAAGCCTTCGCTCGAGCGAACTTGTAAAATCTGCAATATGAAATTTTGCAAGTCATCACAGAGTATAAATGAATGGATACCACATGTATGGCAAACATCTTCTGTAGAGGAATCATTTTAAATGCACAAGAATGGTCTAAATATACCACTTAAACCACACTGGGTATCTCGATGATGGTATATTTAATAGTGAGTACAGGTCTGTTTGCTTTCCAAGTGCAAAGAGAGGTGGCCATTGTGTATATCACTAATGAACAAAGGGGAAATACTATACTGATGGCCATATATACTCAAAGTTAGTAAAACTTACAATTTCTCACATATATACTCTAAAATTTAATCTTTAACTTGAAAAATAAAGAGTGACACTGAAGTTTAAACTTTCCATACACAATATGTACTTTGGGGGGAATTGATCTCAGTCATGTAATACCATTTTTATTGATGCATGAAGCAAAAATGATGACCTAAACATTTCTATAAGTAAGAGAGATGCAGCCAATCAATGGGAATACATAAATTCTAACTCTGTTTCTCTAGTATTAAAGAAAAGATACATTCATGGATAAGGCTTTGATATGGAAAGTTTTATATATGGAAAGTCCAAGTATTAAAGCAATGGTGGTAAACTTTTCATATTTTACATGATATATGGAAGGTTTGATGCCTATGCTATTTAGGAATAAAGTCCAAGTTTGTTGTAAGACAATGTTGGAAATTATTTACCACCATTGTCAAAGCAGAAGCCAAGTATAAGGTAGAGTGGAATATATAAATGTGGAAATGTAAAAGCTTAGATCAAATAAAGAATTGGAAGTGTGTAACATTTGCATGAAAAGTTAAGTTTGAACAAATGGAAATTTTAGAATATTCTGCACTAATAAAGGGCATGAAAGGGACATGTTAAAAAAAAAACATAAACCAATAACTTATAAATAAGTGATTGCAAGTGATGCAAATAACTTATGAATAAATTACCTTCAATTCCTAAGTAGTGACCTTCAACTCTCACAAGTGTTGCTGTTATTCTTTCACACATGATGTTTTTGTAACCTCGACTCTCACAATAGATCACATGATGATAGTGCATCAGCAAGATATCACTTCAAAGTCAAACATCCCTTAAAATTTACTGGTGTCATTCGTCAATTGCCATGATCCATATCAATTTTGGGTGCAAATTTCTTTCCCAGGTAATCTTTTTGCTAGATGAAGGACTATTTATATACTCTATATAAAAAATGGGAAATGTTTTTCGCATACAGACTAATGTACCTTGTGTTTATGAATTTAATAAAAATCCAGTAAATATTATTAAGTAAAAAATACTAGTGTTTTATACTTTACACACAAAGAGATCAACAAAATTGACTCTTGTAACTGTAAACTGTGAAAAATATAATGTATGGAATGAGTAAACAAGCTTTCCCATTTCCAATACTTCTCAACAGTTTGGATCCAAAGATATATGTTGGCCTGATTTCACCAATTTATCTGAAGGTGCATGTTATAGCAATTTTAATGTTTTATTATTATTATTATATATATTATTATTATTGCATGTTGATTTTTATCATATACTTAACAAAAGAGATTCTTGTGATAAATATATTAATATACAATTCACAGTTGGCCTAGCCCTTAACAAGACCTCTAATGCTTGATGCATCACACAAAATGTGATTTATGACCACATGCTAAGGCATACATGGGAAAGTAACATTTGTAAGAGGTGGGATTTTAAAGCCTGGAGAGTGGGTGAACTCGCACCAGTCTCTAACCTCAAAGTAACAGAAGCTTTACATAAGTTCTTCGTGGGTTCCAAAGGCTAGTCCATACAAGGTGCTCTGGGTTCCAGTAGGCTGAAGGAGTAAGCAAGGAGAAGTGGATTTTGAACTGAATACCAAACTCCCAAGTACGCACATGGTAGTTTCTGATTTTTTGAAGTTTCACCACACAGTTCACCCATTTGGCTGAAGAACTAACCAACGATGACAAGAAAAAGGTACATTTTTTGTAACCATACAATCATATTCTTGCTTTCATGAAGCAAAGACACAATTTCTTGATAGTTTTTCTGTGTGATATAACAATGGCAAAAATCAGGGAATTTCCAAGAGGCATATAGTTTGCTATATTTCTAAATGCTAACTCTAAAGACTAATTTTTCATCTGTGGTAGGAACTTTGACAGATATTGAGGTATAAAAATTGATACTGGGGTTTGCATATAAGGATTATTTAGAAGAAAATAGTGAAAAATATTTGCTTAAAGTTGTCGTTGTTGGCCTAGAAGTACCTTCTATGTACTATATGCATGTTGTTAAGTGTAGTAAACCCAAGGAGTAACAACATACCTGCTGGATGGTGTGTTGCAAACACCTCATTTTTAGTTTATATTTTTTTGTCAAAGTAAAGGGCTTTAGATCAGATATTAATGTTTTCATATCCTTTAAATGTGATAAGTTCTCTGATTTTAAAAAGAGAGTAGAATGTGATAACTCCAGAGTTTTTGTTTTCACTTCCTTTGATGAAGAGGCCAGAATGTTAATGATATTATGATTATACAATGTCATCTCTGGGTTGAAAATAACTTGAAGTTTATGTGTTCACTTGCTTTCATGTGATAAGTGGGTATTAATTGGGCACTAGTGATGAGAAGTTATATTTATGCCACGCAAGGCTAAGATGGCATGTCATTACCAATTATTCAGAATAGATGACATGATTTGTGTTAGGGCCAGGAAAATTTGTAAACATGTTGTTTTTTTGAAAAGGTGACTTGATGTGCACAAGAGCAAAGTGTCCCACCTGCATTTGTATTTTGTAACCTGAGAAAGTGATGTATATTTTCAGGCACATTCACACAGTGATGTTACTTACATAGTTATGGGGGTGGGGAATTAGAAGTAGATAGTAATTATGAAAAAACTAACACAACTTGGTATAGTGTTGATAACTAGTCATATGTGGTTCTGTTCTAGGTTCCATGTTGATTGTTGTATTGTAATTACAGGAAAATACAACAGTGGTGTGATATCTGGAAAAAGAGGATAGAGGGGACGACCTCAACGTCCACTAATTGTATCAAGCCCTATTGACGAAGTTTCAAAATTGGTGCCTCCGACAAGGAGCCTAAGAGATGAGGAGGATCCCATAGTTGATGCCTCACCTGAAGCAGTACCAGAGGTAGGCGTAGAAGAGTCCATCCACGATGTACAACATGATGACAATGAGGGGAATAACGTCACATGTTTGACAGTTAAAGGTTATGATGTTCATTACATATATCTTTACTAGTTTTGTTGTTTATAATCCTTAACCATGCTTCTATGTTAATAATAGGTTTATTAATGTCGTTATGATAGTTCCACCCATTAAAAAATGAGCCCAAGGTCCTGCGAAGGGTAGTGCATTTGAAAGGTGATGACTTGCAAAATTTCGTATTGCAGATTTTACAAGATCGCTCGAGCGGAGGCTTTTGGCCGCTCGAGCGAATTCAGGCAGATTCAAACGCTCGACTGCCGCTCGACAGTGAGCTCGAGCGGGTTGCTAGAAAACAAAGATCTCTCGAGCGGAGACATTGGCCGCTCGAGCGAAATCAGGCAGAGTCGAACGCTCGATGTGCGCTCGACACCCCGCTCGAGCAAACATCGTATTTTGACAGATTTAAGGTTTTCCGTTGTCACACCATATAAAAGGGGGTTTTTCACTCTATGGCCGCGGTTGTTGACTGGAGAACACTTTTTGGGATAGAAAAACACAGCTAGAAGGATTCAATTCATCTGTTTTGGAGAGGGAATTCCATATTTTTCACGTACGTTGGAATCATACACGAGCACAGACGGGAGAAAAGCATTGAATCATTTCCTTGATTTTTTGAAGACGAGTTGCGGCTGCAAGGAGTATTTTTCAGCGTTTATTTTCTTCCAATATTCTCAGAACAATTATGGTAAATTCGTTTATGTTGAATTCCATTTCTAGCATGAGCTAAATTTTATTTATTCTAGGAAAGCAATATAACCTATTTCCGAACTATGCTTGATTGTCTATGCTAATTTAAGGCAATTCTCTGTTTGTTTATCTGATTTATTCTGAGTTTATTGCTTCTAATTAACTGGCCATTGATTAGATGATATTTAATCTTGTGATTTGCTATCGAAAGAGGGAATTATAGGGTAGATCTTGAATATTTCAGCATAGGTAAATATAGAGATCGAAAGACTTGTATGAACCTATGTAGTAATTAAATCATTGATCTTATTGCTTTCTTGATTATTTAATTTGCACATTCTTGTGTGAATTGATAAACAATAGTCATTTCCAATTGACTATCGAAAGAGGCTTTTGGATGAATTAGAGATTTGCTAATAGACGAAAAGAATTAAATTAAATTAGCTGGATGAGAAAAGCATAGTGAAGAATTAGGTGAAATCGATTTCCTAGAAGTTTTCTTTCCCATAAATTTGATCTTTGAACGTCAGTTTTATTTCATTTGCGTATTTCTCTTTGAGTTGATCTTAGTTTAATTTGCAACTACAAAAATCTTAGTGATTCCTCTAGATAAAATCGAGATTAATATAATTTTGGTATTTGAAAAAAGTAAGGTACCAATCCCTGAGGACGATCTTTTCTTATCACTTTATTATAAAACTACGATACTGTGCACTTGCAGTTTTGCACCGATCAAAAGGTTAAGAAAGTTTAGTAAAATCCCTTTCAATATAAAGAATGGGCACAAGGGTCCATAATGTGAAAATGCCACTATATTCAATAGTCGAGTGAGCCGGATAACAGTATATGCGACATGCAAGTTGGAGTGTGCTAGACAACAAAAAGAAGCACGAGCTCATCAATCGAGTTAAAGTAGGGGTTTAACATATATCCCTCGTCATTGTTATTTATGACAATACATGTGATAAAATAGTGACAACAATTATGTGATATGATACAATGCTTTGCAGAGTGACTTTGTATTGGATTGGACAAAAGACAACCATCGTGAAGCTGTAGTAAACACACTCGCTGATAAGTACAATGCATACAACTATGAACTACACAAGCACTACCTTAAATATACATCGTATAAGAAGGCATTAGCTAGTTTGAGATCGTAGGTGGAGCCACATGTTTGGGAGTGGCTATGTGAAAGGTTGGCCAGCAGGACATTCAAGGTAAGTATGAATAGTGTTATATCCATGTTGGGAAAACTGAGTGTTGTTTTTTTTTTCCCCCTCTTACAGCTGTCATTTAGATATATTTAGTTCTGTTGAGGCATTGAGCAATAAGTGTAAGTACATGACAATAAATATTTGGAATTCTTTTAGGAGTAGTCTAGTAGAAACACTAATAATAAGAAAAAATAGAAGGTGAAACATACATGTGGGAGGAAATCCTTTGTTAGGCTTATGGAAGAGAGAGTAAGATATGTAGTGTTTAAAGTGGGTGTTCTTTGTTTTTAGAAAAGAGATTGATTTTGAGCCTTAATTAACATAAATTGTAATTAAAGGATGATGAGGCACCAAATATGATTGCCTTTTACAAAAAAATGCACTGATTAAGGTAGAAGGGGAAATTCATCAATGCAGCAAGTAAACACAATTATGTGAGTTAGCTAATACAGTGATGATTTCTAATTATTTAGTTCAACTATGCATGGCTGACCTGCATGCAATGATATCTTTCTTTATGAAATTTCAAAATATGATGATAGAGAGGTTGAATGAGAAAGACACTAAAGAGGATGTTGATGATGCTGCTGGTGATGTTTTCAAAAAGGTCTTAGGGTATAAATCTAGATATGCACAAGGGCTAGGCCACTGAATCATTCCTGAGCCCTCCCCTTTTATGCAAAAGAGCAAAGCATTTAAACAATTGGCCGAGGAGAATGAGATGAATAAGACTTGTGCAGACATTTACAAGACTTAACTAGAGTCACTTTTGGGTGATATGGCTGATCTGCACAAATAGTTTTCTGAGCATGACAAACAACTGAACATGATAAACTCACAGTTGGAGTCAAGTAGGGAGTCTCAACATGAGACTCAAAGGGATGCTTAGGCATCTCTCAGATGGTTCAGCTTTTTCAGTTGGGGATTTTTGTGTTTTTTATCCCCCCTATGGAAATAGCAGTGTGTTAAATGCCAATGATTTGATGTGCAGTGTGGGCAGGTTGGGGGTGTTTTGATAAAAAGGGTGGAAGGTGGTTATATAAGTGGGCTTTTGTGTTGGGCATCGTAACTTGGTATCTTCTTGGAAGTAGGTTTTTGCAAATATTTGGTGATGGTATGCATCAGGTAATGGTTTTCACAAGCACCAGTGAGTATCTTCTTATATACAATGATAAGTCTGGTTTGTAGGGCTTTGGATATTCTTTACCTAAGTGGGTACAGTTGACAAAAATATATATGTTTTTTTTTCTAGGATATTGGTGCATGCATGTAGGTAGCTACATAGAATGAATGGTCCCAGCAGTGTATAGTTATGTGAGTATCTGGCAACTGTTCCATCACAGTTGATATTGAGATCCAGTTCACCAAGCTAGAGAAGTGAAAAATATAATTGGATATGAGCTCTAGATCCAGTGATGGTATATGTTACTTTCTGAATTTCTTGTTTATTAGTACAGTTCATAGCTCTTGATGTTAGCATATTGAACTTGGAATAGACCACATGTTTGTTTAAAATACATTGGATTTTGGTATTAACTGGTATATTGAAAGAATAAGTAGCTGGAATTAATAGGTGGTTCTGACGTTGGTGGAAGCTATGAGTCAGGTTTTGTCAAAACAATTCCCAACATGGTTGCATTTTTAACTTATTATGTTAATATGTTAATATGTCAATTTTACATCTTTATATATATTTTTAGTTATATATAGGTGATTGAAACAAGAAAGGTAAAAAATTATAAAGTCATGAACTTAAGATCAGTTTACTTTCAATTTTAAAATGAGGATTGTGCAAGAAGAAACTCTGGTCTTTCACGTGTACAGCAAAACGAAGGTGACCTTCATGATGGCCTTACTGCATCGAATACTGGTAGTATGTAATAATGTACTATTTTTGGAATGAGATAGTGGTTGCAGGAAATTATATATTGGAGCTATCATGCATATTCATTGTCCACATATGAATAATTTGTGCCATATTTCATACTGGAATATTGATGCTTATATATATATGGTATATATATTGTTTATAGGATTCCATACTAGCTAAACATGTAATCAACGAATTCCCAACAAATGGTGTTCGTACAACATTTTTCTTTTTTTTTAATCTTGTTAAGCACTCATAAATGCAATTTGATCACTTGTAAATGACCACAGGATTTTATTTAGCTTTAAGTCAGCCTATCTGTTTTGAATAGTGGGAATCATTGATTTGTTCACTTTTGAGGTAGAAAACCAAACCTGAAGTTAGAAATGGGCTATCCCTAGAACCATTGTATGATAAACATTAATTTCTTGGAGCAATAATATTTTGAGTATGATCATACTTCTCTGATTTTGGCCTTTTTACAAATCCTTGATGTTTTTTTCAACTATATCGGGAGCGCGCGCGCACACACACATATCTATATATATGTATGCCATCTACTTTGGAAGAACTTTATTGTATACTAATAATGCAAGAGGTGAAAACAGAATGTGCTATTGATATATTAGGTTTTGGCTAGGGAAATATTGTATTGGCATACTTATTATTTTTATACCCTGATGTTGGATAATTTATATATTGCAGCTAGTATATATTTTCTAGAAAAAAAATGGGCTTTTTGCCATGAAGTTCTCCCTGGGGGAAAGCCCATATTTCTTTTAGTGTTGATCTGTCTAGGTGCAAGTAGTCCGCATCTTCATAAGCATGTCTATTTTATTGATTCTCTATTTGAGACAGTGCCTAGATATTACGTCTTAAGTCTTACTATCAATAATTACATTTTTCATTATTATAATTAAATGTGTTTTATATGAATATTTCAACTTAATTAAACTTAGGCCTGATTTGGATAGTAAGTAGAAATGAGATGAGTTCATGAGATAGTTTGTAAATAGTAGTGAGAAATTTGAGTTGAGATGAGATGAGTTAAAAATAGTTTGAGTTAAAATGTTTTATGAGTTAGAAATGGTTCGAGTTAAAATGTTTTATGAGGTTTTGGGAAATGAGAGAGAAAAAGTTGAATAAAAATATTATAAATTAAAATATTGTTAGAATATAATTTTGTAATATTATTTTTGTTTTGAAATTTGAAAATGTTGAATTTTATTTGTGTTTTATTTGAAAGTTTGGAAAAATTTTAATAATTAAGTAATGGTTAGAGAAAAAGTTGAAGATTTGAAATTGAAAATATTTATATTTTTGGTATTTGGCTATTGAAATGAGATAGGATGAGATCATGAGATAATATGAAATGATATAAGATGAGATGGAAGCCTATCTCTATCCAAACGAGGACTTATTAATATAAAATTATCTAATGGTACTGTATAAAAGTCGAAGACAAAAATAGGTGGGAGACGCGTATATTATGTAGGGAGATTGAGTTCTATTGGTGTGTAATTCATTGATGATGAAAATATATTAAAGTTGATTGAGAAATGTGCTTGAGAGTAATGGATTTCCCTTGAATGTTGTTGAGAAAGTCTGAGAGATAATTGAGTAGTGGGTCAGGAACACCCAAACGAAGCTGAAAAGAGAGACATCAATAAAACCAACCCATTTTTTCAAGAGAAATGCTTTAGCTACAAAAAAAACAATTTTATAAAAATAAACCTACAAACTGACGTAACTTAATATGGTATGTCAGATTGTAAAATTATGTTTATTTTGTAATGTATCATATGAAGTCTTATCAGTTTATAAGTTTATTTTAATGAGATCTCTTTATCGCTGTAACACTTCTTTTTTCTATAATACCAAATTTGTAGAAATTAGCCATCCTAGACATCAACGCTAAAAAAGAAAAAAGTCTTTTTAGCCTTTCCAAGGGACCTCTAACATCTCTATAAATGTTTCAAGTACTCAACACCCAAAGGGCCAAAGCTCATAATGCTTCAGCAAAAGCATTTAAATTTTACATTCTTAGAACATTGTTGAGAATTATGCAAAGCTTGTTATCTTAATTAGATATAAACATGACTGTAGCCTGTAGGTGTATCTGAACAAGTCAGTCATTTATTATATCATGGTCTTTCTTGAGTACATTCCATTTTCTTTCTGTATCTCACTATGATACAAAAGTAGCACATTTTCTGCTGCCATACTAACTTAAGAGAGGTTTCTTTGCACTGTACTCACTTTCTATGTCATCCTGATCTTCATGGTGGTAACCTTCTTTCCCTTTTGCCCACAGGACAGAGTAGAGGCCAATGAACATGAGGAACATGCCAGCAAGGCTGCATTCAACATTCCAATAATGTCACATGTATATTTTCACTAAGCGGCCCCGTATCGAACAGGATGATGACTAGTTATCACTAATTTTAATTACCTTCCAATGTTAACGGTGTCTCCAATGGTGGCCACTGAGAGAATAACCGAGCAGACTGTAGCAATGGGGCTGAAGGTGGAAACAAAGACTGGTCCTCTTTTCTTCATTGCCCATCCGCTGAAGCTTACAGATACTCCATTCACAAATCCTCCCTGTGCATTCAAATGTTTACAAAAGCATTAAATTATACAAGAGCATTAATTACTCTTTCGCAAAAAATGCTGCTTAAATCATGTTTGGCTCAAGTGAAAAATCACAGGGAAAAGAAAAATCAAAGGAAGAAGTGGTATTTACCAGCAGTGAAAATCCAATCAAGCCTCGGACGCTCAGAAGTGGCCAACCCAATTCAATTTTGTGATCTTGAATTAGTTGGACAGCTGCAGTCAAAACCACGCCGATCAAGGATGTTATTGCACACAACGACATTGGTGCAGGAAAATCAATCAATGTTGTTGCCTGTCAATCAATCATTGTTACCTTATTAAAAATTAAAACAAGTAGTATCCCTGTAATTATATTCTCTCACATGATCATGTGTATAATATATAGGTGATCTTATTGAGGTTGTTACCTGCAAAACAACACCGCTGGACAAAGCAAATACTGCAGCAACGAGATAGAGGCAGCCGATGATCTTGTCTTTGTCCAAGGCAATATCAGGTGAGGGAGATGAAATTCGGGCCTCTTTTTCAGCAGTCCCGGAACTGTGCATTATGCTCATTGTGAGAGCACCGACAACGCAGAGCAACGTGCCTATTATCTTCACTTTGCTGTACAAGCAACCCAGTTTCACCCTCTCCATTCTGCAATTTAATTTATTGCATGCAAACTACATCACTAGGCAGATAAATATCATTCTCCACCAAAAAATCATTACTCTTTGTTTTTTATTTTATCATCCCTAATTAATATTGAGCGATGGCGTTACACAGTAAATCATTTCCCAATCTTGTATTACCCAAAAAAAAAAAAGTAAACAAGCCAGCTAGTACCTGAATGTCCAAGCAATGACAAAGATAAAGCCAGGAGCAAGGTTTGGCATGGCTGTAGCCATTGCTGGTGAAGTTAGCTTGATCCCTTTTAGGAAAAGGCTCTGGAATAAGGTCACTCTGTAAACAAACATATCAAAGGATACAAGCATTAGCTGCATGCATGCCACCTTGCTTGCTTTCCATTTCTTTTCTTCAAACCAATATTTTTTGGCAATTTTCGCCAGAAAAGTTTGGACATGAATTCGCATAAATTAAAGAGAAGCACACACTCACAGTACACATGATGAAATTTTTGAATATATATATATATATATGTAATCATGAGCTGAATCAGATCAGTACTACTGATCCCATAATACTTGGCATATTTTCACATATGGCTGTGTTGATGGCTACTATTACTAAAAAAAGTTAAAATTACTCAGACCCTTTTATAGTACGAGGGCTGCAGCTATTATTGTTACTGGTTACTCCGATCGCTTTGGCTGAGAAAAATTGTCACATTAATTATACATATATATTTAATTATTTATACATGCAACATAATTATTATGAGCTTGGAAGTCATGTTAAATGGCATTTCATGTTTTTTCTTTGCTAAAACTTTTGGGCAACAGGCCAACTGAGAGATTCGTAAGATATAATTTGTTAAAGGGTATTTATTAATAAGAAATGTTACAATGAAACTTTACACCAAGTACACATCTCCACCTAACTAACATGTGATTTGTCATTTTTATCCTTCTATTTAAACACACATATTTAAGCATTAAGAGAAAATGACAAAAATAACAAATTACATATTGATTAGGTGGAGGTGTGCAGTAAGTTTCTGTATAGAATTTATCTTTATTAAATAATCAAAGAAAAATTATACTTAGCAGCCCTATGCCACATGCTTGCTCTTATTTTTTTCTCTAAGTAGGTGTGTGGTGTAGGGTTGCTGAATAGAAGAATTCATAACCAACATGTAATTTGTTATTTTTGTCTTTATATTTAAGCACACATATTTTCACATCAATATGTATGTATTTAAATAGAAGAGTAAAAATAATAAATCACATGTTGGTATGTATTGTAGGGAATGACAAGTAAAATTTTTCCTATTGATATATTAATTTTTTCAAATAAATGATAATTTATCATAACATTGAAGTATGCATGCGAACTAAAATTTGCAGGCTAAATGTTTCCTACCTGCCATTTAAAAAAAAAAAATATTAAGTTGTTAGGTAGAGAGAGGAAGATCTTTCTGAAGGTATTCCACCAAAACACACTACCTAAATAAGTCATGTATATAGTCGAACACATACGGCATGGGATGAGTAGTTGCCACTTCAATCAAATTCTGGCCTTCACCTCTCAAACAAGAAATATCATGTTCTACTTTGATTTCATAACGTTTGACCGACAGATGATCATTCACTTCGTATTGTTTGACCAACAGGTGAACGTACATTAAAGTCTATGATCTTCTTTTTCTTTATCTTTTTTCAAGGATCAAGACTTTTAAAATATATTATGCATGCTAGTGCTGATTGATGGGATTATAATCTTGTGTCTTTCTCATAATTTCGTGTTAGGGGGGAGATCGTCAAGAAATAAATAAATAATTAGTGAAAAACATCACAAGAAAACAGCAAACCCAGATGCGTTAGGGGAAAAAAGGGGAAATTTTAGATATTGATGGGGGTTACGGTGCTTACGGGTTTAAAAAATAAAAAAATAATAAAAAAGAAAGAGAGAGAGAGAGAGAGTGTAAAGGACAAAACATGATCGATTCTTTGGTTTCCCCGCCTCCCCCTCAAAATAAAACAAAATCAACTTTCTCAGAGAAATATAATGCATGTAAATCAAAACCAAAAAGAGAAAAAAAACGTATAGTGCTCTCGTTACTCATTTTTTCTACATATTACCACTTTATAATCTGAATGAATGCAGTAGAACTTGTAAATACTGAAATATCTGGATCAAAATTTTCTTACCCTGCAAAAGAGATCAAAAGCAGCTGAGTTATCAATTTCAAGCTGAGTTTCTTGGGCCACTTGCTCCTGCAATTCATGCAAAAAAACTTTCACTTGAGCTCATGAAACCCTATAGGCTATAAATAACAACGAAAAATCGAAATGATCATGCCAAACGTGAGAGAGAGAGAGAGAGAGAGAGAGAGAGAGAGAGAGAGAGAGAGAGAGAACCTTTCAAAATAGATGGAAATGGGAGAGAGGATGAGGAAGGTAGCAAAGGCAGAGAAAATAACAATGGTGAGAGGATTGAGGCCCATAGACATGAGATAACTTAGCAGGACTGAGTTCCCTGCGTACACAAACTGCACCCCTATCAAACCCCCTATTATTCCCAAAGCTTCAAACATTTCCTTCCTCATCGTCAGCTCCATTTTCTATCTTCTTCTTTTGCTACCCGAAATATATACACAAAACTCAATCTTTCTTTTAAGTTCTCTCTCTCCCTTTCGTTACCAGAAACAATTTCCCATTTCTCCCTTTTCCTTCTTTCCTTGTGTGGCGGTGTTTCTATACCCTTTGTCTTCTTGTTCTATATTTCTGTTTCGGTAAGTTTGTAACTTTATTTCCTTCAACAACAACTTTTTTCAGGTTTAAGCTCAGCTAAATTTCATGGGGGCATCCGGCCTCCACATGCTACCAGTCTTTCTCCCGGGCCTCTTGTCCTTTTCTTGGTATGCTTCGGAGACAACGGTAGGTAGCCCTGTTAATTTTATTAAAACTCCGTATAATAATAAATATATAATTTCTAAAAAAAATAAGTAAAATAAAGATATTTTTTTATTAGTGGAGCTATGTTTGCCACCTCCATGTGTTTTTTAATTCAAGCGCACGTTTCATCGGTTGATCGAAGTTTCTAATGATAACTTGCTGATTTGGTTCTTTTGGAGATTTTAAACGTTAAAATATTTAACTCCATTCTTTTTAAGATTAATTACTAAGATATTATATTCCCAGTATTTTGTTTTTACACGGATTAATTCTTGTATTTAATATTTATATTTTGAATGGTTTGGTTGTATTTGGATATTGAGATGATTTGAATTAATTTGTGAATAATAATCTTTTATAGATCCGATTGAAATGTAAATAATTTGAGATATGTGTAAAAAAATAGTGAATCTCATCATGTATCATTTACATTATATAATTTAATTTTTTTAAATTATCTTTTAGATTAAATTATGCCACATAGATGACGTATTAGGTAAAGATCTTTAAATAGAATTTGTTAACGATGTGTTCCGTGCGTCTTTGGGCCAGGTCCTCAGCTATCTGGGTCTTCTGTTTCAGGGGCCTGCAACAACGAAGAAGTTATAGGGAAAGGCGGGCTTAGGGTGGCCTGGAAAACCTTCGATGACTAAGTTAGTCTAGATTTACTAAGCAGTGGGGAATTGAGGAGAACAATGAGTGTTAATGTATTTTTAGCCAAAGGATTCAATCCACTTTCCTGGTAGTCGAATGGACCTTTTATGCTCAACTCGAAGAGTCAAGTAAACATGCCCTACAACCTAGGAGAAGGGGAAATCCTCCCAGAACTAGGTAGTCCTGGCGTCGCTAGGTAGTCCAGTCTCTTCTCCTTGGCGTGATTCTTTTTGTTTCCCCTGACTTGATTTCTCGCACTTCTTCTGCAAATTCTCATATCAATGTGAGCGGTTATGCCCAACCTACACGGGTCATAGATTGATTCTGAACCATTGGGAGATCCCTCACGGGCTAGGGCCAGGCCACCTTAGGCTACCTGGAGTGCAAGGGACATGCTTGATGTTGGGCCTAGGCTAGCCTCCATGGGCTTTGAGGCCCCTGACAAAAATCTCCCGAACAAAATTATTCTAAAAATTTATATCATCCCCTTTAAAAATTAAAAAATCTTTTGTCAAATGGTAACGACCTAGGTGACACTACTTGAGTTGTGGTAGGGTATACTAGGGTATCATCTTGGATTGAGAGTAATGATATACCTACAATTCTTTTATAATTTATTTTTAAATAATCAATAAAATTATGTCACTCCATTAAAAATAAATTTAGTATTAGAAAATCAAGAATTCTATATACAGTCACTTTTGTGTACTCTTTTTCAATTGGTTGTATATTGAAAAAAATTGACATAACAATCACATCAATGGAGTGTATAAAAAATTGACTGACAAGTAAAAAGACTCGTATCCGTTTGCAAAAGATATAAAATATCAAATAATGAAACAGTTATTTTAAAAGTGTTTGTTGAGAAAATATAATTTAATTTAAGAGAAGTTTGAAATTAAATTATATTATAAATTAAATTTTACTATAATAACGGTGTAGAAGATGCTTGTATCCTCTCCACCGTCTTACAAATATAAATTTTTAAAAGATCAGCCTAGAAATATTTATCACGTAGATGGTGTTAAAACAAAGGCTTAAATGTTAAAAAAGTCGCTGGGGTTTGCTTTTCGGACAGATTAATTGTGTGCTAACAGAAGGCCAGGTTGATGCAATTTAAGTAATGCCTTAAATTGCAAGTCAACACGAATATTGGGTGCTATTTGTGATGTTTAAAGTTATAAAATAAAAATAAAAAATAAAATAATAATCTTATAATTATTTTATAATTCTATATGAAATAGAGCAAGGGTAATTTTATAATATTAAAATTTATTTTTAATAGAGTGACATGATTTTATTGGTTTTTTAAAATTCTAACTTTTAATTATAAATATATTATTTATGCAAAGAACTAATGCCGGTATTCATGCCGACATTCTGGACAAAGATGGGCGAGGGTGGCGGAGATGGGCAATGGCGGAGATGTTAGGCGACAGTAGAGATGATGGGCGACAACGGCAAGAGAAAAGGTGATTCAAAACTTTTCAAACGTGAGGGGTCTAGGGCTTGCGAATGTGATTATGTAGATCAATAATCCAGTGTGATGCACCTTCTATAACTTAATATGGAATATGTGATCTGTTAAGGTGTCATTCGTATCTGTTAATACCTTAATAGCAGCCCGACCGCATCAAATTGGGACTGATTTCACAACTCTATATGAAATAGATCAAGGGTAATTTTGTGATATAAAATTTTATTTTTAATAGAGTGATACGATTTTATTGATTATTCAAAATTTGAACTTTTAATTATAAATATATTATTTATGCGAAGAATATGTATTCCACGTTAAATTGTTAATAGAGTTTCACAAGGAAGAAACGAAATTGATGAAGGGAACCAAAGGGGGTTTGCATATAATTTGGTGCAGAAAGGGAGGAACCTTTGAGCGGGGTTTCCGGAATGGATGTCCTCGTGTAGAACAAGCGGTGTTCTTACTTTTCAAACGACGACATGAATATGCCACGCATGTTTTAATTTTGCCACGCTAGCCTTCAATTCCTCAAAAAGTGGGACAGGCAGGAAATTTCAAGTACCAAAATTTGATGTTATTTATTTATAGCCTCACTGATCACGTGATGTTGTTTCCATGCACTAAGGGATAGGAGCGCAGTGACATTATTACTACTACTTTAACATAGTTTAATGGGTTGAACAATATTAGAAAATCGATCTCATGAATATTTTATAGTTGAATAGTTGAAGACGTGGTAAGGTTTGGGTTTGTCGATGTTTACGTAGTCGAAGAAACCTTTTGGTTCTAATGTTCGGTCCAAAAGACCAATTTTACATTTAGGTTAATAAAGAAAAAAAAAAGGAAAAATAAGTTTAAATTGCCAAAATGACAAGCGCAGTTGTTATAGAGCGTAACCCTGGAGTTG
This sequence comes from Carya illinoinensis, assembly GCF_018687715.1. Lineage (NCBI taxonomy): Eukaryota > Viridiplantae > Streptophyta > Magnoliopsida > Fagales > Juglandaceae > Carya > Carya illinoinensis. Next base: position 25,076,784 of record NC_056762.1, read on the forward strand.
GTTTAAGTGATAACAGTTTTGGGTTTGGTGGTATGCCCCACCAGGCTTAAATCTTCTGGGTTGCAACTCTTATGGTCAACAGCTCCATGGCTACTGTTAAGGACATGTTTCACATCACTAACTATGCGGATGACTTGCAACGAAATGAGAAAATAGCACGGGGTACTGCTTAGTAGAATTAAAATACTTAAGTTAGAAAGAAATGGTCTTAAGTATACGAGTGAATGTGAAAATGTGTTGCCTTCAGGTATTATTTATAGGAGTGTGATGATGATGATAACGATTAATCTCTAAAATTTATCTTGAAAACTCTGTGAGAAGTAGGGTAATTACCTTCCTGATCAATCGGAGATGTTATCTATTCTCTACTGTCTATAACGAACACATATTAATAGGACCAACCCTTGGGCTCGTAGATCAGCCCCTAGCATCTCAGACTTGGGCCTCTTAATACATGGGCTTATTTCTTCTAGGCCCTAAATATCCCTTCTAGTTATCCCGCTAATTTCCTTTGTCACTAACTCGTGCTTTCCTCCTACCCCGCTAGTTCAAGACAGATGGCAACCTCAAGGATCATACCCCGCTAAGGGTTTAGGCTACACTTTCAAAGATTTAACTTCTCGGCACATTAGAGATGTGGCACGTTTTTATTCCTCATTTTCATTTTTTTTTCAAAAATGATAACCAACGGCATTGTCATCCATTCGCCTTTTCAAGAATCCCCTCATCATTGCTTTCTTTCTTCTACTTCTTTCATTTTCTTGGGTCATTTCTTCTTCTTGAATTCTTTCTTCCCTTTGCATTCTATCCTCCTTGGCTTCCAAAGAGATTCGTAACCTCTTATTCTCATGACCTCGTTCCTTCCAGTTCACACACCATATGGCTCATCGTCGTTCCTCCCACACCCCCCACAAGGCTTCTACCCAAACCCCTTCCAGGGTTTCTTCCCATTCTGCGCCCAAATCTTGACAAAGCTAAGGTCTTCTTGTCGCATCCCCACCTTTTTTTGAAAGGTTGACATGGCGCTTTACACTCGTTGCCCAAGACTTGACAAAGCTAAGGTCTTCCTGTCGCATCCCTGACTCTATGAATCTCACTATTCCCTCCGAGGGCGCTATTGACAAGGAAGGTTTCTCAGGGAGAGTTGCCCTTCCTGCTTGTGCTTAGACGCACGGATTGTGCCTCCCATTCTGTCGCCCTGTTCACGATCTTCTTCAATTGGCTTTTGCCCAACTTAATTCACATGCTTGACATGTGCTTTTATACTATTGTGTAGTGTTCTGTACAGTTCTGAAAACCTCTAGGGGAAAGGTACCCAGACCTAACCACCGGACTCCCTTTCTTTCCACTCAATGTAAAGGTTGTTAGGTAACATCTACAGTTATTGCATTCGCTCTCAATGTTTGGCGACCTTTGAAGGTCACCATTCGAATGCCAAGTAATGGAAAAATAAATTTTACTTTATTTCAGTAAGTGGCTGGGAATTCTTGACATCTGAAATGAACATTCAGGATTTCCCCATACAGGCTAATTGTGGCAAGGTCCCTAATGATAAAAACATTCTTATAGACCACGAACATGATCACATGAATCTAGTCCTTAATTGGGCAAAAGACAATGATGACACCTTGTGGATGGAGCAACTTTTGAGTCCCGCCAATCTCGATCGATTTCTGGCTATGCCTGACTACTCCCATGTAAAGGGACGTAAATTAAAGGCTATGAAGCCCCCTTCTAAGAAAAGGCTTTCTTCCCCACCTTTCGAAGCTCTTGAAAAGTGCCTTTGCCAAACCGAGGGTGAGGCACCTACCAGCTGCCTTACTGAAGATGTCGAGGGTCTGGCTGATGATGTGGGGCCAGATATATGGCCATTAAGTCTGGTGGCCACCCCATTGTGTAGGGGGAGATGCCCTCTATTTCTCTTATGCTTGCATAATCGCCTGCATCTCTCAGGCTAAACGACCTTGATGGGCTCATGGGCCAAGCCCTTGTTGACTTGGCCACAACCTTCAACTTTGATTTGCCCACCAAGGGGTCAGACTCAATGGGTATATCCCCTTCGAGTTCCCCTCTCTCCTCTCGCAAGCCTCAACTCTTATTAGTAAAAAATTTGTGTCTGACATATAAGACGCCTTCTCAATGGGCGTGGCTGGGGTCGTGGCATCTAAAGTCATGACTTTTAATGCTAGCGGCAACCAACCAATCTAAGTTCTCTGCCCACAACTATCTCAGGGGTTGAAAACCCACCCATAGACAATGAAAGGGTCTCTATTCCCTCCCCTTCCCCTATTCTTTTGGTGGTGATGTGGATTCCTCGACCCCTAGGGAGGGGGTTTGGTCGTCTAGGGAAGATCAAGTGGAAGGGGGAGATGAAGAAGATGGAAATAGGGGCGATGGAAGCCATACATCAATTTCACATTTTTCACTTCTTCGGTCCAAGATACATATGTGCCGGAGATAGAGGTTGCTACTACCTTTTATATACCTTTGACCCATTCCCTAGGTAAGGCCTAGGTGGAGGGTTGACGAGCCATGGTAGGAGGGGCCGAGGGACCCTCTCACATGAGTTCTCTTCCTCAGGATGGGCCGTGGTAGAGATGTCTCGCCGCTTGAAAGATTTTTTGTCTCCAGTATGATACTGTTGGTTTCGTTATTATTATTTTTTTCTCTTAAAATGTATGGTCTATTCCTTAATGTGTTGTTGTGCTTTGCAGGGTGTGGATGACTTGGCAGGTTGGATTGTGAACAATCGCGTCGACTTAGAGTCGGAGATACGCACCAGGTGGATGTTTGGATTTTTTTCCAAGCAAGAAATGACTCAAGTGCTTCTCGGGAAGACTGGGGTAGGGTCCTACCTAGAGCAGGGTAATGGGCATATCCACTCCTTAGAGGGCGACCTCAAACTCCTTCGGGATAAAGCCTCTGAGCTTCGTGGTGAGCTACTTCACGCCAAGTCCCTCAATGCTAGAAACAACTTTGCCTTGCAATTGATAGAGTCTGAACATGATTCAGCCTACACCCAGTTGTCCCATGTTAGGTTAGAGTTAGAATCCTTTTAGCAGTTGTTGGCTTCCGTGGAGCAACGGTGCTTGGGGTATGTCCAAGTGCTGGCTGCTTCTAAGGAAAAATGCAGGCAACTTTCCCTTGAGTTTTTAGAGGCAAAGGCATCAAATGGTTTAAAGGCAATTTGGCCTTCAACTGTCAAAAGTTGAAGGGTCCTATGAAGGTCTACGCAGTAGGTTCACCGCTTGCAAGAAAGATGGGGAGGAAATAGATGCCAAGCAGGAAAAAATGAGCCAAACCACGCTACACTTTGATGGGAAGGTGAAGGAGCAATAGAAACAATTGTCGGAGGTGGAAGCAGAATTGACCGCTTATAGGGCTGAAGTGATCTATTTACATCCACATCTGGATGTCGCCAGGGATGTTAGGGATCGGGCCTTTTGGTACAGGTATGGGACTGGTGTGGCCCACCTACAATCTTACCTATTGGCCCATCCTCGAATTGAACTAAAGTGCTTGGACCTCAAAGCCATTAAACCTGATTTTCATGCAAGTTCGTGGACACCTTGGGGTGCAACACCATGCCCAACACCATCTTGCTCTCACCATCACCCTCAAAGTCTTTGGTCGCTCCACCTCCATGAAGATTTTCCCTATCTTTTCTTTGGATAATATTTTTGGGTTGTTGTAATATCTTAGACAATGTTGTATTGATCTATTTGTGATATCTTGGACAACGTTTTTTCTTGCTGCTAATATGTTGCTCTTTTTGAACTTTATCTTATAATCTTGGCGCTTGGTTTAAGCCATGTTATTGACATGTACATTCACCGCCCACTGACTCCAATGTGCGTGTTCAAGCATGTTAGGTAGGCCCCATCATGAGTCTTTGGACTCGACTTTGGTGGCTAAGCAAGGGGGTCGTTGAGTCTTTTAACCTCTATGTCCTTTGGTTGCATCGCGAATCTTTGGACTCGACTTTGATGGCTAAGTAAAGGGGTCATGGGGTCTTTTGACCTACATGTCATTTGGCTACACCACAAGTCTTTGGTGGCTAAGGGGTCGTGGGGTATTTTGACCTCTATGGCCTTTGGCTGCATTGCGAGTCTTTGGACTCAACTTTGGTGGCTAAGTAAATGGGTTGTGGGATCTTTTGACTTCCACACCTTTTGGCTGCACTGCAAGTCTTTAGACTCGACTTTTGATGGTCAAGTAAGAGGGTCATGGGATCTTTTGACCGCCCCGCCCTTTAGCTGCACCACGAGTCTTGGACTCGACTTTAGTGGCTAAATAAAGGGGTTGTGGACACGTAAGCTGAACAACCATCAGCCTTTATTGATCTTACTTTATTGAATACATAGGAAAAAAGAATTAAAGGTAAAACTTCTCCAAATGTTCAGTGTTCCAAGGGTGTTGCAACTACTTTTCTTGGCTATCCTTGAGGCGGTATGACCCCAGTCAACTGTTAGCTACTACTACGTATGGCCCTTTCCAACATGGCCTAAGCTTCCCTTCATCTTGTGTTGTCACTCACGTTTTTTTGAAACCAGGTAGCTTATTTTAAAAGATCTGGGCTTGACTCGCTTGCTAAAGTAACACTTCGTCTTTCTTTTGTGGAGGACATTTTGGATCTCGACTTCTTCTCTTTTCTCCTTTAGGAGGTCAAGGTGTTCTTTTAGCACTTTGTTGTTCTCAATTTGGTTAAAGTGGTGAGTTCGGTGTGTAGATAAACTAATTTCCACTAGGGTGACTATTTCGCTCCCAAAAGCTAATGTGAACAATGTTTCACCTGTTGGGGTCTTCACAGTCATTCTGTATGCCCACAACACTATTGGGAGCTCTTCCAACCACTCTCCATTCTTGTCAATAAGCTTCTTTTTTAAAATCTCGAGTAAAGATTTGTTTGTCACCTTCACTTGCCCGTTAGCTTGTGGGTGCCCGAGTAATAAGTACTTGGCTTGGATTCCCAATTCTTTGCACTATTCTTTATAATGTTCCAAACTAAATTGCTTTCTATTATCGAATATTATACTGTGAGCAATTTCAAATCGACAAATGATGTTCTTTCATAGAAACTTAGTGATAAATTTTGCCATTGTAGTCGCTAGGGGTTATGTCTTCGCCCATTTCGTGAAATAGTCTACAGCCACGACTATAAGTTACCCCCTTTCCCTGGAGGGAAGTAGTCAACCAAGTCAATTCCCCATTGGGCGAACGGCCATGGGGTAGTGATAGAGAATAACTTCTCTGGGGACAATGAGGGATAGGGACGTAGATCTGATATTTGATGCACTTTTTCGCAAATTTCTTGGCATCCTTAAGGTTATATAATAGCCCGCCCTGAGGGCTTTCCTCACCAAAGCTTTTCCACCAGAATGGTTCTCGCAGACACCCTCATGTATCTTTGCTAGGACTTATTGCACTTCCTCTTGTGAGATGCATCATTGCAAGGGGGCAACAAATTCTTTTTTTGTAAAGGATTCCATCAATTCTAACAAATCGTGGTGCACTCCTTTTGATCTTCTTCGCTGCCTCTTTCTCCTCAGGGAGCATGCCTGTGTCAGGGTATTCTAAAATTGCCTTGGCACATTCTGGCCCTGTGGGCCCTACATGGCTCACTTGTATTTCAATTGTTGGGATCTCTATCACTCTTTTGTGTACCTCCTAGAGTTGATTTACCTCATCGGTGGCTTTGGCCAGTCTGTTTGCTATTGCATTGTCTTTCCTTGGCATTTGCTCAAGACTAAAATCGGCCAGTTGGTTGTGGATCTCTAACACCCAACTCAAATATTTTTTCAACTTTTCCCTATTTCGAGGTGTACGCCCCAGTGACTTGATTTACCATGATTTAGGAATCCACCTTAGCTTCAATCTCCACGGCACCTAGAGCTTTTGCGATCAAGAGTCCAGCTATCAAGACTTCCTACTCAGCTTTGTTATTAGTGGTTTTAAATGTGAGTGTGGCCATGTAATAATGCTCTTGCCTTTTTTTTTCGAAGATGTAGATCCATATTCCTCCTCGCGTTCGGCAAGTAGATCCCTTCAACGAATACTAGCCAGAGTTGTTGGTGTGGTGTAACTTTAACTTTTACTGGGAACCCAATGAACTCGGCAATGAAATATGTAAAAGCCTATGCCTTTACTGCACTTCTAGATACGTATTCAATGTCAAATTCACTGAGTTCTACAGACCATGTAACCAGTCTACTCGAGCTGTATGATTTTTACAATATTCTCCTGAGGGAGTGTTTTGTTAATACATTCATGGAATGATCTTGAAAATATGGCCGCAATTTTATGGCAGCTGTTACTAATGCAAATGCCAACATTTCCATTCATAGGTATTTGGTTTTAGCTCCTTTCAATGCGCGGCTTGTGTAGTACATTAATGCCTATGTTATTTTATCTTTTTTTAACTAGGACTGCGGAAACGACATGGGGGGATACCACTAAGTATACATACAAGGTCTCTCCTTGATTAGGCTGCTTCAATAGTTGCGGGTTGGATAAGTACTACTTCAATTCTTGGAAAGCCTGATCACATTCCTCATTCCTTGGATGTACCATTCATAGGACATTAAAGAAAGGAAGGCATTTGTTTGTGGACCATGAAACAAACCTATTTAAGGCTGATACTCTGCTTGCTAGTCGTTGGGCATCAGTGATATTCTTGGGCAGCTCCATATTTAAGACGGCGTTAATCTTCTCAGGGTTCGACTCAATGACCATCTTAGAAATGATAAAGCCCAGGAATTTTTCCAAATCCATACCAAAAGCACACTTCACCAAATTTAGTTTCATTTTATACTTGCAAAGCACAGCAAAAGATTCTCATAGGTTGGCTAGGTGATGGGTGGGTTTCTTGCTTTTCACCAATAAGACGTATACCTCTATAGTCTTTTTGATCTATTGTTTAAATATTTGATTGACTAACATTTGGTAAGTTGCCTTGGCATTTTTCAACCCGAAGGGCATTACTCGATAGCAATAAAAACCTCTATTAGTAATGAACGTTATCTTTTCTCCATCAGATTTGTTCATACAGATCTGATTATATCCTGAATAAACATCCATAAAACTCAGCACTCAGTGTCCCTCATAGCTCAAACTACTCATCGTGGATAAGGTCAAGGTCACCCTCCAGAGAGCGAATATGCCCATCAACTTGTTTGAGGTAGGATTCTACCTTAGTCTTCTTAGGTATCAGCCGAAAAATCTCTTGTTTGGTAAAAATTGCAAACATTTACCTCTGGCATACCTCCAAGTCCAAATCAGTGCGATCATTAACAATCCAAGCCGCCAAATTCTCCACATCATGCAAAGCACAATAACACTATAAGGAATACACCATACATGTAAAAGGAGAAAATAGTAATAACGTAGTCAGCATTGTCATACCAAAGACAAGAAGTCCTTCAAGTGGTGAGACATCTCCATCATGCCCCCATCCTGAGGAGAGGAACCCAAGTGAGAGGGTCCCTCAGCCCCTCTTGTCGTGTCTTGTTGATCCTCCACCTGAACCCTTTCCAGGAAATGTGTCAATGGCACAGGAGAGGTGGCAGTGATCTCTATCTTCGGCGTGGAGAAGGTGACAACGATCTCTATCTTCGACGCAAGGGTGCTTTGACCCTAGGGGGTGACGAATACAAAAGTGTTGTCAAGGCTTCCTTCCCCTCTGTTCTCATCTTCCTCATCCCCTCCTACCACTTGATCTTCCCTCAACAACCCACCCTCATTCCTAGGGGTTAAGTGATCTACATTGCTACCAAAAGATGAGGGGGAGGGAGAGGGGATGGAGACCCTTTCATTATCTATGGATGGGGTTATACGCCTAGAAACAGTCACAGACAAGGAGCTTAGACTGGAACCTTGGTACTACTAGTAATGGTGGTCGTCACGTTATAGGTCACGACCCCATCAAATGTGTCAGACATAAATTTGCTGCCACTAGGTGTTGAGACTGATGAAAAAAAAGAGGGAAACTCGAAGGGTGGGGTACCCATCGAGTCCGACCCCTTGGCAGGCAACCCAAAATCAAAAGTCGTGGCCAAATCAACAAGGGTTTGACCCATAAGCCCATCAAGCTAGTCTAACTTAGGAGATGTGTGTGGTGATACGGGCATTGGAGAAATGGACATTGTCTCCCCCTTAACATAAGGCATCTCCCTCTCCAAAGTGGGCTCAATGCTAGAATCAATTGCCATATCTAGCCCCACATCAACAGCTGCACCCTTAGCATCTATAGTCGAGCAGGTGGTAGGCACCTCGCCCTCCATTTGGCTTAGGCACTTGTTGGGAGCTTTAGAAAAAGATGGGGAAATAGGCATCTTCTTGGAAGAGGACTTCTTTATAGCGTTTAATTTACGCCCTTGTACATGAGAGCGGTCGGGTACAACAAGAAACCTTTCATTATTATCGGGAGCTAACAACTACTCCATCCACAAGGTACCATCATTTTCCTTAGCCGAATTAAGGACCGCATCAACACATTACTGCTCATAGTCAGTGAGGCCTATAAGGATCTTTTTATCGTTAGAGACCTTTCCCCAATTAGCCTGGATGGGAAAATCTCGAATCTCCTTCTCAAACGCTGGGAATTCCTAGCCATTCCAGGAAAGAAAGAAAATTTTCCTTTGCCATTGTTGGGCATTTGAATGGCAACCTTCAAAGGTCACTAAGCATTGGAATAGACACGAAAACTACAAATGTTACTTGACAGCCAGTTCACGGAGTAGAAAGAAAAGAATTTGCGGGTGGTCAATTCTGGGTATCTCTCCCTCAAAGGCTTTGGAACCATGTGGAACACCACATAGGAGCATAAGAGCATGTGCCAAGCGTGCGAGTGAAGTTGGGCGGGAGCAAGTATGTGAAAAAAATAACGTTGTGAATAAGGCAATAGAATGAGAGGCGCAAGCCATGCATCAAGGCACAGATTGTGAGGTCAACTCCCCTTGACCTCCTCACCCACAACACCCTCGGAAGTAATAATGAGATCCACAGAATTAGGAATATGGCACAAAGTCCTCAACCTCATCAAGTCTCGGGCTGAGAGTGTGGAACGCCAAGTGAACACCTTGAGAAAGGGCAGAGTCTAGCCCTCAGAAGATTCTACTATGGAATGGGTAGAAACCCTATAAGGGGTTTGCACAGAAGTTTGGTAGGGAGTACAAGAAAAGCCAAAGTGAGCAATTCGATGTTTGGGTTGAAGGAAATAAAGTCAAGAATGTGAGTGAGTGCAAGTTTTCAGAAGCTTTAGAGAATAGGATGCAGAGAGGAAATTGAAGAACTCTAAAAGAAGAGGTGACCCAAGGAAATGTAAAAGGTAGCTGAAAGAATGCAATGATGAGGGATTCTTGGGAATGTGAATGAATGGCAGCGCCGTTGGTTATCATTCTTGAAAGTAAGGAGTAAAAGCGCAAGCGCAAGAACAGTTATAGAGGAGGTGTGTCACGTCTTGGACATGCAGAGAATTCACTATTTAGACAAGCTCATACCCTAGTTAGCATAAACCCTCAACTGGATAAGATGCCTGGGGTTGCCACCTGTCTAGAGCTAGCGGGGTTGAAGGAAAACACGAGATAATTAATTTCTCACGTGTTGACACAAAGGAAATTAGCGAGGCAACTGGAATGGATATTTAGTCCCCATGTATTAATGGGCCCAAGTCTAATGAAAGCCCAGTGGCCGAGCACAAGCCCAATGATTGGTCTTATGGCTATACATTGTGGATAATGGGATAGATAACACCTCCGACTGATCAAGAAGGTGATTACTCTAATTAATACAAAGTATCTTCAAGATAGACTTTGGAGGTCAGTCGTCATCACCATTATCAAACCTCTATAAATAATATCTAAGGGTAACACGTTCATTCATTCATTCTTACGCTTATATTGAGATCACTTATCTAACTTAGGCATCAGAGTTCCACTAGGCACTTCATGCCGCCCTCTCATTTTGTTTCAGGTTATCCGTGCTATTGGTAGTGTGAAACATGTTCTTAACAATTGGTAACATGCCACCTTGAAGGTTACAAACCAAGTTGTTATTCGACAAAGAATAGAAAGAGTTAATACGTCAAACGAGCAAAGAGGATGATCAAGCATGGATGGATCGTATGAACCTCGTTACAACATAAAAGGCCTAAGGTACCATCCATTACATTTAAGAATGACAATATGTGATATAAATCGTGAACTCAACACAAATACAACACAAAATAAAAGGGTTTGTGTATGCTATAAATGGATTTAAGTCAGAACAAGTCGACTCAATATAACACGATTAATAAACGAGTCAATAATAGGTTAACCCGCTTAAACCTTATTTGCATGAAGCATTCTACGTAAGAAGTGATGCTCCTTGTTTGAAAGGTCTTGATATTTGTCACTAGGATTCTTTTGGCTCACTACAAAAGGTCCCACCATTTGTCCTAATCTATAAAACCACCATGCATACAATACAAAACCCACTTCAATATGAACCACCTTATTTTAGGGGTGCTACCCACCATTTCCCGCACCCCATCTACTCCAATAGCATCCACGGCCCACTTAGCCCAGAAACTATTTTTGCGCCCAAAAATACATGTTTTTATCCAAATTGTAAATTCAAATTTGTAAATATGACCATAATTTAAAAACTAATAACATAATTTTTAAATTTGTTAGTGTATATTATGTGTAGTTAATATAACCTAATGCCAAGGCAATATAAGAGTCCAACATTGCTTAAGAGAGACTCTTATATTGTCTTGGCCTCTTAATAACATATATTTATAAATACGTGTATATATATATATATATATATATTTATAAGTAGAGAGGCAAGGGCAAGGCCCCTCTAGGGCCAGCCCACTCCCCACCCCCGCATGGGTGGGTGCGATTGCCCGCCCCACCATGCAAGGGCAAGGCAAATGAGGGCAGGTAGCAGGTGCAGGGCCTCGCTGCCCACCCTTACATGGCATTATTGACTCCTCCCACACGTGTTTGTAAACTAAACAGGGCATAACTTATTAGAAGTAGAAGCTTACAGTCCACGCATTAAAGCCTCATTTTTTGTTCGAAAAAGTAATTGTTTTAACACCAGTTTTATAAGATTATCAAACGACTATCTTTTCATCTTGTATGCTTCAAAACTAAAAGACCTACTGTGATACCCCATATAATAAAGATAAGGGTAGGTGGTGAATGAAATCTCACATTGCTTGGGAATGAGGAGTTACTGCTCTTTTTAAGGTTTCAATGGGTCTCCAATTGTATCATTGACTAGTCCTTTTGGAGTATATGCCATGTGGTTTGGGCCTTCTATTGAGGCATTACAAATAATATCAGAGCCTATCCCAATCAGAAATGTGAAACTTGAGCCGTGTCACCTACAACGGACAGGCCCAACAAGGGTGTCGGGAATTTAAGAGGTGAAGATTGTAATACCCTATGTGATAAGGATAAGAGTAAGTGGTGAATGAGACCCTACATTACTTGGGAAAGAGGAGTTATTACTCTTTATAAAGTTCCAATAAGGCTCTAATTGTATCAATAACTAGTCCTTTTTTAATGTAAGCCATGTGGTTTGGGTCCTATTGAAGCATTACACCTTCAATTGTAAGTTTCGATGCAAAGAGACAATCTAGCCTCTCAATCCATTTCATCTTCCCTAGCTTCCCTACCACTCTTGATACGAAAGAATCCTCCTAAAAAATAATCCAAGTATGGATCTCCTCAATCACCCTTGAAATTAGAATTATAACATGCTTGTATTTGTTATTATTGGATATTGTTGGGAGTGCAATATTGATATTATTATAAATTAATATTTCAAAATATTGATATAGCTTATTGGTAAGTAGTCAAATTTTTCAGAGATATTAACTACAGTGTGACTACGAAAATTATATAATTTTTTCATAAAATTATGTTAATTAGTTTAAATGGGTTATATGCGTAAGTTAAATCCATTTGCATGAAATTGGTTGAAACAAAGCCAAATTAGTTGTGTCGTATTAACCTAATTCTAGTTGATGATTAAATAAATAACGTAGATCATGTCATGTCACCCACTATTTATATGAGTCATATTAGTGTTTCAAAGTCTAACCCATTTAATTAAACAAATCATATTCATATTGACTCATATAGTTGAATATTCATAACTTAACACAACACAAACAAAATTTGTGAACAAGAATTGCCGTCACTAATTCCATCTCAGTGTAACACCTTTTTTCCATGGTTGATGACCCATTCGAGTTTTTTTATTCTTCATCACCTTATCCCAATGAGACTGAGAAGAGAAAGATGTGGCAATTTTTAATTTAGGGGTATCTGCCTTGATTGAATAGACGACGGAGTCTGATATATTATTTGGAAAAGCAAGCACTCAGAACAATCTAAGTTGACGTATTAAGATTAACCTCGAATGTCACCACGTATCCTTCAGGTTGCATTACTCGGCTTCCGGAGATCCATAGGCATTGCTCCCAATCTGGCAAGTTAAAAGCTTGCAAGCGGAGAAGAAAAGAAAAAGAAAAATACAATTACAAGCACCGGAAAAGCAAGGGTTTCAGAATACAGGCCTGACGATTAAACATAAATCAATGGTTACTCAAACATTTATCTCAGTCGAGGGAAGAACTAAAACCGGTTTCCTTGCTTGCAATGTTCAAGCAGCTCTTTCAAATTGACTGAAACTACAGAAAAATGTTGATGCAAGATTTTCCATTATTGTAAAGATAACTCCTCTTCATGTTGGACTGCAATAAAGTCACCTTGGAACGGACAGCCCAAGCTCTGAATCAATTAAGAACACAAAGACATATCAGAAAAAGCAAACGAGAAAAACCAGTCTACATGGAAAATAGCAGAGATGCATTCAAATCATATTCAAGCGAACAAATCCTAAGTGCAATAACAAATGTGATGATTCTGTGAATATTGCCAATGTTATGTTTTAAGATACAGCTAACTTAGCCGCCCAATCCTCTATAACCAAGTGACCAGAGACTCGAATATTCTAAAGTAGTTTTCCACATTTTTTTAATTTGAATACATCGGAGGATTGATGCAGGGCCCACCTCCAAATGCAGCACAAATGTCTCACGTGCCATCAACTCCATCTGAGAAAAGGATCAGCTATGTTACCATAGAATTCTTATTCTCTTGTATATGAAACAAATTCAAGCCAAACACCTAGATCTGAAATTTTATTTGGTTTCATACTCTGTTCACTAGTCTTGAAAGGCCACCTCTAACTTGTAACCATTTCCATTTTTTTAGGTAGATTATCTTAGGAACTCCTTTAACTCATTAAGATTTCCAAATTTTTGGTAATTATCATAGGAACTTTTTTCTTTCGGTATCACTACATTGCTTGCACAAAACTAGCTTATAACCAATGCACCATAAGATGCCTATCTCAGAACCTTAACATTTTTTAGATTGGGCATGTGCGATAAGTAATAAAGAAAGCAAAACAGAAATCAGAAGAGTTCAGAGCAGGGGACCAAAAAGGGCATAGGTTGTATTAAAGATTGCCGAAGATTACATAAAAGACATTTTGGTGACTCCCATGGCAAAATGAACCCATAACTTTGGGAGAAGGGTGCTCTCCTATCTTTTGATAAGGAAAGAGGCACATACCAGGCGGTAGTGACTGTTTATTCAGGTGTTTGCAGAAATGATTAACTGAAATCATTATTGGTAGTTCACCCACTAAGGGAAAGGATCCACCGCCACATTTACCTCCACACTTTGAGAAGTGTGTTGTCACCCACCACCATATTAATTTAGCAAGAAGAAGAAGAAGAACAATAATAATAATATATTATTGCAGCTGCCAGCTGGTAGCAATAGAAGAGCCAATCCGCTCAGAATACGGGGGACTTCAATCAATTTTATCCACCAACATACTCTAGCCACACGGTAATGCTATCTTCTAAGTTAGTCTTTAGTAGGCGTCCCATTATACAACTGGCAAGTTAGCCATAAAGGGACCAAGTTTTCATTCCATTTCTGAAAATCTGATCATTTAGGCTTCTGTTACAACCTTTCCAGAGATTAGGACATCCATAGAATGGTCTTATGGAGTATTAAGACGCTCTTTCTTCTTTCACTAGAAAAACAAATAAAGTCTAATGTAGATGAAAGCAGCATTCCAAATGTGAATTATGGTGAGATTTCATGATCACTTGCAAAATATTCTAGCGGAAGCTATCTACTATAAGGTAATGGATACAAAAGTTTGGTGTTGGCTTCAAAGAAATCAAATGCATAAAGCACAAGAGAAGAGAGAATGGATGCAAAAACCAACGCGTTGGCCTCAAATAAATGATACAAGTGAAGCACAAAAGCAAGGAAACAAAAACAATGGTATAATAAGCAATGCCAAACATCAGCCACGTTAAACATGCATAGGACAATGTCTTGCAAATCTTGCCTAATCATGATGCCAGTAAAAAAGCTGTAGAGAATGTGTGCAGGCCCAATTTCTTGAAAATAGTGCAGATTTTTTATAGTTGCCATAATTCTTTAGCGTTAGGAAATATGACATTTCTGACTTTTGCTCAAGAAACCCACTATTGACAAGAATTTAAGCTCTTCTCCACATGAGAACGTTGTGCCTTTGAAAAGAAAGATATTACTAACACTATGTTCGCAGATAATTTGTTTAGGAAGAGCAATGGAAAAGATAATACTTTTTATGGAAAGGAAAGGAGTAAAAAGAATACAGATAAAGCTTCTCCTGTCCTGGATAGTATTGATGAAAATAGAGGGCACTAATCATCCATTGGTTGTTTTAATGAGAGAGAAAAGAACAGGAAATTTCTGTTTACATGGGCTATGCCTATTGACTTCATCAATAAAATCCTTGAGTATATATCAAACAAGAAAGGAACTGACCAGAAAAGGTATATTTTAATTTTTATCATTATCCCTTTCTGTCAATCATATGTTCCGTTTAGAGGGCTATTTAGCCTATTTTGTTCAAAGAACATTTCTCCCTACCCAAAACCAGCCATTTATAGGCAGAAAGCCAATCCTCAAAAGGAGCTGTAAGTTTCCTCATTAATCCCTCCCATACAAACCCCTCCCTTTAGATACTTAAGAGCATTGCAAAGAGAAAATGCCATTCCCTACAATATTTTCTATTTCTTTCCATCGAAAGTTATTTGGAAGCATATTGTAAGGTTTCAGGAGAGACTTTTGCGCATAGTTCTAAATAGTTTTCACATAATGTTAATACTTTTTCAAAGATACCAAGGCAAATTTCTAAGTAATAAGATGAATTGTGAAGCAGCTTGCATTAGCAGGAAGTCTACCATGTGTAAGCATTGGGAATCCATGAAGATGAGGTGTAAAAGAAATATTAAATTGACACCAGGTTACTGAACACAACATTTAGACTCTTCTTATTTTGTGTTTAACTGAACTATGAGCTATAGTGACTAAGTCAAGCCCAATATTGGACGTACAAGTCACGAAGCTCACTGACTGGCATTTTTTGTGGGTGGCTGTTTTGTTTTCAGAGTGGTTCTTGCTATAATTTTGGGATCTGAGGAACTGGCTTTTTGTAGGTGTGAATTCTCTGGAGATGATTCTGGATTTTAATTTTTCACTCATGTAGGTGAATGAAAACTCTCGGGTTTTTTCTCATTTTGGAGTTCAGCTGCAGGATGCAGTAGTTTTCAACCCTTTCTCAGTAGTTTCCAGCATGTTTTTACTAGGTTAATTGGTTTTCAGTCATTGGTTGTTTCCACTGAGTCGGTGGGTAGAGATTCATGGTTCTTCTGGTGGGAGTGGTGTGCCATGTTAATAGCATGGTGAGTTTTTTGGGTTGTAAAGTTGCTACCTTGCCTATGAAATACTTGGGCCTTCCGTTGGGTGCCTTCTAAGGCTAAAGCTATTTGGGATGTGGTTGTCGAGAAAATGTTGGCTGGATGGAAAAGATTGTATTTATCAAGAGGGGGGTAGGATTACCTTAATCAAGAGCACCCTCTCCAATCTTCCCACTCACTTTCTATCTTCATTTCCTTTGCCTGCAAGGGTGGCTAACCGGATTGAGAAGTTATTTCGCACTTTCTTGTGGGGTGGAATGGGAGAGGAAGTTAAGTTCCATCTAATTAGTTGGGATAAAGCTCTCCCACCCCAAATGGAGGTTTGGAGGTTCAGAATTTGAGGATTTTTAATAAAGCCTTGTTGTGGAAAATGGTTATGGAGATATCAATTGGTAGGGGAATCACTTTGGAGGAAGGTTATATTGATTGTAAATACGGAAGTGCTTGGGGTGGTTGGTGTTCTAATGAGGGGTAGGGGGGGCGTATGGTGTGGGTCTATGGAAATTCATTAGAAAGGGCTGGGAGAGTTTTGCAAACCATGTTAGTTAGGTAGTTGGAGAGGGTTCTAGGATCCGATTTTGGTTTGATATTTGGTGTAGAGAACGCACTCTTAATAGGGTGTTTCCATCCATCTTTTGTCTGGTTTCTGATCGGCTTGTCTCTGTTTCAGATCTGTTAGTCCGTTCTAATGGTTCCTTCTAGTGAGATTTTGTTTTTCTAGAACAGTTCATGATTGGGAAATTCGTGAAGTTTCAACGTTTTTCAGTTTTTTATACTCTTTGAGGCTTGGAAGCAATTATGGGGATGGTATATTGTGGAGGTCCAAAGGGAGCAATAAGTTTACAGCTCGGTCGTATTTATAAGCTGTTGACACCTCAGAATTGTTTTTCTTTTAGTTGGAAGTGTATTTGGAGATCTCATGTGCCTTCCAAAGTTGCTTTTCTCATATAGACTACTTCTCTTGGGAAAATTTTGCCGAAAGACAATTTGAGGAAGAGCAGTTTCATTGTTATGGATTGGTGTTACATGTGTAAGAAGTATGAGGAATCAGTGGATCATTTACTTTTGCATTTTGAGATGGCAAGGGCATTGTGGGATGGAATTTTCTGTAGAATCGGTTTGGCTTGAGTGATGCCTTTGAGACTGGTAGACCTTCTAGCTAATTGGAACGGTCTTCAAAGTTGTTCTTAGGTCAAGTGGATGCCATTTGGAAGATAGTTCCTTTGTGTCTTATGTAGTGTATCTGGATGGTTTTAATGATAAGGAGCACATTTTGGAGGAACTCCAAAATATTTTTGTGCACACCTTACTGTTCTGGTTTTTTGCTTTGCTTACGTTTTCCAGTTCTTAGAATGTATTTAGGTGTTTCTTTTGTATACTTTCTGTGTACATGGGTTTCACCTATTTCATTTGCATTAATAAAACTCTCTTATAAAATAAACCAATTTCCATAAATCCACCCCATATGCCCCCCCAACCTCATCAAAACACCAACCCCCAAGCACGTCCATCTCTATGATCAATAACCTCCTTCTAAAGTGATTCCCCCTCTAATTGATACCTCTTAACCATTTCCCCAAGAGGGCTTTATTTAATATCCTCAAGTGACAAACCCCCAAACCTCCATTAGAAATTGGATAGCAAACTTTGTTCAAACTAAGTGAAACTTAGCTTCCTCTCCCATATTACCCCACAAAAAAGCCCAAAATGACTTCTTAATCCTGCCACCCCTGCATACAAAGGAAACAAGGATAAAAAATAAGTGGGACGGTTGGAGAGAGTGCTCTTAATAAAACTAATTCTACCACCTTTCGATAGATACATCAGTTTCCACCTAGCCAACCTTTTCTCAATTTTCTCACCCACCCCACCCCCAAAGCCACATCTCCCAAGCATATAAAAGAGGAAATCCCAATTCACATGATCATACCCCTTTTCCATATCAAGTTTGCACAATAAGCCTGGAACTCCCTCCCTCATTCTATTATCCAAGCATTCATTGGCAATGAGAACTGAATCAAGTATTTGTCTCTCCCAAACAAAGGCATTTTGAGGCTTATAAATAATTTGTTCCATAGTTGTACTCATGCAGTTAGCAAGAACATTCAAGATAATCTTGTAAACTCCACTCCAAGACTAATAGGGCGAAAATCCTTCAACTCCGAAGCCCTAGGTTTCGTTAGGATGAGAGCAATGAAAGTTGCATTAAGGCATTTTTTGAACTTCTTGAAAGAATAGAACTCATGAAAGACAAGCATCGCATCATCTTTCACAATATCCCAACAAGCTTGCAAAAATGCTATAGAAAAACCATCAGGTCTAGGAGCTTTGTCTTTTGCCATCCCATTAATCACCTGTTGAATCTCATCTTCTTCAAAAGGTCTTTACAACCATTTGCACTATGAGGATCAAGAGACTCAAAACCCAAACCATCAAGCTTTGGCCTCCAAGTAGCTGGTTCAATGAGAATATTCTCATAGTAACACACTATATGGTCCTTGACCTTGAACGGAGAAGAGAATATACAATTATTTGAATGAACCATCTCAATAGCATTACTACGTGGATGTGAATAAGCTGCTCTATCAAAAAACTCCGTGTATTTATCCCCTTCTTTCAAACAAAGGGCCCAATATTTTTGTAACTAAGAAATCTCCTCCATCAACAACACCCTCTCAATTTCAATCACCACCAAACATTTCCTCAACAAGGACTCCTCAGATGGAGCTCCTTTCACCTCCCTCCCCTCCAAGTCCTGTAATTCCTCCTTAAGGTAATTCTTCTTATTTGAGTTTCAAGTTATCAATAATAACTTAATAAGCACTTTAAGCCGAAACAAGCACATCCTAAGATTTAACTATACAGCGTGAAAAACTGCGTACTCTTATTGTATAGAGCTTCTAAATACATTCTATACGTGGCTTATACATGAGTAGAAACTTTATTCGAAAGACTTAAAAGGTCCAGTCCATGTGAACAAACTGCAAACTACCTTACAATCAAAATTGGCCGCCGAGAAAATGTCATGCACGTGGAAACAAGAAAGCAATGCATCTTGTGAAAATGCATAAATTTCTTTTTTTGATAAGTGAAAATGCATAAATTTTACAAGTAAATGATACTTTCATATGTTACAGTTAAGGGCCACCTTCCTCAAATACCATTTTAAGAGCATTGATATAAATCAACCATCAAGATTCAAGCCTCAAACACAAGTTCCTATCCTTATAAAACTAAGCATTCTTGACGCTACTAAGAGACAACTCATTTTCATACTTGATAATTGCCAGGTCCAGCAAATTCCCATTTTATTTCTTTCAACCAACTCATCTTATGTGCCTGCAGGAACCAAAATATTCCAGTTAGATAGTAATAAGATCTTCCACCAAAGCACTTCCGGCCACAACCATTGCCCCAATTCACCTTACTCATGAAATATAACTACTACAAAATCCAAAAACAGTGCTTCAGTGTCTCCCCCACAACCTTGACTATGACGATTACTGTATCCTAACGCAACCATGCACTACATTGGTATGCACTACATTGGTATAAGGATACAAGGTACGATACAAGGTACGATACAAGGTAATACTTTTTTATTTTTGATAAGAGGATACAAGGTACCAAATTACCTGTCACTTCAACAATCAAGCACAACAGAAATTCGCATGTACGGTATCTATAAAATACGTGACCAATTAATTTTAAGTTGACTTTCAACAGTTTAATACCCATCACTTTCTTCCAATTCAGTTCCAGCTTTCTAAACGCGATTTCAAAAGAACGCAAAGAAGACAATTGGAGAACCAGCTGCGCAATTCAAAGCAATTGAGGAATGCTTAAATTGGGTGGTAGCTGAAGCAAGCAAAAGCCACTCACACCAAAGAAAAAAGGAAAAAAAAGAGAAGAAGATAATTGTTTTTTATTTATTTTACATGAGATTAGAGGCCTGGAGAGGTGCAGCAGAGTGTACCCTGCAAGACCGCTCGGCAACTACTCGATGTTGTGCTTAGGCACGACGTCATCCTCGCGACTGCCACCGCGCTGTGCAACGGCAACAATGACTGCACGCTTCCCAATTCCGAGGGACACCTACAAAAATCAAACAAAAGAAGAAACTAAAATGAGAACAACTGAAAAAAGTTAAAAACATATGTAAACTAAAAGATAGAGACAGACCTGAAGAGTGAGAACCGAGAAAGAGGAATGGAAGTGGATCTAGAGGGGAGAGGGACGCGCGGAGAGGTGGGCGCCGCGGATTTGGTGAGAGGAGATGTGCGGAGGCTAGATCTAATGGCGGATTTGACGGATGATAGGGATGCTCTGCAGACGAATCTATTGCAGGCCGAAGCCATTAAAGGATCGAAGAAGAAGAAGAAACAAGAATAATGCGACGATGTGAAAATGATTGGGAGGAGGTTGCAAGGGTTTAAGGTTTTAGCCTTATTGGGTCGTAGTAGACTGCCTCTTAGCCATTTTTCTTATTTATTTTTTAATAAAAAAAACATACTACTCACTTTTATATTTTTATATTTTAATAGATAATAACAGACTTACTGCCACTTATTACCTATTTACTTTTTTTATTATTTTTTAATTACTTTTTATTATTTTTTAACTTAATGGTTAAATAAATAATTAAAATTATTATTATTCTATTTTAATTAATAGGGGTTGGTTCCGACTTAGATGAGTCAAAAAACCCACATCTGACTTGGAGTGGGAGGTCAGAAGTGATTTGACTAGACTCTGATTGTGATTGGGGCAAGGCCGACTTACGAAGGCCCAAGAACTAATCTGGTATTGGACTTCTCATTTTCAAAAAATTTCAAAATTTGAAAAAAAAAAAAAAAATATATATATATATATATATATAATAAAATCACCAACACCCAAATGGGCTTCCCATTTTAAAAAATTACAACTAAAAAATAGTTACAAAAAAACTTAAATACAATGAATACATAATATACATTACAAAACCAAAGACAAATAGATGCACAATCACAAACACAATGTAAATAAAAAAGGATAATTATAAGGTTATTACTTTTCTACTACCTATTTATTACTATTTTTGTATTTTTATTTTTTTAATTTTTTATTTTATTTAATGATTAAGAAAGTGACTATTAATAAAATTATATATTTTTTTAATTTTTTTTCTTTATGATTAAGGATGTTAAAAAAATACTTAAAAGAAAATGATAAAAAAAAATTCAAATATTCTATAAGTAGTAAGAGGGTAGTAACCCTATCACTACTCAATAAAAAATATAAATGAACTTTTAAACAACCTATACAACCACAACCAAACAATAACCTCCACAATCACAAGTTCACAACATGTCAACCATCTCAATGACAACCACAATCATCACCAAACAACCATGGTCTACCACAATCACAAACAACCCTTACCAACTTCACAAAAGTCCTTAACCAATTTACAATATAATAATGTATAAGAATTAAAAAAAACTACAAAATAATAAGTACAAATTGACAATAATTTTTAATTTTTCAACACCATCAGCCTACAATTAAAACCATCCTGCATTGTTTTGAAAATTAAAAAAAAAAATAGAATAAACATTATTTTGAACTAACAAAAACAAACAAGGCTTTTTTATTCTAATGGAATTTCATTTATCACCAATAAAGGGGGTTCTCCATACCATGATGAGTCTGTCTCAATCATCTACAATTATTCTAAGGTTCACAGTTAGGTCTACAAAATTATAAAAATTATAAGTTAAATAATTAAAACATTAAAAATATGTAAATAATCATTTAAAAGTGTAATATTACCCAATTTAAGCCTATATTTCTCAACATCAACGGTATCTAGTCCAATAGGCTTTGAACTTAGCTAGTTTTTTATACAAAAGAGGGCCTCCATGGTGGTTGGAGCCAATGAATTTCAATAAGTATCCAACACGCAACCACCTGCACTAAACATCGACTCATAGGCAATGGTAGTGATATGAAATGCATCCTTATGTATCTCGACATCTTTCATAAAATAATACTCAACCTCAGACTTACACTGCATAATATTCCTTGATGCACAGATTTGATGATACTTTTGCAGCAAAATAGATGAACTCTGTGCATTTGTGTCATCTAAGGAAGATGTCGAGCCGATTGGGTATGAGGAGCTACCACCTTTGGTTAAAGGTTGACCATTGTTGTTGTAATGGCTATATAAGTCATCAATATCATAATTCATCTCTCTAATAAACTTATCAGACTTCTCATCATCAAGGACGTGCCTAATCCGAAATTCTATAATAACTAACTTACATCGGGAGTCAAGAATCACAATTACAAATAATAATCTATTTATCTTCTCAACATCCCTCCAATATTTATTATATTTGGATTTCATCCTCATAACTATACATTCAACAATCCAACAATGTCAATACAAACTCTATTGCAAGTGATCATAAAAGCCTCGAGAGCTCGTCGAAGTACACATTCGCAGTAGGATATTTGGAACCAGATATTCACATAGTTATGTCACAAAATAACTTTAAAAATTTAACAAAATACCTCACATTAGCTCAATCAACTATATCCTATGCACCAAACCTCCTTCTCCCCTATTGACTACACCAAAGCATACCTTAAACCCCTATTCTCGACCTCCATATGCTCAAACACTCTTTGGTACTTCTGTGCTACATCCAACATCTTGTATGTAGAGTTCCATTTAGTCGGAATGTCTAGACTCAACATATTAGAAGGTGGGATCTCAAACTATTCGATTATTGCCTAAAACTTGCCAAGTCTTTGATAGAAAGCTCACACATATCTCACAAGGTTGCGGACTTAGGTAATCATCAATCTCCTTCAACCCCTTAGCAACTATGAAATTGATGATATGAGTACAACATTAAACATGGATAAGCTCATGCTCACGAATGATATCCTCTTTTACCATTATATTCCACCTGAACCAATCAATTGCAATGTCATTGGCACCGGCATTGTCAACTATAATATAAAATACTTTTCTAATCCCTTAGTCTTTTATAGAGTTATTCATATCTGCTCCAATGGATAAACTCTTGTGATCAATAATTTCTTTGAAACTAATAATCCACTAGTGCAATATCTACTCACTGTCAATAAAGTAGGTTGTGATACACATGTAGCTGACATTCTGTTTGGACGTCCATGTATTAATCATAAGCGACACTCTCTGGCCAATGTTATTTGGCCTTCTCCTTGGTATGTCCCTTCAAACAATCTCACATCACCATATACCATGAAGGCATAAGAAATCATGGCTCAAGAGTGTGCACAAATTTATGGAAGCCATTTTTTGTTAACAGTGGTAAAAGGTATGTCATCACAGATGATCATTTCCGCAAACAAATCCCTCAACATCTTTTCACTGTATTGAGGAATTGACAATTTTTTAATCTGCATACTATCAGTGCTCATAGAAGTTTCATAACTAAGCTTCATCTGATCATTGACCACCAACCCCTTGTGTATCTTATATCGCTGGCAACTCGAAAGATATGCTATTAATACATAGGTGCATTGCTTTTTCGAATGAAGCAACACAAAGTTGCCCATAGTGGTGGCATCTCGCTTGTGGGTTCTGACGATCACCGAGAATTTTGGTAAAATGTTCTCATTTCCACGACCTTTTTTTACTAGGTCATGGTGGTTGATCGACATCAATTATCAACTCCTTCTCCTCATTAAGCATACTCATCTTCTATATCAACTGGGACTCAACTACTTGCACAGGAAATAGTTGCTCTAGATGTGAATTTAGGGGTGGAAGTACTTGTCAGTATAGGAACTGTGGCATTCCCTTGTGGACGATTATCCCCAATAGGTTTAGCATCCATATCCAAATCAACTGTGCTAAAAATAAATAAATTAGAACAAACAAATTAGAAGAAAAATAACATGTATTGCATATATATATAGCCTATAACTATACTTCTATGTAGGCAATCCATTGTGCAGGTTAAAGTCTCAAAAATGGTGAGTTTTGGCCATTGCAAAAAATTCAACAGCACAATAGCATTTGAGAAAAAAACTAAAGTTCAATAGCATAGTAGCATTTGGGAAGAAAATTTAGTAGCACAATATATTACCAAACATGATAACATTTAGCAGGATATGAAAATATTGATATTAAGAAAAAATTTACTACACACCACACATAATTTCTTTTTCTCTTACCAGATGTGTATTGTTATGGATGATGAGTAGAAAAAAATAATTAGTTTAGGAAGAATAAAACAAAAAATAAATAAATAAAAATAAGTGTGGCATGTGGAGATGATGAGTAACAAATCTCTAATATTAATATTCAACAACACAGTAGTAGGATAATATTAATATTTATTCTGGAATAGGAAAATAAACTTGCAATAGCATGAAAAGGAAAAAAAAATAACTTGTAAGCCATTTACCAAACAACAATTTTAACATAAACACAGTCCAACCTAAAATATATCAATCCCACCAAATAAAGTAGTCACTATGAAACTAACACATTTTTAGCTCAATTGGAAGTTTAAACCTAAACTAGTATATCAATCTCACACAATTTTAGCTTAACTAGAAACCAATCCCAACAAATGAACTCTCTCAACCCCATGACAATGGACCCTCTGGAACATTATGCTCAATAAAACCTTTTCAAGAATGATATATTTTAAGTAAATCAATTCTTTATCTTTTTTAAAATGAAATTAGATACTTAGCTATGTAAGATCATTTTTAGAATATTGACCAATTTAGAGGCGAAGGCTAAAGTATTCAAAGTTTAAGTATATTTTGCAGTGACAAAAGTTGAATCATGATATCTGCCATATATTTGGCTAAGCTTAATTTGTAATATAAATATATTGGTATCTAATCTCAGTTATTTTCTGAATAATCATGTGCTAAACTTTATGCACAATAGGAGTGGGTAGCAGGGCTGCTCCCATCTACACTACTCCCACATGGGAAGGCAAACTCCTATCTGCCAGATGCGAGGGTGGGTGGCCTTGTCCATATCTGGTGCCCCCAACAGGAGTGGGGGCCAGGTTAGGCCCAACCCTACCTTTCAAAACCACTACCCCACCTCTCGCATCTATATGTATAAATAATAAATATATAATATATTTATATTAAAAAAAAAATCCCCAATAATCAAAACAACGCCATTTTTTCATAGACAAAACATCATTGTTTTGATAAGTTAGTTAACCCCCCCTTCTTACGACCCCCACTTTTAGACTCTCTCTCTCTCTCTCTCTCTCTCTCTCTCTCTCTCTCTCTCTCTCTCTCTCTCTCTCAGAGTAGTTCATCTGTTGTACACCGTCTAGCCATTCTCCATCGTCATCCATCAATCGCATGCTTAGTCTGTCACCGAAGGTAAGTTCCCATCGCAGACTCAAACGCCAATTATGTTTTTTTTTTTTTTTTTTTTTGAGTTATGGAGGATGGGATTAAATTGAGGAGTTGGAGGATGTGCATGTATTTTGATGTTTCTAATTTTTAAATTGTGAATTCAAAATTGGGGTTTTAGGGTTTCGGATTGGAACCCTAAATTATTTTAGGTTTCAATTCGAAAGCTTGAATTATGTTAGGTCCTAAATTAATTTAGGGTATCAGATTGGAACCGGTTTCAATCTAAAACCCTTAATTAAATTAGAGGTTTCAATCCAAAACCCTAATCTATTCTAAAATTTTGATATGAAAACCCGATCTGTTTATATGAAACCCTAATTTATTTTGAGGTTTCGATATCAAAACCTCGTTCTGTTTTAGGTTTCGATATTGAAACCTCAATCTATTTTGGGGTTTCAATATCAAAACCTCAATCTGTGTTTGGGTGATTATGATTATTGCATGGTTTTAATTGTTGATGTGATGTTTGTTTCATTTCATAATTTTTGTCAATTTTGTAGAATGGCTAGTCTGTAAGATTTTAGTGCTAGCTCTCCTACCCCTACCCTAACACCTAACCCTACCGAATCTACCCCTACTAACCCTTTTGACCCTACTCATACAAATGCTACCCTTACGAACCCTTGCCCTCCCTCCTTGCCCCTATAAAGTAAGAAATCTGTTTCAATAGTTTGGACTCACTTTACCAAACTAGAGGATAGTGACCCCAATAACCCCAAACTAAGTGGAACCATTATAGTAAAGTGTATGGGTGTCATGATAGGAGATATGATACATCCCAATTAAAGGTACACGTAGAAGAGCAATGCAAAAAGAGTCCAATATTAAAATCTTTACAAGAGAAAAGTTAATCTAGATTAGAGATTAGACTTAAAAAAATATGGATGGGAGTAGTGGGGGTGTAACATTGAAGGAGTATACTTAGTATGATTCCGAGAGGTGTATGAGACACCTAACTCGTATGGTCAAAATGGACGAGCTATATTTTCAGTTTGTGGAGAGGAAAGGGTTCCAAGCATATTTCAAGTACTTGGAACCTAGGTTTAATCTTCTTTCTCGCCACAAGGTAGCAAAAGTTACAAGAAAACATTATATGTCAAAAAAAGATTTGTTGAGAGGCCAATTGGCTGGTCAAATAGTTTGTCTCACCAGCGATACTTGGACATTCATCCAAAATTTTAATTATATGTCTTTAACTATAAATTTTATTAATTGTGATTGGATAATACACATTTGGTCTTAAAGGGCACAATAAAGGAGTGGAGATTGGCATGGGTTCTAAAAATTACATTTAATAATGTCTTATCTAATGACGTTTCATTGGGTCATCTTAAGACTATCTTAACGAGGCAAATAAGACAATCTTGTGTGGTAAGTATTTGCATCTGAGATGTGTTTCACATATTTTGAATCGAATTGTCATTGATTGTTTGAAGGGCCCTTGTACTGATGTTCATATAAGATGAAACTCAACCTTCTTGATATTGGAAGTGGCCCAAGAATATAAGTTGGCCTTTGCATTATTTGGTGACGAAGACATTCAATATATCAAATATTTTGATGAGTATGAGGGATTGAGGAAGCCTATTGATGATGATTGGGAGGTTGTTGCTAATTTTGTAGATTTTTTTATGCTTTTCTACAAGGTCAGAACGTGGCTATCAGGTTCTTTGTATCCTACATCCCTCCATTTCTATCAACAAATATATAAAATAAAAAAAGAATTGGATGACATGTGCCCAAGTGACTATATTAGGATACAGGAGATGGCATTGATGATGAGGGTAAAGTATGACAAGAATTTGGGAGATTTCAATAGGACTAATATTTTGTTATATGTGGTTGTTACTCTTAACCCCTAATTTAATATTGATGGCATGGCATATGGGTTGGGAATTGTGCAAGGGAATGCATCGGCATAGCTTCTTATGACAAAGGTTAAGAAAATTCTTATTATATTATTTGATGAGTTTACCGTATTCAAGAGCAGTAATATTCTGGCACCTACGCCTAACCCCCCCTGGCTCCTCCAAAAGCTTGGGCTGGGAAATGGTGTAGGTTGCAGCACAACGCCATAATCCGTTATTCTACAAAAGCCCAGTCGGAGTTAGACAGATACTTGACAGCAGATCGTCAATCATTTGCATGAGACTTTGATATATTAGCTAGGGGCGTAAAAATAAACCGAAAAATCAGAAAACCAGCTCAGACCAAACCAGACCCATTGGTTCGGTCCGGTTTCTTACCGTTTGGTTCGGAATCAGTTTTTTCATTTTAAAAACCAGTCAAATTCTGTCCGAAATCGATTTTAAATTTTTCAACACCAGACCTAACTGGTTCACATATTATATATATCTTTATTAATTTTTAATATTATATATAATATATATAATTATGTATAAAATAATATATTATAATTTATAACATAACATTTTAATCTTAAACATGAATATTTATTTGATCATATGTTTTAAATATAAAAAATATATATTAAATATATTTTATTCCCTAATAAATTCTCAATATATTTATTTTGATAAATATATTAATAATACTAATTCTTAATATATTAAAACCGAAAAACTGAACCAAATCAGACCAGAAGCGATAAAACCGGACGTACCAGTTTAAGGGGGTCATGGGTATATAATCGGTTTTTGAAAATACAAAACTGTTACATACTGGTTCGATTCTAAATTTTGTTCAAAACCTAATCGAACTGGACCCGTTATACTACTAAATTATTAGCTTGGTGGAAGACCAATGCCATGAAGTATCCCCATTCTTAGAAAGATAACTCGCAGTATTTTGGTCATCCCTATTAGCACCATAGACTTAGAGTCAGTTTTTAGCACCGAAAGGCGCATAGTAGATCCATTTCAGAGCTCATTATCTGCTATCACTGTAGAAGCATTGATTTATACATAAAATTGGATCAAAGGGACCCCAATTCATGTTCCTAATATTCTTGACTTTGAGGATGCTAACAAGAATGAGGGTGGTGATCAGTCTGGATCTAGTAATTGTGGATTTCAGTATATTATTTTAATTTATGTATATTCATTTTATTAGTATTAATTTCAAATTTAATTGTTGTAATGGTAAATTAGACGACGTCTATGTCTACCTTTGTTACAGTATGACTTTGTCTATATTAGACCCACCATTGCCATTTGCTATTGGTTTGTACAATTTGTCCCATAATTATTTTTTATATTTATATAATATTTGGTATCTAATTGTTTTGCTTGTATTTTGTTTTTAGCTTTTATAATTATAGTGTCATATGCCCAATCCTAATCTCAAGGACCCAATAATCTATTCTAATTTTGATCCCAATGACCCAATCTCATTTTGGTTAGTAATTTTAATGTTTGTAATTTTTACATTTCTAATATATGTTTGTATTTTTAGTTTTTATTTCTTATTTATAATTCTAATTTGTTTTCCTTTTAAATTATTAGTGTTTCAATTTTTATTATCTCATTGTCTCATAGCAGTCAACATAGCTCACTAACTTTTTTACCACTATAGCCACCCCAAATTTTGATGAAATGTTATTCTTCTGTTAATTCACTTAATTAGTTAACTGTAATGATATTACAATAGTACAATTTTTAATATTTTTAGATGAATTTTTAAATTTCCAATAGTTTTCTCTTAATTTGTATTATTGTAATAACTTAGTTATGATTATTAGTTAATAGTTACAACTTAGTAGTATATAATTTCTATTATTGTAAATTATTTTTTAGTATTTTTAATTTTGTATTCTTTTTTTAGTCAATTCTTGGGCCCAAAATGGCCCAGAAATAAGTTCTATGCCATTTTGGACCTAGAAACGTGCTCTCAACCAATGACCTATCTATGCAAATGAAGGGCAGACGAATAGGATGTTTGACCCCTCACCTCGGTACCAGGACAAGGTACCCCACCCCACATTTGTGGGAGAGGGTTCTGAGGGGGTAACCAACACCCCCCGCCCACATGGGGATGGGGGGCGAGGAGGGGCCTACCCCGCTCCATACAGTGTCGGTAGCACCCCTAATACACAATGATAAGCAAAGTTTCTAACACAATCAATTTAAACAAACAAAAGCTCATAACCACAAATTTGTAAAATTTTGGATCTTGAATATGATATGTATATTAAGGTATATTCATTAATAGATTTTACCAATTTTTTCTTATTCATGCAAGGATATAGTAGATTTTACAATATTTTCTCCATAGAAACAATAAAATTGTACAATTGGACCCCAAACCTATGAATGAATAAGCACGAATTCCCTTCTATGGAGTTAATAATTAAAGTTATAGCAAAAGTAGATCTTACAAGAAATGGGAGGAAAATCCTAAAAGTTTCAATATGGCTAACTTAGACAGTCAATCAAATTTCAAGATGGCTAACTTCAATTATGATATTTGTATGATTACTTATTTGCAAATCAAATTTCAAAATGCATGGTCATTACACACAGAATCAAAATTGGGAGAAAAACCCTAAGAATCAAAATTTCACAATAAGGCAACAAAATTAGGCAGCCCTCAAACAATAAAATCACAAGTATCATTAAATTAGATTTACAATGAAGTCATGGCAACAAAATCCCTAAAATTAAATTCATCACAAATCAAACACTAAATACCAAATGCGAATCAAACAAATGGAGGTGGTAATATACTTACGACATCACGAAGGCTAACAAGAAGTAGTCTATGGTGGAATTGGGCTCATGATGACGGTAAGACAATAGCGAACGGTGTGGCACGACATACAAGAAAAGAAACATAGAGAGAAGGCACGTGAAAAAGTGAGAGGGAGAAGGGGGTCCTACGTTTTGGACCCCCTTGTGTAGAAAATGACGTCATTCCACTTGAAATGGAACAAAGTCGTTTAGTTAGTTTTGTTAAAAAAAAGTCATATGTAAAACAATGTCATTGTACATTTGAATTTTTTTCTTAAAAAAAGTTGGAGTTTGGAGTTGAAGTTTGAAGCCCAAATGGACTCCAAACTTTGACTCTAACGTGAAATTTCGGAGGAACTCCAATTTTGACTACTTCGACTCTGTTGGAGTCAAAATTGGAACGAATATTAGCCAGAGTCAAAGCAGTGGAAGATTTGCATAGCCCTAAATTAAAGGATATATTGCAAAGAATAAATAATGATACATCTTACAATATTTTATAATTTATTTTCAATTAATTGATATAATCATGTCACTCCATTAAATATAAATATCAATATTACAAAATTATACTTCATTTTATATAGAGTTGTAAAATAATTACAAAATAGTTGTAAGTGAATTATTTTTTAAAAGAAATGAGGATTTAGAATATATGGTGTAATATCTTTTTTGTTCTTTGTCTTTTCGGAATATGTAATATGATTTTTAAAAGAGAAAATTGAACATATCATTAAGTTGTTTCAGGAGCACAATTAATTAATTGGATTAATTATTTTCAATTGCAAGCCAAACTAGAATGTATTCCTTTTTTATTTTTTTCTTTTGGATTAGTTTCTTACACATCTCCTTCTCTTTTTATTAAGTTTTCTTAATATTTATATTTTTTAGGAAGACTTTCATCCTCAAAAAGCAATCTCTACTGATTTAGTGACATATCAAATATCAATTGGCAAGCTACATATATATATATATATATATATATATATATATATATTATTTGTCATTAATGGTGACAAAATTTAACCTACTAGTGAGATCTATCTAGTGAAAAAGTAATGGGATGCGTCCTACGAAATAATGGATGAACGAGATCTATTTAGTTGTTCATTGTAATAGGTCTCATCCCGTTAGTTATTCAATGGTATATACTTATAAAAAATCATTTAGCATTATATATATTCAAATTAATGTGATGTGATGTGATATGATGAGAGAAGATGGTTTTAGACGAAAATAAAAGTTAACTAAAATATTATTATTATTATTTTGAGATTTGAAAAAGTTGAATTGTTTATTATATTTTATATAAAAATTTTAAAAAAATTGTAATGATGAAATAAAATGAGATGATATAAAATGGGATTACTTCCCAATCCAAATTAGGCCTAAATATGATAGCTAGGTCAAGTATGTCACTACAACAAATAGTAGTTTTTGGGACAGAAATTTTTCCCACAAATACTACTTGGCAACAAATAATTAGATTTTTTTACTAAATTCACGTTGTTAAATTTTCATAGCAATTACTTATATTAAATCATTTTATTTGTCATGAATTACAATTTGTGAAAACTAATGACTTTTTCCTACAAAATTCAGATTATTGGAAAAAGTTTGTTGGTAATATTCTTTTTTGTGGTGACATATGTAGCGTCTAGGGGTGTAAAAAAATCGGTGAACCAGTAAACTGGACTGGACCGGACCAAACCTTTGGGATCGGTCCAGTCCCAAGTTTGGTTCGGTCTGGTACCGATTTTCTTTTTCTTAAAACCGGTCAAAATAGGTCCAATTCCAATTTTTCTTTTTCGAAAACTGGAGTGGACTAATTTATATATATTTTTTAATTTTTCTATTGTATGTAATTTTTATATGTAATATATAATTATATATAAAATAGTTTTGTGTTATATGATAAATTACTAATTAATATAATTTTAAATTTTAAAATCTTATTTAATTTTGTTTATTGTATTAATATTTAGAATAATTCTTCTTGCAGGCTGATTAAGTGGACTGTATTGCAAACATAATGAAACGGAGCGTTTCATTTTAATGAAACACTACGTTTCATTTCATTTAACGGAGACCTCCAGCAAAACATGTCTTTCACCCCCAGATACTCAAGCTATTTTAAGGAAGATACCCAAGTCTTTCACCCCCAGATACCCAAATCTTTCACCCCATACCCAAATCATCGGCAGAAGCTATTTGACCTAAAAGACCCAGTCTGATACCCAGCAGCTTCGGCACCGTCGTCGTCACCGTCACGGCTCCCCATATCCGTCGCAGCTTCCAATCGGCGTAAAAAATTCAACACTTTTCTACTGTAACGTATTCTGAAACTATAGTCCATCTTATTTTTCTTTTCCCTTTGTGTTTTGTGCTGGAAAATTGGTGGGGGGTTATGGTAATTGGTGTTTAATAATGGAAAATCGTAGATTTGTGTTTAATATTGTCACATTGTAAATTTGTGTTAAGATCTTTAATTGTAATTAGAAATTTTCTGGTTTTGATTGTGTGCACTCTAAATGTTTGTTAAAATGCCTCTTTGGTCATTAACAAAGAAATTTTAGCAAATTGTAAGTAATATGAACTTCAAAACTCTTACTCTATGTTATTATCTAAAACTCTTACTCTTACTCTAATGTTGTAATTAATTTTAGTACAAGATCAAATTGATGGCTCATCCAACCGGGGAAGTTACTCATATTTTGCACTAACTGTGTATATTGAGGCCTAAGGCTTCGAAGTTATTTGAATCCAGCTACTGAACATGTACCAGAATAATAAATGGTGCTTAAATGATTAAGCTCTCTTTTAATTTTTGTCCAAACCGAAAGTATTTCAAGTGAGAAGGAAATAGAGAAATAAAACAAATCATATAAAATTTATTGTCATCGGTATAAATATTCTGGGCAACACTAAATGAGTAATAAATGTTATAGAACCAATTTCATGTATCTATATCTCTCAAGTTCTGGACAATAAGATTTTTCCAGCGAGCTTATTGGCATACACTCTTAGATTAACTACATATTATTACTAAACACATCCATGCACAGACACCATATATATAAGGGATTGAACTACATCTTATTGCTACCAATTCATCTCATGTGGTCAGATTATGCTTTCACTACACTCCCACCAACTTTCACTTTTTTTACGTAATAATATTTTACATAATTAACTGCTGTAGGCATATAGCAGGGCAGCACTACACAGTTTCAATCGAGAGTTTTTGTTCTTGATACGCAATGTCTTTTTCATCGAATTCTTCGAATTATGCTCCAAAATGTTTATGCGGAGAGATGGCACGCCTAAAGTTATCGAAAATACCAAAAAATCCGATGCGACCTTTTTACTCCTGTCCAAATTATAATAGAGAGGTAAACACTAATTAGTCTTGTTTGTGCAAACATTCTTGTATTAATTATAATTTTCCATTAGAAGGAAGGAATTAAAAAAAGTGCTTTCTAATATAGAATCTGACTTAAAAGTTGTCCCTCAACCAGAGAGAGCTGAAAACCGTCCGAGGGAGGAGGGGCTCCAGCTCCTCCCTCCCTCCTCCTCCAACCCTTTCCTTTCTGTTTTTTTCTTTTTTATTTTTCTTCTAAAATAAGAGCTGTGTTCTATGGCCTCCACCAGAGGCTGTGTTCCGTCCCGAGGCCTCTTCTTCGTTTTTACACCCAGCTGGGCGGAGATTGATTCTTTTTGGGGGAGGAGGTTCTCGGTTCCGTTTTGGGTGATGCTCCTGACTGTTGTGGTATAGTCTTCTGTGGGGTTTGCTCAGGGGATTACGGTGTGAGTTGATTCGGGTTTTGCTCATGCGGATGATTTTTGCATGCTGGTTTTGGGTATTTCCCGCGGGGAGAAGGATCTCTGTTTTAATCATGGAAAACAGAGGGTTTTTTCGGGTGCTATGCCGAGCTGCATGGAGGTTTCAAAGGGGTTTTGGGGTGGAGTCCGGGTATAACTCATGGCGATTCACTCCTTAGGATGGTGGCCGGAAATCGGGTGTCGCAGTGTTCTCCTTGTTTTTTATTTTCGTTTTGGTTGTTTTTTTCCGTTTCGTTTTGGTTATTTAGATCTGCTAGATATGGTCTTTGGTTTGGGTGTTTGGAATAAGCCTCTCGCCGGCTCGATTGGTTTTGTCTATGGCTTCTGTTTAGTCTAGCCGAAGTGGTGGAAGGATGGTTTCGGTGGTTATGGGCTGGCGATGGTGACGGGGATGAACTTGGTATCGGTTTGAGAAACCCTGGTTTTGGCCGGGACGAAGGAGCTTGCTGATCTGGTTTTTGGCGTGTGGTTTTATGGGTTGCCTACCCATGGCTACCGTGCTTTCACCTGGGTCAGTGGTGCTCTCCATGCATCGTGGTGGAGCGGCCGGCTCATCTGCAGGATGGTTAACGGGGGTGGCGGCGGGAGAAGCAGGCGATGCAACCGTAACGGGTTGGCTTGGGCTGGGCCCCCACGTGCATACAAGCCATTATCAGTTTTTTAGCTTTTGTTTTTTTTTTTTAATATGTTGTTCTGTTTTAGGTTGTTAATAATAAATAGGTTGGAGTCCCACTCCTTTTTGGAGGAATGTGGGTTTTTGTCCTACTCCTCTTTGGAGGATGGTAGGTGTTGGTACTCTTCCTCTTTGGAGAGGAGAGGGTGTGGATGTACTCCTCCTCCTTGGGAGGATGGAGTGTGGGTGTATCTTTCTTCTTTGAAAGAAAGGTTGTTTAGCTCTGTTTTGACAGAGCGCTTTCTCTTTTGACTGTTGTTAGGAGAGAAGGTGTAGAAGTTTAGAAAATGTCCGTCACAAAGTAAATTGTTGACGGGGAAGCTCCTGAGCAGTTGCGTTAATTGACTTATAGTCTGGTTTTTCCTGTATTGATAAGTCACAGTTGTAACTTCGATTATGAATGAATACAATGAAGCATTTTCCATCAAAAAAAAAATTATAATTTTCCACACTAATTAGATGTTTGCTGCAGGGAAGGCCCTACTACGAGTACTTTTTATGGGCAGATATTGAAGTAGAAAATGAAGACAAAGTTATCTGCGAAAGAGAACATCGCTTCCAAAAGAGAGATGAAGAACTCCAAAAAAAAGAGGAAGAACTCCAAAAGAAAGAGAAAAAACTCCAAAAGAAAGAGGAAGAACTCAAACAATGGGAGGAATATCTCCAAAAGTGGGAGGACAATTTGAATGATCGAGACATAAATCGTACACACATACGACCCTGCATGTATTGGGGACTTGCAATTCTAATATTTTGTTGTTGGATAGGATCAAGAACAGTTACAAATTAAGTATCTTTGTATCAAACTATGTAATGTTGTTACGTAGGTTGTAATAGATAGGTTTACAGCCTTTATCAATATTGTAATATTCAAACCCATCAGTTGTATATGGAACTTTGTGAACCTGTGATATCCTATCAGTTATTATAAGTGTTATGCTTTTAGACAATTTGGATTGCCATCTTTTCAATACTAAAAGTGAGGAAATTATCTCATGTTAAAACTTTTCTCTACCAATCTCATGAACATTACGAACCTGTAATAATTTGAGAATGAAGAAACATATCTCAATACACAGAGTTTAAAATGGTTGCAATATCCAAGCTTCCACAATACATATCGATTTAAAATGGTTGCAATATCCAAGCTTCCACAATACATATCTATTTAAAATGGTTGCAATATCCAAGCTTCTTTAATACACCAATGTCACAACACTACACCAAGTTTACAAGAATACAAAATAGAGTTCTACAATTGAACTCTAAAACATCGTCCACATGAACAGTCTACGACGTTGTCAGATCTTATTAATAGCTTTTGGCACAGCAGTCTTACATGTCTTTCATCAATTATCGAGAGGGCCATGAGATACGATGTTCACCTGCAAGTAGATTAAAATATGGTTGAGTAAAAAATCATGCAAAACTTGGACTCGCAAGGATGAGGGATTTAATATTTACCTGAGAAATAACACTTTGTTGTGTAGCAGGTATTTGCGAATTACCTCGTGGTGTGCCATGCAGTATTACCTCATCTGTGGGGTTTAATACATCTTTCGTATGTGATGTTGCCTACATTTAAATACACAAACAAATTATATAGTAAAAAATAAATGCGTTAAAACAAAATGACATTATTTAAATTGCCTACATTTTTTCTTTGTCGCTTGCTACCAGCCTTTTTGTTTTTGGTTTGCAGCTTCTCTATTGTAGGTTGTCTCCTCTTTGATGGGGGCCTCCCTTTGCCTCTGACAATACGAGGACTCAACACTTTTTTCAAACTACCAATTTCGGCATAAATGGAAGTATGAGTGCTTGCAACTGTGGCCGGGGCTTTGATTTGGTGTAAATTGAATTCATTGCCTTTAGCTTCTGTGTCATGTCCAGGGAATTATCTTCGCTTTCACATGCATTTATAGCTACTTCGTAACATAATTTTATCAAACTAGAGTACCGACTAGCAGCTGGTTTACCACTCAAGTCATCGTAACTGCTGCGAATGAGAGCATATCTACGTTTAATGTCCTTCCTCCACCTCTCCATAATGTATTTTTCTGGCAACTCTTGGACATCTCTTGCGGCAAAAATAGAAAGAATGTGCCTACATATAATTCCTCTCATCTCAAATAGTCCACACATGCACTTTGCCTCACACTCTTCTTCATTGAAGTACGCCTGCAAAGTTTACTTCTTGATGCCATCTTCAACTTCTCTTTGGTCATTAACTTGATACGTAGTAATTGCCCCTTTTGTTTTTATGATAACACAGTGAGAGTAGATAATCCCCATTACTTCTAACTACACTTCCTTAAATTTGGAATTTGTGTACACTGCTTGAAATTTTTTCTCCATGGGTAAATGAGATATACAAGGGACTGTACAATTAAATGAATGGAAATCCGCTGTCATCTCATTCTCTTCTTTCTTCCTCAGTGCATTGTCGAATTGATCTACGAATTCTTTCAATGTAGTTCCTGAATGTACATATCCATCAAAAAAGGCATTCATGCTCTCACTCCTCTCAGTTGTGCTCATCCCAACCCAAAATGTATTTTTCAACTATACCGGAACCCAATACGTGCGCTCACTATAGAGACTCTGAAGCCATGCATTTTCATGCAATTTGTAAGTGTCAATAAATACCTCCCAAGACTTCTCAAACTCGTCAGAAGTCTGAGAATCATACACACATCGCTGCAATGCACTTTTCAAACAACACTTAAATTCAGCATGTGAGCCCAACTTCTTTGGCAGTTTTCTCATTATGTGCCACAAATAGTGTCTATGCCGGGTATTTGGAAAAGCTATTGCAATAGCATTTTTCATGGCTCTGTCTTGATCAGTGATAATAGCTTTTGGCGCTCTCCCATCCATACACCTCAACCAAGTGTCAAATAACCAGACAAATATTTCAGTATTTTCACTTGATATCAAGCCTACTCCCAAAAGTATTGACTGTCCATGGTGGTTCACATCCATAAACGGGACAAATGGCATGCCATATCTATTTGTTAGGTATGTTGTATCAAATGTCACAACATCTCCAAAATACTCATATGCCGCTCTGCTGCGTGCATCGGCCCAAAAGACGTTTTTTAATCGACCATCTTCATCCAAATCCATCGATAAGTAAAACCCATCATTCTTATACTACATCCTCTCAAAATAACCACGAAGTGCATCAGCACCTCCTTTGCCAAGTCTAAGGTGTCGAGCCTTATCAATATAATTCCTTGCATCTTTTTCAATAAATGGAAGTTTCTCAAAGCCACCTGCCTTAACAACCAATGCATTAAAACTTTTGGCCATACCAATGCTTGCTTTGTTGTTAATATCTAACTGCCTCTTCACGGAATCATCAATTGCACGATTACATCTAAAAAATCTTGCCTTTTGTGGACTTCACCCATGATTGTGCACATTATAGACAGTAGTTATGCGTAAGACACCATCAACCAAACTTGCATTAATTCTCGCCTTACAATCAGTTTTCGTTGTCGGGCGTAGTTTAGAAAGGTTGGTAATACGTTTCCTTGCCTTACCACCACGAGCACAACCAACTGTTATATATCAAACAGTCCCATCTTCTTCCCTTTTACTTCTTTGGGTCATTATGCCGAATCCAGTCTGTCTCCCATATTGCTTGTAGTAGTAAATGAGTTCTTTCTCAGTTTTAAAAAACATCCCCGGTGTTGGTTCTAAAACTCCATCATCATCATTTCTTGGTGTTGGCTCTGAAACCCCATCATCATCATTTCCCGACGTTGGTTCTGAAACCCCATCATTATTATTTCCCGGTGTTGGCTCTAACACCATATCAGCATCATCATTCTCCAGCACTACTTCCTCATCATCTCTAACATTTGGGGTATCCATATCATTATTGATTTCATCAAAAAACAGCGGTCGCCTAGTAGATGTGCATTCTTCCCCTTTCTCCATCAACAATAATCTTGATATATTTAAACACAACACAACATGAAAGTAAAAAAAAATTAAATAAAGGCAATATGAAAACAACATAAAGAAAAGATATATAAAAGCATGATGGAGTAGATATATTGATATATTTCTTCAAGTTTGTTGGGATAAAACATGTACGTAATATTTTCTGACAACTTTGAAACTAGACTTCTGATCATGAACCCATGCATATTACTAACATTACCAATACACTATCCAAAGCAAAGATTATATGTGCACGCATGATAACAAATTATATATATTTATATAATGGTGCTTAAATTATATATTTGATCAAAGCGTTTAATGAATTAATTAAATTTAAATATTGTACTCCAAGAGTTTAATTAATGAAGAAGCTAGGTAACTTTTCAAAGTTAGCAGCTGGTATGCAATATATATTAAATGGCCATTATACGGCCCAATAGCTTTTCCTTTTATTTTTTCTTGATCCCCTGAGTTGGATTAATGCTTGATCTTTAGGGGGACGGGAAAAAGTTGGAAAGGAGGGAGAGATCAGGGAGGTAGATGAAAGGGGGAGGGGGTAGTCTGTTGTTTCTTGGATAGGCTTGAAATCAACAAAAACACAAGAAAATCAAGGCACACGCATACTGAATTGAAATCAAATGAATTTAGAGTAGTAAAAATCAAATGAATGCCTTCAAAACAAGAAGAAAGTTGATAAATTCCAACCAAGACCAGGCACACACATACTGAACTGAAAGGCACAAGCAATAATATTTAGAGCAGCAAAAATCAAATGAATGCCTTCAAAACAAGAAGAAAGTTGATAAATTCCTCAAAAACACTAGGTACACGCATACTAAACTGAAAGGCACAAGCAATAATATTTAGAACAGCAAAAATCAAATGAATGCCTTTAAAATAAGAAGAAAGTTGATAAATTCCTACCAAGACCAGGTACATGCATACTGAATTGAAAGGCATAAGCAGTGCAGCAAAAATCAAATGAATGCCTTCAAAGCAAGATTTTAGTTCATACTAGAAAATTCTAACCAAGACTCAGTAAAATTTACCTTGAAGGAAGTCTTCGGCAACTTCGTTGTGTCCGTCGATGGTGGAGGGGACGTCAATGGTAGAGGGGATTTGGGGGGAACGCACGGCAGGAAGGGGAATATATTTGCTGTATTTGAAATGTGTGGGAAGATTTAGGTAATTTAGTCCATTCATATTTGAAAGTAGGGATAATTTCGTAATTTTTATCATGGGACTACAATACAATCCATTTAATCGGCCTGCATATAGAACTACTCTAATATTTATACTAATATTATATAGTGCATATTAATAGTTATACTAATAATATATCACTATATATTATAATATATCACTATACCATATATTATAATATGTTACTATAGTCTGTAATACAATTATAATATATATTATAATATATTACAATATATTATCATTATAGTATAATATACTATATTATATAATACATATTATATAATATAGTACATTAAAACTGCAAAATCAGACAAAACCAGACCGAATATCGGTAAAACCAGAGTACCAGTTTAGGAAGGTAATCAGTGCGTAATAGGTTTTGAAAAATGAAAAACCAGTACATTCTGGTTTGGTCCTAAATTTGTCCAAAACCGGACCGGACTGGACTATCTACACCCCTAGCAACATCCTTTCGTGATGAAATTGGTTGGTGATATTAACTCACTACAACAAATAGTGGTTTTGGGAGTAGAAATTTTTCTTGCGAATACTATTTAGTGACATATAATTACATTTTGCTACAAAATTCACGTCGTCAGTAAATTTTTGCCGCACGTATTTATATGGGACCATTTTATTTGTCACGAGTTATAATTTGTGAAAATAATTAGAATTTTGCCTGCAAAATTCAGATAATCAAAAAAAGTTTAATGGTAATATTTTTTAACAATAACATATGCATCCTTTCATAATAAAATTGGTTGGTGACATTAACTCACTACAACAAATAGTGATTTTTGGAAAAGAAATTTTTCTCGCGAATACTATTTGGTGACAAATAATTACATTTTGCTACGTAACTCACGTCATTGGTAAACTTTTGCCGCAAGTATTTATATTGGACCATTTCTTTTGTCACAAGTTACAGTTTGTGAAAATAGTTAGACTTTGTCTTGCAAAATTTAGATCATTAGAAAAAGTTTGCAGGTAATTTTTTTTGCGATGATATATGCATCATTTCGTGACATTACCTCATCTAACCCCCTTGAAACTGAGAGATTCCTACATGGTTTGGTCCCAAAAGTCACAAATGAAATGAATCTTAGATTAATGTTGTAATTCACTGAAGAGGGAGTTAGGGAGACAGTTTTTCAAATGAATCCATTGGGATCCCCAAGTCCTTATGGGTTCCCAGCTAAATTCTACCAAAGTCACTGGGATGAAGTTGGGAATGATATCTGTAATTGCACTCTCCATATACTCAACCAAAGTGGGCCCTTTAAAGTATCAGTGATACTTTCATCACCCTCATTCCCAAAGTCAATAAAACAAAGAGACTGGCTAGCTATAGGCCTATTGGCTTGTACAATGAGATTTATAAAATAATTTCTAAAACACTGGCTAATAGGCTTAAATCTGTGCTACCTGAGATCATATTTTTTAATCAAATTGCTTTTGTTCCAAGAAGGCTTATAAATGACAACATTCTAGTGACTTGTAAGACTCTTCATTCAATGAACTCTCGATGTGATGACCCGCTTTTACGTGTATTTTCACTGAAGGGTTGTTTTTAATTTAATTAATATATTGGTTTATTTATTTTAAATTATTGTGTTTTAAATTGGTTTTTAATTTATTTGATGCGGTGTTTATTTTATTTAGTCGTTTTACGGTTTTTAATGTCCTTTTCGGCGGATCTATTTTGGTTTCTGGAGTGAGGACTGGACATCATTTCTTCCCTCCATCTTTTCTTTTCCCTTTTTCCTTTTTCTCTTTTTTCTCTTTTCTTTCTTTTTTTCTTTTTTCTTTTTCTTTTTTTTCTTCCTTTTCCCTCCCCTCCCGTGCGACCCCCTCCCCCGTCCGTCTCTCTCTCTCTCTCTCTCTCCTCTCCTTCACGCCGAAAGCTTCATCTGCCCAGACCCACTGCCACCGGCCACCGTGCGGCACACCACCCCCACCAAAATCTTTCCCTCCCTCCGGTGAACCACCCCACAAAATTCCACCACCAACGGAGCCGCCATTTAGCCGAAAAAGCCCATCAAGCTACACGGTTTTTGCTCCGATCTGCCGCTGTCGCTCCACCTCCGGCCAACACCTCTTCACCACTTCATCACCGACTCCTTGCCATCCTAACCCACCCATTTCCGGCCTCTAACAGTCACCAGAACAGCTCCTACGAGCTAGTTTCCGTTTTGGGCATTTCGGCCCTTCCTCCGCCGTTTTTGTCGCCACCCACGGCCAAATTCCACTTCCTTTAGCTTCATAAATATCCTTAAACCATTCCCTATCAATCCCGAGCCTTGGTTTATCCCCGTTCAAAAGTGGGTATTTTACAACCCACGGCCACAGTGAAATTTCACTGTTACGTTGCTTTCCTTCAGCCATTTGCAACGCCGCGAGCTTTCTAAAAATACCATATAGCGCTGTAAGTATTTTTCAAACCCTACTTTTAGATTTAAATATATTTTACTCATTCAATATATATTTGTTGTTGGTTGGCTGATTCCGGACTAAGTCCGAGGAGTTCGGGGGTCGGA
Source organism: Carya illinoinensis (assembly GCF_018687715.1). NCBI lineage: Eukaryota > Viridiplantae > Streptophyta > Magnoliopsida > Fagales > Juglandaceae > Carya > Carya illinoinensis. The sequence continues at coordinate 25,118,955 of NC_056762.1, forward strand.
TGGATTGATGACGGAGTGCTTGGTTTTGGTTGTTTGTGATTACTTGATTATTTGAACCATGAGGCATGAGTTGCATATTGTGTTTATGTGCATTTTGTTTTAATCGAGAAAATCTCGTTTTATTAGCGTAGATGGTTTTTGGGTGCGTGTGTCTCACGAGCCCAAGCTGGGATGGGTTATTATCTCAGTGGAGCTCCTCTAGTCACTCGGGAGTGGATAATACTAAGTGGCATCCCCTAGGTTGTCGCAGGGCGACGACCAGATCGCACGATACGGTAACGCTGTAGTGTCGACTCCGTGGTCCCTAGAGTGGCGGGGAATAGAGGATGCCTGGCCAGGTACGTGCGAGGCGCGAGTCTGGGCATCGCTTGTTTAGGTGTCACACGCGTAGTCGTTACCTGTGGTGTGGCACAGAACCAGTGTGTGCGGATGATCCCTAGGGGAGATCATGGTGCATGCATAACCGGATTGTTTTTATGGTTTTCGGATGTGGGCCATTTTCTGGGAAAATGGCGAGATTTGGTTTCGAGGCTTTTGATCTATTTTCTGGGAAAATGGTGGTTTGGGCCATTGTCTGGGATAATGGCGAGGCTTGGTTTTAAGGATTTTTTTTTTTTTGTGGGCCAAATGGGTTTTTTGGCGTGTGTGGAAAAATTATGATTTTATGGCGCATGTGCATGGGTTTTTCTTTAATGCATATTGTTTGGGTTTTATATGTTTTTATCTAGTGGTGTTTGGAGTATACTTACCTGCGGCACCATTTTTAGTTCCGTAGATTTTGGTGTAGAGTTCGAGGAGGAGGAGGAGGCTGAGCCCGAGAATGCGGCTCCGCCAGAGTTCTGAGTGGAGTTTATGTTTTCTATTTGACTTTAATATTATGTTTGTGTTTTGTAATATTTATTTATATATGTTTGAACAGCTTTGTATTAAACAAGAAAAATTCTGGTACTTAGTTATTGACTTTGCTTTTCGCTGCGTATTTCTCGTGCACATTCGTCGCTTATACACACACTTGGCACACATCGATAGGGTGATGACTCGTGATGTCATCATCCGGACGTCTCAATTTTCCCGTGTTCGTGCGTGGGGATTTGGGGGCGTCACAGGTGGTATCAGAGTAGTTTGGCTCTGGGTAAAACCACATGTCCCGTAGGTAGTATTAGGATGTTTTTAAAGTTGTGTTTTAAAAATTATGTTAAGTAAAGTTGTTATTTGATTTGTTTTATTTGTTTGAACTCGGTTGCTTGTTTTTATTTATTTAGCTATGTTTTTACAAGCTGGTTTCTTTTTGTTTCTTGTTATGTGTTGTTGGTCTTTGGTTTATTTGTTTTTGTTTGTTGTTGGTTTTATTTGTTTTTATTTTCTTAAAGGGGGTCAAAGGTTGTGGTGGCAGGAAAAATGGTGAGACCAAGGAAATCTACCCAGGAGCCACGGGACAATACATCAAGAGATGAGTCCATAGCCCAAGCAATACGGTAGATGACGAAGTTTATGCAGCAGAATTTTAGGCCACAGCAGACAGGGCCTTGGCCACAACAAGGAGGACCTTGGCCACAACAAGGGGGTCCCTGGCCACAACAATGAGGGCCTTGTCCGCAACAAGGAGGGCTTTGGCCACAACCAGGAGGTCCTTGGCCACATCAGGGAGGGCCTTGGCTATACCCAGGAGGATCTAGTAGCATGGTGCAAGCCGAATGCACCTATGAGCGCTTTCTGGCCTTAGGACTCCACACTTCACTGGAGAAGAGGATCCACTTCAAGCTGGAAAGTGGATCAAGGACTTGGAAAGAACTTTTGAAGTGTGTGGTTGCACCGAGGCGCAACAAGTACTCTACACCAGCTATCTATTGTAAGGCACCGCTTCTGATTGGTGGGATACCAAGAGGGTGATGCTGGAATCAGAATTGGGATCTTTCGCCGCTGTGACCTGGCAGCGCTTCAAGAAAGAGTTTAATGATCGCTTCTTTCCCGCATCTGTAAGGAAGCAAAAGGCAAGAGAGTTCTCAAATTTGGTCCAAGGGAGCACGACAGTGGAACAGTACGCCCGAAGATTTATAGAACTTGGGCGGTTTGCTCCCCACCTCATCGCCACAAAGGAGATGCGAGCTGAACGTTTTCAGGAGGGACTACGCCCTGATATAGGCCGTATGGTGGTCAGTTATTGGATATCCACTTTTCAGGACTTAATGGATGTGGCCACCCTTATAGAGCGAGAGAATAATCTGAGTATGGGCTCCCCTCCAGGGCATAAGAGGCGGAGTTTTTCTGGTGAAGGAAGCAGTTCGGGTTCACCTCAGAAATTTGTACAGCGGACCGGAACTCGACCGCAAGCATCCTCAGGTGTTCGCATGGGAGGACGTGTGCCTGTTTGTGGAGTTTGTAATAGAGCCCATGTGGGTGAGTGCCCTTCTGGTGGGGCTCGATGTTATAATTGTGGCCAGCAGGGTCACTTTTCCCGAGAGTGTCCAAGACCAGTTCAAGGAAGCCGTGGAGGTAGACGCAGTGGAACAACGAATCCAAGGCAAGCAGTGCAAGCCCGGGTTTATGCTGTCACACTCGGAGATATGGATGATGAGGTACCAGCGACCCATGATGCTGGAGTAATTACAGATATGGATTAATTTAATTTAATTTTATGTTGGATTTAATTTTTGGTGTATTTGGTTTCTCCTTTGTTTTTGGATTTCATGGGTTAATATGTTTGGTTCAGGGAGAGTCCGTTTATATGAGTTTTATGCTTGCACTTTGTTTGATTCCGGTGCTTCACAGTCATTTGTATCTTCCACATTTGCACGGATGTGTAATTTGGTCACGGAACCTTTGCCAAAGTCATTGGTAGTGGCTTTACCCGATGGTGAAATGGTGTGGTGTTCCAAGGTTGCTTTGGGATGTCCGTTAAATTTTGATGGAAGGTTCTTGGATGCTGATTTGGTGGTGTTTAGCCTGTTGGGTTTTGATATCATCCTCGGGATGGATTGGCTATACTGATATTCTGCAAGTATTAATTGCAAAAGTCGGATAATTAGCTTTCAGCTTCCAGATGGTGATTGTCTGGAATTTGCGGGGAGTAAGTTAAAAGAAAAGCCGGTAATTATATCGGCAATTCGAGCAAGAAGAGAGATTGCATGGGGAGCGAATGCATTCTTAGTTCAGATGGTGTCTACGCCGTCTGAGAAGAAGTCTTTGGTAGACATTCCAGTTGTGGAAGAATTTCCCGATGTGTTTGTGGATGACTTGCCTGGACTACCCCCCGTCCGAGAAATGGAGTTTGTTATAGACCTGGAACCTGGAGCAGCTCCTGTACATAAAGCTCCTTATCGCATGGCACCGGCTGAATTAAAAGAGTTGAAGACTCAGTTGCAAGAGCTGGTAGATAAGGGGTTTATTCAGCCTAGTACTTCGCCGTGGGGTGCACCAGTTCTGTTTGTTAAAAAGAAAGATGGAACCCTTCGTATGTGCATTGATTAGTGGGAATTAAATAAGGTGACCATCAAAAATAAATATCCTCTCCCGTGGATAGATGATTTATTTGATCAGTTTCAAGGAGCAGTCGTGTTCTTGAAGATTGATTTGAGGTCGGGATACTACCAGCTGAGGATCAGAGACAAGGATGTGCCCAAAACTGCTTTCAGGTCGAGATATGGGCATTATGAATTTAAGGTGATGTCGTTTGGGTTAGCTAATGCCCCTGCTGCTTTTATGGATTTAATGAATCGAGTATTTCGACCTTATCTGGATTCCTTTGTGGTAGTATTCATTGATGATATTCTGATTTATTCCCGAGATGTTGAAGAGCATGTGTATCATCTTCGTCTGGTACTTGGGAAATTGAGAGAACACCAGTTGTACGCCAAGCTCAGCAAGTGTGAATTCTGGTTGGAGGAAGTCAGATTTCTTGGGCATGTGATTTCCCGAGACGGAGTGGCTGTTGATCCTAGTAAGGTAGAAGCCATTTTGTCATGGCAGCGTCTAACTACAGTGCGCGAGATCCGGAGTTTCTTGGGACTTGCCAGATATTACCGAAGATTTGTGGAAGGTTTTGCTCGCCTATCCGGACCTCTCACTGCTTTGACTCGAAAGAATGCAGAATTTGTTAGGTCAGATAAGTGTGAGAGAAGCTTCCAAGAATTCAAGAGCAGGTTGACGACGGCACCAGTGTTAGCGCTTCCAGAACCGCATAAGCCATTCGTAGTCTTCAGCGATGCGTCTAAATTTGGATTGGGTTGTGTCCTTATGCAGGAAGGACAGGTTGTTGCCTATGCATCTCGTCAGCTAAAGGACCATGAGAAGAATTATCCGACGCATGATTTGGAATTGGCTGCGATTGTTTTTGCTCTCAAGATCTGGCGGCACTTTTTGTACAGGGAAGCTTGTAAAGTATACACCGATCACAAGAGCTTGAAACACATGTTTTCCCAGAAAAATCTGAACATGAGGCAGAGGCGATGGCTAGAACTAATCAGTGACTACCAGTGTGAGATCAAGTACCATCCGGGGAAGGCTAATATAGTTGCTGATGCTTTGAGCCGAAAATTGCACTTGGAAGATGAAGCCGAGCCGTCGAAATTGGATTCTTTGCTTTGTGGGATGAGAAGGCTCCTTATTGAAAGTTCACAGCAAGAAGAGATTTTATCTCCAGTTCTTGATATTCGGGTAACTGATTTTGAAGAATTGAAGACTCTTCAAAGGAAGGATCCGAAGCTGCTGAATATCAGGAAAAGAGTCAGAAAATCTCGAGGGTCGTTGCACTATAGTATGGATAAATATGGAATACTTCGGTTCCGAGATCGCAGAGTGGTCCCCAAGGATTCAGAATTCAAGGAGCAAATCATGGCAGAAGCTCATGCGGCCCCTTATTCAGTTCATCCCGGCAGTACAAAGATGTACCGGGACTTAAAGAAAAATTATTGGTGGGATGGAATGAAGAGGGATATTGCCTTGTATGTTGAGAAATGGCACACATGCCGTTAAGTGAAGGCCGAGCATCAAAGACCCGCAGGTATGCTCCAACCCCTCCCTATTCCTGAGTGGAAATGGGATGACATCACGATGGACTTTGTAGTGGGTCTGCCGAGAATGCCTAGTGGGAAAAATTCTGTTTGGGTGATTGTTGACCGGTTAACGAAGAGTACTCATTTCTTGCCTGTTAATAATACCGATTCCATGGGTAAGTTGACACGCTTGTACGTGAAAGAAATAGTGCGGCTGCACGGCATACCAAAGAGTATAGTGTCTGATCGAGACCCAAGGTTCACGTCCCAGTTCGGGAAGAGTTTGCAGGCAGCTTTGGGTACTAAGTTGAAGTTCAGTACTACATATCACCCACAGACAGACAGCCAATCAAAGCGTACCATTCAGACCCTTGAAGACATGTTGCGAGCATGTGTCATGGAATTTCAAGGGAGTTGGGAAAACCATTTGCCGCTCATAGAGTTTGCATATAATAATAGCTTCCATGCGACCATTCAGATGGCTCCCTATGAAGCTCTTTATGGGAGGAAGTGTAGATCGCCCTTGTGTTGGGATGAAGTCGGGGAGAGTAAGATAATTGGACCCGAAATAATTCAAAAGATGCAAAGCCAAGTCCGGATCATCAGAGATAAAATGGCAGCAGCTCAGAGTCGCCAGAAAAGCTACGCTGATACCAAGAGGAGAGAGTTATCTTTTGAAGAAGGTAATTGGTTTATCTCAAAGTCTCTCCCATGAGAGGTGTTAAGCGTTTTGGTAAGAAGAGGAAACTGGATCCGAGATATGTCGGCCCTTTTTAGATTCTGGAGAAGGTAGGGTCCGTCGCCTATAAAGTTGCTTTGCCAGAGTATTTTGGGGATATTCGTGATGTCTTCCACATATCGTCCTTGAAGAAGAGCTTTGGACAACAAGAGCCACGCTTTGTCGACCCAGAGAGTATTCAGTTGCAACCGGATCTCACTTATGAGATTGTTCTGTTAAGGTATCATGGATTGGAAGGAGTAACAGTTGAGGTCCAAGACGATACCTTTGGTTAAGGTAGCATGGGGAGATCCGTTAGCTCAAGACTTCTCTTGGGAGTGAGTAGCGGACATGAGGGAACAATACCCATACTTGTTTGAGTAAAGACGGTACGTTTCTTAATCTTGGTCACAGGTGGTTTATGTGATGTTATGATCTCTCTCATCTATTTTTTCCTGTCATTTAATGCAACAACCTAATTCACTCTTATGGAATTCTTGTGTCTTCAATGTGTAAAAGCCCTTATGGCAGAATCCATTAATGCAATGAAGACTCCATACATAAACAGTTACCCAACAGATCATTAAGTACCCGATTTCTTCTTTGACAAAGTTAGTGATGTGTACCTGTTTACTGATCTTCACAATTCCCTCCATGGATTCAACAAGTTTTGTTCAGACCTTCAGCTGGAGTCATGGCTTCTTGAAATTTCACATTTTCTGGCATGTACAAGGAGATTTTAGTGAGATAAATTGCATGTACAATTAAATTATCAATCCTTCAGCTAATTTATATTGTTTTACAATCTCTCATGACTGGCAAAATAAAATACATATTGGTTGTGAGGCCCAAATCATCTAAAACCACATATAGCACATTATTTGTTGCAGCATGATGCCTTTATTTATAGTTGTTCTCTGCATCACCGCTTAACAGAACATAACATCTAACTCTTTCTACCTAAATACGATTTAGTAGGTAGAAATATTTCAGTTAACATGAAACAGGAATAAGTCCCAAAATTCACTCTTAGATATTGTAACAGACCGCTAGAAATTTAATTGTGAAATTTCTATTAGATTTAGGAACCTCGTGAAGACCCCATAAGTTTTCAAGAATCGACTAATCGCATAGGTTTTAGCCTGTCAACATAGTTAGTGTTATCACTCACTATGGTGCTAGAAATACGATTTTAATTATTTGAGATAGTTAGAAGTGTCAGAATACATTATAGTCTGCACCACTAGGCTTAATTGAATATTTAGGATTTTTCAGTATTAAGTTTATTACGTTTATTTTTGGAGTGAATAGTAATCTCGGTAAATGTACTAAGCGCAATGTTTTCAAAATCACAGTGTGTAATATCCAAATTAGGTTAGCGAAATTTTATTTGGACACTTGGCAAGATCTTAACCACACATAATTAATAGTATTAGATACTTGGCACAAAGAGAAACCACTAGATGGAATTATGAAGGAAATCAAGGTGTGAGATCATGACACCTAAGCAAAATCTTTTCATCTGATCAACCAAATTGAGGCCCACGAATTTGGCCACCTTGGCAAGGTTTCTTGGAGAAGTTTCCTCCCCCACTTGGCAGATCATTCATTGCCACAAGCTGCACTCAATAATATGGAGGAACCCACCCCATCAAGCACCATGCCCCATAGCTTTGATCCTTTGCCCCCCACTATCCTTCACTTCATGTCACACGTATACCTCCACTCAATGATCATTAAGGTCTAAATAATCTCCCTACAGAATTCTTGAGTCGTGCAAGACACACTTACTTCACTTGAATCATTTCTTCACCCCGTTCTTAGAGAGAAACCCAAAAGAGCTCTCTCGGGCAGATTTTTGGATCTTTTTGTATGGAGATTTTCAACCCTTTGTAAGTATTTTCACACAATGACTCATTCATAAAAGTTGTTCCTTTTTTAGTCTAGTTTTCGTAGATGTATTTTTTGTATCATTCCATGGTCATTTGGTTAGTCAAAAGTATTTTTAACCATGGAAAGGTCATTCTGGGCGTGAATCTGGAGAGTATGTTATGTTTTGGAGTTTTTGACCAATCTAATGGACATATCTTGGTCCGAAAATTTTATGGAGTGTTCTTAGCATGTGTTTAAGGGTTTTCATTGAGGTTTTGTTGCATGAATAAAGCTTTTGATTTCTTTCGACTCTTTGCTTTTATTCCTCACAGTTTTGTTTTTACATATATTTCCCTTTTCTGAATATATATCCCTGCTATGTCATATATGTTGTAAATTTTAGCTTCTTGTCATATCTGAGAAATCATCTTTTTTTTCACACGGTTCAACTTCATCAACCTATTGAACACAGCGTATATCATCAATGTCACAGTATATAGCACATGCCAACTCCAAGTTTACAAACATTCCTAAAATTAAGATATAAATTTTTGCAGTAGATATACAACATTGGAAATATGGTCAGATTGATAGAGCACATGCCAACTCTAATAACCATTTTGATACAATCAGCATTTGTGTTACACCCAACACAAACATAATCAGAATACAGCATTTTTTCTACATATAGCTTGTTTTCAGGCCACTTATATCAGTGGCCTGACATATCTCCAATCTCAAAGCAAACCAGTTCACCACTAATATTGTGTTTTACCCATACCCATAGAATTAAAAAAATAGAAACTGATTGATTAGGTACCAATCTGTCCAGTATTTATATAAATACTCACTATACATTGTGCATCATTATAAATGCAGAGTATAATGCAAAATCAGCTTCCACTTCCAATTTCTTAGTTAATCAAAGCTAATCAATAAGTTTCAGATTGGCTATAACTAACCAAGGAATAGCCAATTTCTTTTGACTTAATGTAGCTTCCTTAATGAACTGATACTTTGTTACTTCCATTCAAATAATTTCCTCAACTATAAGACCTATTCTGAAAATGAAGACATTTTCTGAATCTCTTTGAACAATGGTCAAAAAAACCATACCTTGATAATATTTCAGGGGTCGTTCTCATGGCTCTAAAGTATAGTGATACATTAATAATCTTCCAATGTATTAATGTATGTGGTTCACCTTGAACCAAGAATTAACAATGTTCTTGCTTCTACTAAAATGCCAAATGATGAAATCTGAAATAAAGTGTTTTGATAAAGGATTTGGTAAAGATGTGGAGAACATGACAGTATTTTTCATATTATTAGCTTCATGACAGTACTTTTCATTTCAGTGATTAAAGTGTTGTTGGAGGCTTTGCTTGTGGACAAGCTCCAAAATTCCGAACTACACCACCTAGTCCTAAAGTGGTAAAGTTTGAGTAAAACACTTCAACCTCAAATTTCCATATTACATACCAACACCAAAGAAATATAAGCAATACCTTGCCATATAATCTATACGTACACACAGCATACGGTAGACCATACCTGAATCAGAGTTGACATGTGCTTCACCACAAATGAATACCATATCAGCGTGCATAAGAAAAAAAACTGATTAAGGAAAAAACTTATGTTTATTTCACATTTACCCAAAAGCTGAATGTATTAAAATACTTTAACAGGAAAAAATACTGGGTATAATAACTAATATGGCAGTGCATTTACCATACCTCAAGATATATGAGACCCTGGTCACTCCATGTGATATGGATGCAAGATAATTTGTAGTGTTGCCAACCAATTGCCTCATCTTTCCTATAGAGTCAAAATACATTAAAAGATCAAGATGAGACCTCTCTACCATAAATATACTGAAAAATAATACACAATGCAGCATAGTGTTATACATAGTATGGTTTCGAGCACAGTATATGGCAGAAATTGAAAAGCATTGATACGCTGGGAGTACTTATCCCTCTAAGGTAGCCTTAATACTGCTGTTCACACAGAAGATTAAGGATGGTTTAAGCTAGAATCCTATCATTAATCATGGATAAACCAACCTCTTTAAGGCTGCATATAAGTCCCTCACTATAAGTGCTATTATAAGGCCTTACTTATCATGAAAAATCATACAGTGTAGTATCAATTGAAAAAGAAGGAATCTTGGAGTTACTTAACTTCCATATAAATTTACATCTACTGCACATGGTTTAATCCTTCACATAATACCCAGTGATGTGTGCTGAACATTCATTTGAGCCCACGCCAGTCACATCCTTATCCAACAGCATTGCTTGACTATATGTGAAGCCCAAAAAATCCCAAAAAGTCCTTATCCAACATCACTGCTTGACTATATCTGAAGTTGAATACAGTCAAGCCCAAAAAATCCCACCAGCTGCCCTTTGCCTCCAACACATTACAAAAGTAGACAATCTTCCTCTTTGGGTGTATATATATATGTGTGTAGGACAATTTATATATATATAGTTTATATCTTGGCCACCCACCATCAAAACAAGACCAAAAAGTGCCCAAACTACTCAAAAAATATTTATATAAATTTATCGTCAACGCTCAAGGAGTCTCTCCACGAGACTGGAGAGAATCCGTGTTTCCTCGGAAATTGAGGAAAAATTCCTTCATCAACTTATCAGTTTCATTTTGCCTCTCACGAAGTCTCATTACTTCGTCCTCAATAGCTTCAAGCTGTGTCTTGTACCCCTCGGCATCTTTCCTATAATTATCAGCATCTTTCTTGTAATTGTCTGCATCTTGTTTGTGTTTTTCAATCATTGCAAGATACTCTTTTTCTCTGTCCCTGTCTCGCTGTCTTGTCGACTCCGGGATGACCATCTCTCCTAACCCCCTTGAATATCCAGGTCTAGAGCCAAGGACCTCCCTAAATACACTTGCTGCTGCCTCATTGGTGCGTTGCTCAGGCTCGAGACCATCCAGCTTCTCAACCATCTCCTTCTGCATGTGAAAATTTTATAAATTAGATAAAATGTTAAGTCGTGTAGTGACATATGAAAAACTCACATTCAAAAGCAAAAACTGGTAACTTTCCTTTGAAACACAATATATAACCTAAGTTACTGATCATACTCACATAATTGGCTTCAGTTGCTGATGTGACAAATTTCCCAGTCTTCTTTGACCAATGAGTCTCTTTATAGAACTCCACCAAATCCGCATTTGCAGCCTGCTACAAGTGTGTAAGGATGTCAGGTATATGTTCATGTGAGATCAAAATATTTTTTTGGGAAAGATATGCACAGTGCAGTGAATTAAATATGCTTTTCCTAATTACTTGGGAATTTAATTAATTCTTGTACCTAGGGTTAGCAAAGATTTTAAAACTGTGAAAAATACTAAATGATACCCCCCCCTTCCCCCACAAAAGAAAAACACAAATAATAGACTTATTTGAAATAAGTCTAAGAATGACTATACCAAAGATGGCACTCAGAATTGGAGTTGTGTTTCCAAATCAATTTCTAGTGTAATGTGTGAAGAGGAATTATATAATTCAAGTTCTGTTTCTAGCAGGCTGACATCCAAGAGACATAGATATAATATAGCTAGCATATAATTCAGTTGTTCTAATTGAAATGGTTCAAAATTTGGGTGCAAATAGATTAATACTGGATAAGTGCTGAACATCCTATCATATGCCCTATGCGAAGCTGCCCAACCCATGCGATCACTTCCTTATATGTGCAGACTGACTTGCAGATCTGCACATAAATAGAGGACATGAATTAAATTAGCTGCAAGAAACAAAGGTAAGGGCCCACCGGAATGTAAATCGTATATTTACATTCAAATGTTACAAAAGTTATATTTTGAACACAACAAAGAGTTACTTGGTGCAGTGATTTTAATTCCAACAACATAAAAGTAAAGGAAAAAGTTTATGTATGAGGAATAATTATTAAACTAGTTACTCCCAATACAGGGTGTGACAAAGTCATGGTGGGCTTATTGACAAAGTGTTTTGAAGGTGTTTTCATTACTTTATCAGTCAAAAGATATGATATCTCAGGGAAAATGTGTCAGCTTCATAAAGAAGATAATACCAGATTGAGGGAAAGAGAGAGCAAAAGCCACAGGGTTTCACAACTCTATAATCACACCCCAACACTGACTATCAAGGAATCCATGTTATAGTTGAACGATCTCATTATTACCGGTTATACCACTATGCAAACCCCTATGAATAAATAATATAAGACCAACATTGCATAAGTAAGTCAGATGTAATCAACTAGGGAGGATAATTAAGTTTTGTACATAATCTACTAAAATGTGCTATTCACATTCAATATGTCGTTTCCTCTCCAAGCTAAGTCATGATATTGTGGTTCAAACCTTCTCCCATTTTTCCTTTGTATACCAAATTGGCCAATGGTACATTTTAGTGATCTCATTCACACAGATGTTACCAAGTATCTACACTTCAAGGCTGTAGGTGGTACCATATTAATCAACAAAGAAAAGGTATGGAAACTCATGAATAGCTTATATATTCAAGCAAGTCTCTCTTGTTTTCAAGCTCATATCAACAGTCCCAACATGACTTTAGCTTCTATGTTGTGGGGTAAGGCAGTGGGAACTATGATCCTCAAACATAATACTAAACTTGGTCCATCCACCTTACATGAACACCATTGGAGTTCCTGTAGGTAGATTCACTTACATTATCTCTTGTTACTAACAATCCAGGTGAAGATTATCAGTTTTTATTAATTCAGAATAAAATGTATTTAATCTTAATTAAATACAAACATAAATATCATTGCCTGTAATTTTTTACGGGGGTTTGGTGCAGAGAATTTGTCACTCCAAAGTACATAGGTCTGGGGAGTAGGCACAGCATTCATCATGAAGAATGGGAAAGGAAAGCTGGAGACACTTCCTCACCCTCCAACAGACTGGCCTCAGTGCTGTCACAGCATACGGCATGTGACAGAAATTACAACTATGGGATATTGTTGTCTAATACTCACTAAGGTTGATCCATTTCTTGCAGAAGATTAAATTGTGGAAACTGATCAAAGAGCAAACAGATTTGATGATCAATAAATATAGCCAATTGCTGGTTTTTCTTTCTGACCTTAATGTAGTCAGAAAACAAAGTATCGCTGCATGGAAAATCCATTAATGATGATCATGTGGGAGATCATCATGTCATTTCATAATTTTAAATGCAAATAGCACCCAAATCCAAAACTGCACTAGTTTGTTATGCTCTGTTTCAGTACGAGGATAGTGTATCAATTATGTTGACATTTTAAAGGTTTGGGATTCACATTATTGGGGGATTATCAAGCAGTTACCGAAAGTAACATACATAATGCCCAAATAATATTTGTTAAAATGCTCCTGCAGTTATATATAAATACCAATATAATTGTAGAGTAATGACTTAGCACGGCATTTATTGTAATTATTGTAATAATAATTACAATAAAGCTAGAGGGGGAAGAAAGGAACTTATTCCTTGTGGGCTCATGTATGCCCCTGCATCTTAAAAGAACCACGTTTAATTGCTTAAACGTTAAAACAAATAGTGAAGAAGAAAGATGGAATTCATAACCCCAAAAGCCAGGATTGAGAGTTTGATAGGCAGAATCCCATCTAATCTCAGTCTCAATGAGCTCACAGTAGCATGTCAAGAGACAACATTGGTATACTTTGAAAGATAGGCTAATATGTTCTAATGATCTAAAGCACTCGATTTCTGTTGCACATAAAGAAACATTTAAAGCACCAAAGATGATGGGGGGAATTGAGGACACAAGGTTCTAAAAGTCTAAATAGTGAATTTAGACAGGATGGTCCAGGGAAAATAATACTAAAATCCTAAATGTGCTGGCTCTTTGTCTGATGTTCCCTACGCATTAAGGCCCTAGTGCAGAGAGATCTGAACTGACAAACTTCTAATGCATGATATTGGATGGATGCAGTGTTAAGTAGAGATATAAATCATTGGTGGTTTAAATGGTACCCAAGTTACGGCCTGCTAGAGTTACTATTGCTAAAAACATATGGGAGATGAGAAAAAGTGGAAACTGAATTTAATGTTATAACCTTGCAATTGCTGCTTCATGACAGGGGGAATTCTGGAATTTATCAGTATATAGATAGTGAGAAAGGACTCAAATCTGGTTTGCATTTAGACATTATATGCCATAAATTCAATTTTTATGAAAGTAACTTCAATTATAATTGAAATTCCTCAGGACATGCTCCCTTCAATATATATATTCTAATATATATATATAATTGCAATCTTGACTTAGTACACTAACAAGGTATAATTATTGTAATAATGAGACAGCAAAGCAAGAGGGACCAAAAAAGGACATTCCTTGCAGCACTACAACCACCTTTCTAGGGCTTTTACCAAAGGGATATGTTGTTATAGTCTGACCCTAGGTTAAACCATCTAGGTTGTCCTCTTTTTTATTTTTACTTTTTTTTTAAAAAAGTAAAGGGCAATTATTTGAGTTGTCTTTTTTACGATAAATATAGGTCAATTATTTGAGTTGTCTTTTTAGGTGTCTAAATCATGAAATTAGTGGACACGTGTAAGACTTATAGCAAAGTAATCTTTGCTAGCGTGTTGGAATTACAGCAGAAACATACAAGCACATTGGTTGACATCGAGACAATGCCTACCGCTTTTGGCCCATGATCGGATCTGTTTTAAGGGATCTTAGTGGGTTTTAAATTCTAGCATGATAATAACTTCAAAATAATAACCCATGTGTGGTAACCTTGATATACACGCACAATGTGACCGTTTGAAAAAGAGAACAAGATTTTTTTCTTACAAGAGAACAAGGGTTTGAAGAGAAGAAATCGGATCTGCCCCTTATTGTGAAAAGTAGTTTTTACAATTTTTGTGGAAGAGCACAAGACTACGATTTTCAGTAGGTGTTCATTTGTGATTTTTATTCATGAATTTTGGATTGTTTTTTACATACTTATGGAATCTTTTATACCTAGTGTATAAGTGAGTCTTTTTAGTTAGTAGCATTCCTAACATGACAAGGCAGGGGGTGCTGCACTCTTAAACCTGTTAAATGTATAAATGCGGTTATTTATTAACTTCAATACCAGCTATGGGTTTCTTGTACTAACTCGAGGGGCGTAGTAATAAGTATGATAAACTTTCACAATCAACAATGACAGGATTCTATATACTTTGTAGCCAAAACAGAAGAAAACAAGGGCCCTACACTTCAAATAGAATTCAGAGGTGTCACAAGCCAACAAACTCTGCCTCAAGTGACACTCGGAGGAGGTAAGGTAGTGGGTTCAAGATCATTGGATTTATGTACTGGCAATAACTTTTTACTTTTCAGTTTTAAGTTTAAGGTATCACATAACACTTGTGTTGCACCCCTCATTTTACTTATCAAAAACAGGTATCACATAACACTTCAAAATATGACCTCCATATAACTTGTGCATTATATAGGCATTTTGGTTTTACATAAACCTGAAAAATCAAATCCAGAAATAGATCACAATCCTTACGCATAAATAAGTAATGTGACAACTAACTAATGAGCACAAACGATTCATTATTCAATTTTTTTTTAATAAGAAAATCTTCTAACCTGATCCTTCTAGATTTACAGAAGTACTGTTCCGACACACTTTATTGCTTTGGTTTTCCACTATTGTACTAAATGGGGACAATATTCATGAGTTTCTGTCTTTAGTTCATCACACATAGAACATCCCTAGGTGATATGTATACAACCAAGTGTACACGGGCTTTCCCTATTTTCTGATTCATAATATTTTTATCTTACTGCCCAAATTAATCAAAAGATTTACAGAAGTACTATTATCCATAAATCACCAAGACATCAACAGATCTATGACCTCGTTTCCACCAATTCCTAAAGAAAAGGGCATCAGGGATGCTCTGTAAAATAAAACGGTATTAATATGTAACAATGTAATCCCATCCAACAGATTTAACCACTAAGCCATATGCAACTACATTATTATTTTATATTGGTAATCTTATTCTTGTAAAGACCTGATACCTCCCGTTGAGAATGTCCCTATTGGTCAACTTGATAAATTAGGAAATAGACAATGGAAACAGAACATTTTTAGAGCGAAGTTCTTAAGCCAAAGACAAACATGTTCACTGCTAACAGTCATCGAGATTAGGATATTGTTCACCCTATTATAGAACCACCACATTGCCACCATCAATACCTCTAGCAAAGTAATGCTGAGGAAGCTTTCGGTGCTTGGCAAGTATAATCGGAAATCCTTCATAAGTCAGAAAAGAAAAGAAAACACAGATGGCATTGCATTTCAACATGCAAATTCAAGGTGAACGAAAATTAGCTTTGCAACGTAAGATAACTTTTGGCCTACAAAGGTGATTAATACTCCTTAATCGAATAATAGATCTGATTATATTCTCATTTCATTACACAGTTGAGGTGACCTGAAGTGCCTTCATACCAGAATATACAATCAGTAGAACCACTTTTTCTAGGCTATTCAAAACCTATCTTCACATTGGATAACTAGTCATCTAATTAGGGATTTCAACACTGCAAAAATTATGCTAATCAGAGGACACACAGGTACAAATTATCACCCAAGCTCTTTTCAGCAACAATACCCTCGTCAACCCGTACCCAAAATGCAGATAAAAAAAACAAAAATGGTGCAAGAAACGAGATGATTTCAAATTCAAACAACTGGAAATAGTCTACAAACAAAAAGCTCCCATTTTTGTAAACCAACGAGAGCGAATGAAGGGGGAGAGAGAGATTCAATCGTAGCAGAGATACCTGTGGTGACGTTGGGTATGTAAACACCCAAGCATCTCGCTCGAAAACGTTTGGCAACCGATAGTCTTGTTCCTTTCGGCTCAAAAAGCACTCCAATAGTAACGATGGAGGAATGGAGATCGTATGGGGAGGGAAAGTTGACCGTGCCTTCCGCGGAAGGCAAATGGAATGGAGGAGAATCTAGGGCTCAGGCCCTAGTCGACAATGAAGGTAGATACTAAGCCATGTGTATCAGGTTCGTTTCCTAGGCATTGAAGGTAGGAAAAATGACTTTGATCGTCGAAATGGAGAAGGAGCTCGGTAACAGAGTGGGGTAGTGTGATTTCGGGGGGAAAATCTAAAAGTATTGGTGTAAGTTGGCACCGAGATACAATTGCAACGATAGTACCTGCTGTAATAAAATCCATCCTATTGCAACACCTAGTTTCACTTTAATAAAGGAAAAAAACGTTGTAAATATAAGATTAAGTGACCGCCTATTTTAAAGTGGGCTATTACAACAAAAGCAAGCAACGAGTTATAAAACGTTGTAAAAAGTCATCAATTGCAGTAATTTTTTTTCAACAAAATAAAAAACGCTGCACAAAACCAAATTCCTCGTCGTGTATATTAATAGGGAGAATGCTAAATGAAGATTGCGTGCGTTTATATAGCGTGTCATGTGTCTGCGTCCTGGCCGAGTTGGTGAGATCCAGAGTAAAGTTTTTTTTTTTATTATTATTTAATTGCCAGTAAAGGATCGAGTAGTAGTCCCTATTATTAACTAACGTAAGTACGAACGCACGCAAGCTTCCAATTACAGGACTTAAGCTGATTAATGGTATATAGAATATATATTGTAGTGATACTTGAACAGTAAGTGATACTTTGCGGCCATTTGGGTTCTACTACCATATCATCAGGTTACGCATATTCTTTGCGGGCGGTACTTAATTCCAATGAGCTAGTTGCAATTGACGAAGTGCATACGCTGTTTCGTTGGGTCTCTAACCGATCGATCGGCGATCCGATCCGATCCACTTTTTAGCCATGCATAGGACATCAACTTTGACGTACGTGCGTGCGTATGTTAATTGTCCTCCTACTTTAGGTCTTTAATTGTTTCTCTTTTGGCATCGATCCTCCCATGCATGCATGTCCACAAAATGATTTACATATGTACAGAATTAATTAGAACCACATGATCATGTTCATATACAACAAAGAACGTTTTCATTTATGGTTAAGCTTCCTTCCTTTTGAGTGTGACTCATTCTACACGGCCAATAACATTTAAAAAAAAAAATTAAAATAGGCGTGTCTCTATTTCTCTACATGTATATATGGAATCAAATAAATGAAAAAAAAAATCATGAACGCAGAAACAAACATAAAAGAGTCGGAGCCAAAAAAATAATGGTCCACAGCATGGAGAATTTTCTATCTAGACCATGACTGGCTTGGTTGAAAGAATTTTTCGACGCCATTAAAGAGCTGAACTTGAAATTAGGGTTTGACCCATAAAGAGCCTGAACTCCCTCCACGTCGTCTATCTTCAGATCCACCTTCTTTGTCCTCGGACTCAAGCTCGGATACATAATAGCTTCCTTCACCCGAGTATGAGCCAGCCCAAGTACATGCCCAATCTCGTGGGTGGCCACCGATTCCAAATCAATTGCCACCTTTGACTTGTCCGATTTAAAATTTATCGTCCACGTCTCTGCTGCATCCAGGTGGAGCCTCCCGTTCTCCGGTGAGAAAGCATGAGCCAGCACTCCCAGCACCCCATCAAACGGCTCTCCGTCCCCATGATCCCCCCGGTAAAACCCGATTCTAATATTCGCCGATTGGTAGTTCCCCGTCTCGGTAAAGTTCACCGGAATTACTGACTCCCACCGAGAAAAGGCACGTCTGAAAACCGCCCGAATATCAGACGGGCTCAGGTAGTCGATCATATGATAAGGCGAGAAAGCGTACTTTAGCGTCATCGGAGTCTTCCGAGAACCGTGGAGCCACCTCGGTTTGCCGTTGAAGTACGCGAAGTGACGTGTCCTGTGCAAAGCATGCGAGGCGTCGTCGCTCATGCCACACCTCGGCGACATGATGGCCGATATGGTGTCGGTGTCGAGCTTTCCCGTGACGGGCAACCCAAGGTTTTTCTGGTAGAGAACAACGGCTGATTCGAATTGAGTGTCGAATACGTCGTTAAAATCCGTGCCGGGTATCGGAAGGTAACCGAAACGGTTGAAGTACCTCTTGAGCTCCGACATGCCGCTGACGTGGCTGCCCTTCCCAGCGTGCAGGAACCTAACGAAGTCTTGCCACGTAGAGTTGTGGGCATCGACGTTTATTACAGTTGATAGGCCTGGTGGGGTTCTGGCGGGAAAGCAAGGGCGAGAAACACAGAAGAAGAAGAAGAAGAAGAACATGATGCAGGGGTAACTGAAAAACGGAAACATAGTTATTTCAGTTAGTTGTCTTTTGTGGAACAGAGCTTAATTTGGGATCGTTAGAAAGGATCGATAAAGTTTTTGGAGGATCTTCGAAAATTTGAAAAACTTTATGATCCTATATATAAATAATAATAATAAATAATTGTATGAATTCAATAGTAATTGTGGAAGTTGCTTGGGTTAGATAGGATCGAAGTACAAGAAAATAATGGGAAAGCTAAGAAGATTCTGGCGTGTGAGCCAGCCTTTGATTGTGTCATGGTGGATTAACCACTGACTCCGTTTTTCTCTATTTAACTTAATGGAGGTTTTCTTTTTCCCTGATCTTAGTCAATGAATGAGTATGGGATCATTAATTTCTCTCATCCTTTCTCAGTCGAAACTAAGGAAAAGTGTTATGTTTGAAGAATAAAATTGGTTTGATTTGTTCAAGTTTAGGTTAAGCTTGCTCGGTTGGTTGACCAAAATTTCGTGTGTTTTGGGTCATCATCATCTTCTCAGATCACTTTCTGGGGAAGGCTTATATATATAAATATATATATATTGATTTAATTAATTATGAATTATAATTAAGACAGACCATATTGCATTTAATTTGTTGATATAGGATGTGCACAATCACGCAATAATATTGTATATATTTAACAAATCATGTAGAGTGTACACGGGAGGGAAAGTACATTCAAAATTAAATATCATTATTTATAATTATAATTGCACTTATAATTTTTTTTGACGTCATATAACTGATCTTGTTGTCTAATCAATGAAGAGAAGAAAAGATATATAGGACATTTTCGACGGCCATTTGGTCCCCATGTCATTATCATCTTCTTCCCCTTTCATACATGAGCATGTATATTGTTAACGTGTTTCATACGCTGGACAAGATTTCTTCCAATTCGGGTCAAGGTCTTTCTTCTTATAGATATAGAGATGAAGGTTGCTTGGAGATGGTACGAAAGCCTCCGATACTAAAATTAGCAAGTTATCTCAATAAAGTGCCGGAGAATAATCGAATTAAGAGAGTTATTCGTACCTAGGCTATGGCTTTTATATGAGGTTTCAAGAGAACAATCCATGTACCTGGTGTCAGGGGTTTGCATCATGCCGACAATCATTCTAGTCTTAACCTTTAATGTGACACGGCATCTATGGTGGCACCATTAATGTGGCGTGACTTTCCAGTAGTGTCTCAATGGTTGGCAATTGGTGCAATCACTTATAATCCCCCATCGTCAAAAAATGGAGGGTTGTGTATGTCTTCTGTTTACTTGCCAGTGTGGACCCTTTAATTCTAATCATGGCAAGCTAGTGTCAAGGGTTGACACGTCCCATTTGTCTCCTTTAACCCATTTTCCCGCATGATGGGTTCTCTTTCTCCTGTAAGACTCATGGGCCGAGCTCTTTTACCCATTATTGGGTCGTATGAGAGGAGAGTCTAGTCCAGGAGGAGCCTTAGCTCTAACCAAGGCCCAACCCAGTGGGCCGAGATAGAATATCCCTTCCATATGGCATTTAATTTGTTGATATTGGATGCACAACCACGCAATAATATTGTATTTATTTAACAAATTATCATGTAGAGTGTACACTTGAGGAAAAGTACATTCAAAATTAATGATCATTATATATAATTATAATTGCACTTATTGTCTAATCAATGAAGAGAATAAATGATATATATAATGACATTTTCGGAGGTAATTTGGTCCCAATGTCATTGTTATCGATCCTTATTCGGCCAGTGCGTATATGAGCATGTATATGATTCTGATATAGGGTCGGAATTGGTGGAGATTATATCGTTTTTATTAACTATATATTCGCTAGTAATTCATCTAGGGTTAGGAAATTACATGTCATTTGCATAACATCATGTACAATTACTAGACACAACCTTTTTTCACAATTTTAATATAACTAAAATAGATGACGCTTTTCTAAAATAATGATATTCTTACAACTCTATTTTACAAAAAGATTCTCAATTTAAAACGGATCCATAAAATGGTTGTAGAAAATTAAATTATTTTCTTTATCATTCTTTGTACTAATTATAATACAAAAATCGAGAAGTGTTACGTTTAGACATATATATATATATATATATATTTATATATTATGCATGTAATCACCGATGATCAATTTTATTTTGTCAGTCTTAAAATATTTTTAATATTTTTATAATTGCAACGGATAGTACTAGACTCTCAAAAACTCAGCCACGTACACCATCCGGATTGAGATATTTTAGAGTTTAAGATTTAGAACCGATTCATAAAGATCATAGACACATTAATATGTTATAAAATTGGACTGAATTGAGATCAACTTAGTTTAGTATATAATCTTAAGCTGAGTCTAACATCCAAATATCCAACTTTCAAATCGCTAAATTCATCTTAACTCAAAATTTCTATACATGTGAGACCCGCAACTTTTTTCAAATTAACACATCTTTATACGTGTGACTCATAACTTTTTTTAACTTTTCATAAGTACATGGTTTAAGCTGATCTTAAAATTCAAACACATTTAAATTGATATTAGATGCCAGCCCACAAGACTCACTCCACCATCTCAACTTACTATTATTTATAAATAACTCAACTCAGCTCAATATTCATGCTTGGCCTAAGTGAATGGTATAATATTTATTCAGAATTGTTATGATTCTTTTTCAAGTGCATTTATCAAGATCCCTATACACATATATAGAGACAGCAACCTATATATATATATATATATATATATTAGTCTCTACATATTATATATTATATATATAAATAGTCTTTAATTGTCTACATCCTTAAGTTTCGTTTTCAACAACATATAATGAAGTTATCTTGGGCGACTCAAATTTATAGTACCATTAGACACTACAACAAATTGGAGTTTTTGCCATGAGTTCTTTTTACACCATATAGATTGGTGACAATAAGTGAGCTATTGTCACAAAAATGTCTAGTGGGAGTAAAACTAGACTTTTTCCCATAATATTATAGTGGTGGATAAGAATTAGTGAGAACATAGCTTTTGTAACGATACAATAATTTGTCTTCACGAGTTGTCTTCATGGAAGTCAAAACTGAGATAAAAATTTTGGTAGTGATGGGTATAAGCTTTTTCCCACGAGAAACTCATGTAATTGGGGCTAGGCCTGTGCAAAAAAAGCAGTGGGCCGATCCGTCCGCAATAACCGGCCTGAGCCCAACCGACAAAAGTCGGGTTATTCGGATCCACGTCATTTGCGGGTTGAACCACGTTGATTATCGGTCGAAACCGATACCGTTCGTGCGTTTTAATCCTTGAACCAAGGCAGAGTCCCGACTCCCTCTCCCTCTTCTCTTCGTTTCACAAGCCCTAGCCAGTGCACCATTCCATTCGTCGTTGCCGTTCGCCGTCACTGTTGGGAATCGCCATTCGTCGTCGCCGTCGTCTTCACCGTTCAAGCCAGGTAGTCCCTCTATTTACCGTATTTCCCCCAAATGTTTGTGATTTTGTGCTGAGTTTTGCTTAGAGGATCACGATGCTTGTATTTCTCTTCAAGATGAGGGTTTGGTTGAAGTGGGTTTTGATTTTGTGCTGGGTTTTGGTTGAAACGATAAGATATGCTTTGAGAGTAAACAGGTCTAGTCATTTGATGTGCTTCTTGTTACCCTGTACCTTGTCTTTTTCAGCAACTTGCCAAACTAAACTGTTAGTTTATCCTGAATGCGTCCAACATCGTACCAGTACTGCTCTCTAATTGTTTGATAAAGGGTTTGGGAGGACATGAATTTGATCTCCAAGCATTCCTCATTGAGAAGGCCGGGGAGCAAATTCCATTGCTCTCTATTTCCTCCTCTTGCTTGCTGGCGCTGTGTTCACTTGCCTCTATACTTACTTTATTTAATTATCCTTTTAGCTTCCTTCTTTTGATCACCAAATATTTATAACACGAAATGAATAAGTCTAAAGGTGCTTAAAAAACCTCTTTTCAGGATGATCTGCTTCTAATTAATTTGGAAATAATTGAAAAGGTTTTCTCTTTGTTACTGCTGTGAAAGCATGTCACGTGGTAATTGCATTGACTTTTCTTTAACTATTGTTCAATAGTAAGTAGTGTGTTTACAATGTAAAGAGACCAAAAAAGGAGAAGAAGAAAAGAATGCAAACATCAGGGTTTATGGGTATAATGATCACCAGGGGTCATTTATGTGAGAAAATGTTAGTTACGTATACCCATATGGTTAAGTTTTGAAGATAAAGATTTTACTTGTAAATATATATGGTAAATAAAGATTTTACGATTTAATAAATTGAAATTGGATTACTATATAAATAATTATGATGATGAGTCACTTAGTATACATCATCATAATTATTTATATAGTAATCCAATTTCAATTTATTTATGGGATTTGAATCTGATCCTATCACATGACATGATATATACAAGTTCATGTGTTATAAACTCAGTTGGTGATCGAACAGTACATATGATCATTGAAATCTAGTAATTGGTGCAGTAGTTGATCAGTAGTACTAGATCTTAGCAAGCAGATTGCATACACTAAAAAATTATAAGAGTAGAGTTCTCATTCTCGATCGCCACAGTTTGCTTAGAATATTTCTTAATTTTTAAAATTACCCATGCATCAACAATATCTATGGAAATATATGAGTGGAATCAGTATATTAATTCATGTATGTAGTCAAAAAATAATGATAACAGAGGACTTCAAGAGGTGATAAAGGTACCATATAGTTTTTCTCTATATTCAGCCACATCATGAGTTATTGTTTACAATAGTTCACCACGCATATTGCATTTCGTTCCACCGTGGATCTGTTTTGGACCAGTTCGGTTCAAAACCAATTCCATGATTCCATAAACTGGATAGAATCGGTTCGGTTCTAGTTCTAGAATTTTTAGGACCGGTTCGTGTTTATATATGTAATTAATTTTTAATATTAGATATATAATTATATATAAAATAATATTATATTATAATTTATAACATAAAGTTATAATATTAAACATGAACCTTTGTTTGGTCATATATTATTAATATAAATATATCTATTAATTATATTTTTAAACCTAATAAATTCTCAACATATTCTTTTGAATCATTTTGATAAATACATAATACAATAATAATACTAATATATATTAGTATACTAATACTATATTAAATCATTTTTATATAGTAATATTAATACTAGTAGTCAAAACCAGAATGATCTAGACCGATTACACCCCTAGAAGTGAGTTTTGATTATATATTGGCCTCTTGCATTAGTAGTCAATAACAAAACCCATGGATATATAGTACAATCACTATAAGCAAAACAAGGATTTGTAATGGATTATTTACGGTGATAATGACTATTTGAGACGAAAACAGACTCATTTTGACAAAAAAAAATCCTTTTCTCATAAAATAGCTGACCACATGAAATAAACAGTTTTCTTGTATTGAATTTTTTAGAATTTTAATTTTTCAAATGATTTTGATTTTGAAGGATATTCTTAATTCGCTATATATAATACTTATTGCAAATAATAATAATAATAATAATAATAATAATAATAATAATAAGATTATTAACTACAAAAATTATAAATTTTTGTCACTCAATTATCATCTAGTTGTTTTTACTATGATCAGTACCATGAGAGACTAGACTAACAAAATTCAAGTGTATTTCGATAATGGATGAGTACGGTTAAATATTTATAGGAATTGGTGGAAAGATAACTCATTAATTAATTAATCAGGTCAATTAAAACTGATTCGAGTCAAATTATGCTGATATATCTTAATCCTTTCAAATATTCAGTTCGTATCAAACTCAAAGATGGTAGTTAAAAATTGAGAGCCCCATTTTAAGGTGAAGGAGTTACCCCAGTCGATAAGAAGCTGCTGACCCAGAGTATAAATATATGGCAATGTAGCATTTCACTCCTTCACCACCTAGGAGACACCTGGCCTCATCGCTTTAGAAAACGTATTAGATTTATATAGAAGAAGGGTTACACGGCACAACCTCCCGTAGGAAAGTAAAAAATTAGAAGGAAAAAGGAAAAAAAGAGATCAAATTTGTTCATTCTCTCCCAAAATTCCCTTCTTTATCTTCTCAATTCCTTTGGAACATCTCAGTGCCCCCAAATTCATATTCCGTTTTTCTAAGACAATAGAGCTCTGATTAGACACCCACTTTCTATCTCTTTCCAAACTGATCTGCAATTTTCTGTTTTGAATAAGAAAAAGGTGAAATTCTGTGCAATTGTTGACGGATGCAGATGGCTTTTGAGGAATCCTGGGTTTCTCTGATATGTAATCCTCATTTCTGAATTGTTCTGTTTCGATCTGTAATGATCATAATGTACAGATGGAAAAGTTATTTAATCATATTTGATTGTGTTAAGTTTTTTCTTCTTCTTTTGGTAGTTGATCAAGTTTAATGGTCAATTGGATATTCCGATGGATGTGATGATCTGGGTATGCTAAAAGGATCGACTTTCTGGGTTCAGTCTATGTAAGATTGTTAACGATTGTGACCCCTTTTTCTGGGTTTTGAAGGATGGCTGTCGAATTGTGTTGCCTGGTTTATTTTGATCGGATTAATCTGACTTTTAAAAGCTATCGTGGGTATACGTGAATAGGAGATTGTCTTTTCATGTCAAAATTCTTTTCTTTTGGGGTTTCTTTTGGGTGTCGAATATCCTTCCATGGAGAATTGGTATTCGTCTCTACGAAGTTTTTATTCTTTTGATGTTCTTTAAATTCCTAGTTTTGACTCACGATGTGATAATATTCTCGATTTACGATGGTCCTTTCAACTTGGATGCTCTCAATTAGGCTGCTTTTACTTGGGTTGAGCCTATAATTCAATGATCGGTTCACAAATTTCCTTTGGTATATATGTCTATATACCTTGGTTTTATAGGAGGATTTATTGTATAGGTTTCTTATGAATAATGGGCATCCTTCCTATCTTCTGACTTCTCTGAGATCCCTCAAGGAAACACCAGCCCAGACCCCTCTATCTCTTGTCTGCTCTCTCTCTCTCTCTCTCTCTCTCTCTCTCTCTCTCCCCCCCCCCCCCCAACTCATGCTTGCCCCCAAGACCCATAATAGTGGGTACCCAACACACTATTTTTGAATAACAGTTAGGTCACCGAGTCCTACCAGGCTTATGACTCCTTGTTAAATAATTTTCCAAATATCATATAAGGGAACTGATTTCTAATATATAGATTTCATAGAGAATTATTTAAGGCATATAGCCAAGTATTCGCTAATTGAGGCCTCCAACTCCTAGTAGGTATGATCGAAACAATGCTTACACAAGTCTCGAGATCAATTGTAAGATCCAGCCTCTTCAATTCATCCAGCCCCAATTTATTGCCACTTAATTCATCCCCTAACTCTAGGATACATATTAATTCAGTCTTAAATGCATGAATGAGGTTTTTATATTGTTTTATAGCCATTCTCATTCACCATAAAACAGTATTCTCTTGGGGTCCCCACCAATATTGCAATATTGGTGGAAACAAGAGCTATTGAAGATATAGTAATAATTTGTTCTCATATTCTTCTATATAGAGGGGAAGCCCACTTGCCTTCCATCCACTATTAGTTTGAGGAGGAAACCAACTGTGGCATAGTTGCGTAACCCCTCCTAATGGTATAATCCTTTAGTCACCAAAACACTAACTAGATCAACAGTCTACAATATTGTTCCTATTATTGTATATATGTTATATAAAAACATGTAAGTAAGTGATATGTTCAGCATATAACTCCAGTGTATACAGTATTTGTTTTTTGTACAAATAGTATTCTCAACATTTTATATTTGGGATAGAATACATATTCAAATTCAGTATTGAAACTTGTGGATTCAATGTAATTGAAGTTAAATATGGATATTAGCAAAATGCATGTTTAGCTACTGAAACTGTAGATCTGCAACCCCACTGCAGCTTAGAGGCACTACCAGTGGACCAAAAAATTCCTAATCATATACTTTTATGATTATTCATCCTACTACAATCAGTTTTGAATACTTGATTCACTTGAGAGTATTCAAAACCATATTCTGGACATAAGCCAATGGGGAAGGTGGCATTATGCCATGAATTAGCAATAAAAAAAAAAAAAAAAACTTTACTAATTGGGTAATATCCCTTTGTATTTGTTCTCGACCCATCAATCCCAACATTGCGTCAAAATTTTGAATTATGCGTGCCCTTTCAATCTGCCCTGTTTTTAAAGACAAACTCAGTAATGTTTTCATTTTATTTGCATTTGTTGATCACCTTTTTAACTGGGTATCATAGACTCTTTTTGTGTTCAACAAAACCCATAAGTTTTTTCTGAAGTAGATAGCATTAGATTCGATCATTCATCCATTCAACATCTTTGAATACATACGTTCAGACACATGATTGAGTACCACTTAATCATGTGTCTGACTTGTATTTTGCCACAGAATCTGGACCATTCAATAGAATTTATCTTCAAATCCAAGGTAGTAATTGTGGTTTGTTAAGCTTTGAATAAACCCACTACGAACAAGTCGTGGCATCATTGCAGCTGAATAACAGGGGATATTAGATGCTTTTAACTTTGTGGACTCTCACCTAATCATGTTGGATACCCCTACGTGCAATTTTGATTAAAAGTCCTTTGTATACACCCTTAACTATTACTTTTGTGGCTGTAAGCAATATAAGTAGGTATAATTGCAACCCATTTAGCCTCAACGCCCAAATGTTTACACCAAAAACCAACAACAATACTTTAGGCATCGATTAATTCTCTGTCTTGGGAACTATTACATCAAGAGGCATTAAGGTCCCTTAGAAAAAATCTCACATATAGTTAATACATGACCAGTCCCAAAACCTGGACTTCTGTTAACTCAAATATATAATTTGATCCCCAGTTGTGCATGGTACCTCCTAATATTCTAAATCTTTAGTCACCAAACTTACTCCCTAGATGAATAGTCTACAATATTTAATTGGTGTAGCCCTTAATTTTTATAAATTAATGTATTTAACTCTGAAAAAGAATTACTTATAAAGAATGCCCTTATGTCCTTATCCTTGCCTCCTCTGAATAGTTCATTCTATGAGCAAATGTGTTCCTATTATTGTTGAACCATGGATAACCTACTACTTACCATATGTACTATTCTGCATGGTGAGTACATATAGACCTTCATTTCCCACACGTTAACTACATCTAAGATTCCAACAGAATATGACTATTGGAAGCATAAACATTACTGACGTTTGTGGGTTTGGACTGTGTTTGTAGGTTACAAGTATATGATTTCATATACTTTAGCTTATCCTTGGAATGTGACAAACCCATTAATACTTTATCACTTAGTTATCTCATGATTATAAGCTTCTTTCAGATACTACTACTGGTTTACAGCACTGTGCGAGTTAATTCATGTAGAATTTACTATGGTATTCTAGTATACAAAGCTCATCATGCTATGATAGAAGACTAATATCATTTAATTTTCTATTCGAAGGTCATTATGTCCATGTGCCAAACCTGTCCTAATTAGCCTTTTGTTGCTAATTCACCTTGATACATAAGATGGATAAGTCTTGGGTGCATATTGAAGATAGATTGCATTCCACTGAGTATGATCAAGGTGTTCGACAATTCTTAGCCATGGCGCAAGCACATTCATCAACACCCAATCAGATTAGGTGTCCATGTAAGAGATGCCGGAATAGGGCTTTCCACTCTATTCGTATTGTGGAAGATCATTTGTTTTTAAAAGGGATTGATCCAACCTATACAATATGGATTTTTCATGGAGAAGAGGATCCGATCCTAAATTCTACATTCTCTGAAGATGTAGATGATGATGCATCTCCTTCCAATCACTACATGGATGATGTCGATGAGATGTTAGATGACATTCGGCATGGGTCATTCATGGATAATCCAGGTAGCAATGATGGAAATGCCCACAACTTTGATGTCGGGTCCACCTCTGATGCTCCAACCAACTATAATTTTGAGGAGTTGGTTGCTGACGCACGAAGGCCACTTTATCCTGGATGTGCGAAGTTCTCGAAGCTATCATTCATCGTCAAGTTGCTTCACATCAAAAGCATAGGTGGTTGGACCGTGAAGTCCTTTGACATGGTACTCAAGCTTCTGCATGCTGCATTTCCCGACGCTCATTTCCCAGATTCATATAACGATGCTCGTCGCTTAGAGCGTGGCTTGGGTTTCAGTTATGACAAGATACATGTTTGCCCAAATGACTGTGTGTTGTTTTGGAAGGAAAATGCATCGTACAATGCTTGCCCTAAATGTTCGGCATCTAGGTGGGTTGTAAGCACAAGTGAGCAACGAATGGTACCACAAAAGGTTCTTCGATACTTCCCCCTGAAGCCGCGCTTGCAGAGGCTATTTATGTCAACAAAGACTGCCCGAGCCATGAGATGGCATGTTGATGCACGTGTTGACGATCCATCATGCATGCGACATCCAGCAGATTCAAAGGCATGGAAAGACTTTGATAACAAACATCTTGCCTTTTCCCAAGATCCTCGCAATGTTCGACTCGGTTTGGCGAGTGATGGGTTTAACCCATTCAATAACATGAGTAAGCCGTACAGTATATGGCCAGTACTACTTGTGCCTTACAACTTGCCCCCTTGGTCATGTATGAAAGATCCATACACCATCTTGTCGTTACTAATCCCTGGCCCTAAGTCACCAGGGAATGATATTGATGTGTTCTTGCGTCCTCTTGTTGATGAGTTGAAGGAACTATGGGAAGAGGGTATTCGGACGTTTGATGCGTACAGTGGGGAAATGTTTAGCTTACATGCAGCACTACTTTGGACTATCAATGACTTCCCCGCATACGCCAATCTTTCTGGGTGGAGCACAAAGGGCAAGATGGCATGTCCTTCATGTAGAGAAGGCACAAATTCACAGTGGTTGGTCTATGGGCGAAAGCATTGCTATATGGGGCATCGACGGTGGTTGCCACCTGATCATAGTTGGAGACGGAAAAAAAATTCTTTCAATGGGTGCGAAGAGCATGGACTCCAACCATCAAGGGTCCAGGGAGAGGAATTGATAGAACAATTATATGAGGTCTCCAACCATATCCAGTTTGGTAAAGCTAGTTCGAAGCGGAAGCGAACGCCCAATCAACTAAATTGGACCAAAAAATCTATCTTCTTTGAGCTTCAATATTGGTTAGACTTGGCCTTGAGACATAACCTTGATGTCATGCATATTGAGAAAAACATCTGCGATAGCGTTTTAGGAACATTGCTGAATATTGAAGGAAAAACAAAGGACTCTCCCAATGCCCGCAGGGATATGGAAAATCTTGGAATAAGGAAGGAATTGCATTTACAACATGCTGGGGACCGAGTAAGTATGAGTCTTGGTTGCTACATGTTAAATTCCTTGGAACGAAGGGTTTTCTGTGATTGGGTGTCAAAAGTGAAATTTCCTGATGGATTTGCATCGAACATTGCCCGTTGTGTGAACGCTAGTGATGGAAAGATCAGTGGAATGAAGAGCCATGACTGTCATGTCTTCTTGCAATCACTCTTGCCGGTTGTCATTGGTGGGTTTTTACGGTCTGATGTACGTCAAGCCTTAATAGATTTGAGCTCGTTCTTCAAAGAATTGTGTTCTCGAACTTTGAACTTATCAGTGTTGACATCTCTTCAGGCTAATATTCCCTTCATTCTCTGCAAATTAGAAATGATATTCCCTCCAGCCTTTTTTGATATCATGGTGCACCTTGCCATTCACTTGCCAGATGAGGCATTTCTAGCAGGACCTGTGCAATATAGGTGGATGTACCCTTTCGAAAGGTATCTAGGGAAGTTCAAGAGGTACGTTCGCAACAGAGCTCGGCCAGAGGGCTCAATTGCTGAGGCATATGTGCATATCGAGTGTCTGACATTTTGCTCAATGTACCTCCATAATATTGAAACTAGATACAATCGCGAGGAACGAAACATTGATGTTCGTATTGGCTCAACTGATAAGGGAAATGAGCAAAGTTTATCTGTGTTCTCACAAAAGCTTAGACCTTTGGGAACAGCAAGATCCCACAAATTATCAGACTCACTATTCGTCAATGCCCGATGGTATATACTTAATAATTGCTCGGAGATTGAGCAATACATTGAGTAAGTCAATCATCTATTACTTAAATACAAAACAATTATCATGTGTTATATCACTTATCTCATTCATGGGGAATGATCGTGTCACATATATTGACAGGGAGCACTATAAGAAGATCCAAGAAGATCACGCTCAGAATATCGACCAAACGCACCAGAATCAATTCCCATCTTGGTTCAGATCACGAGTAAGATATGAAACCGTCTGCATTGCTGTACCTACTTCCAATCTCATAATATACATATAACTAATTCGGCATATATATTCTTTGTCTGGTAGATTCGAGAGCTTCGTTCAGTTAGGCCGGATGCGGTAACAGATGAGATATATGCCTTAGCATGTGGTCCAGATCCATGGGTCGCATCTTATGCCGGATGCATAATGAATGGTGTTCGCTTTCATACGAAAGAGAGGGAAAGGTATCGCCGCAGCCAAAACAGTGGGGTGGTCGTGCATGGCGAGCATCAGGGATCCCATGTTGACTTCTACGGTGTGTTACATGATATATTGGAATTGCGCTACATGGGTTGGCGTTCGGTATATCTCTTTCAATGCGCTTGGTATGACATTGGCGACCCGAGAAGGGGGATACGTGTTAGGGACAAAATGACGGTAGTCAATACTGCTAGGACATGGTATAAAGATCAACCTTTCGTCCTTGCCGACCAAGCAAATCAAGTCTTTTATCTCAATGATCCGATATTGGGGGGAAGTTGGCAGGTAGTCCAAAAATTGACAAGTAGGAATGTTTACAACATTCCTGCAAATACAACTGTTGATGATGGGATTGACGATGATGAAGCATCAGATGGTGACTCAAATGATGATGGTGACAACAACACTAACAATTATCCACCTATTCCACAGAGTGGGTCAGCCATGGCCCAGCCATTAAATCGAGAAGACTCAGACCATTTGCCTGTTGATCCAACTTCCATATCGCATAGAGAACCAATGACAGAAGTTGATGATGATGTATTCATTGATGATGAACTACATGGCGATGACTTGAGACTGGATGATGTAGGTGTCGATGGTAACTCTGACAGCGAGGCCGAGTATGAGGAGGAGGGAGAAGAGTTTTAATTCCAGCCCCCGCTTGTTTTTGTGCATTCCAAGTTTTCCAATGGACTTCATCGGTGTAGTTATTGAAATCACTATATGTAACTTAATATTATTCAGACTCGTAAAACAAGTTACGCCTCCTTATGTGTGATGACAATTTGGAATTGCTTTTCCATTCATTCAAGCATATATTTAGTAGCTTTTAGAGTCATAACGTGTACTCATGCAACAACCCCATATTTTCTTTATTTGCATTATGTGGAAGTCATTAACTCCACATAACGACAAAATGTATTTGCGTCATTAGTTCACATCTGAGAAGAAGAAGATCAATATTGGTTAGAGTTTGTTATAACTATTTAAGGGTTGGAGTTAGGTATGTAGAAACTGGCCACACAAGTTTCATGAGCAATCCAAGTTTTTAACTAAGTACCAACCATGTGCAACATCCAAGTGTTATGCATTTAATGGGTGAAATTTCTTACAACTGCTAGCTTTTTTGTAATAATTTATAACTTGTTTTAGAAGTCTACAAAACATTTACAAAATTGGGTAAACTGTTGCTCAGTTCTAAAATGGAGACTTTGTGTACACATTTCAGAAAATCTGTACACAAAGTGTTCTACAAACCCCTACATGTAATATAGCCAAGTCCAGTGGCTGGACTGCACTGGGAACAATGGAAAAGGCTCCATTTTACAGTATTGGAGGCTCACTTGTTTTGGTTGAATCCAGTTAAGCTTATCAGTTGAGCCTTCCAGAACAATTTCAGTAGGAATACAGTGAGTTTTAGCCTCTTCTATAGCATGCAACAACCCTGGTTTTAATGTATGGTTTTCAATTGTGCAGGATTAGGATCACTACTGTAAATCTAGAATTCTTCATTCCTTGAAATGAACCTGAGGATGAGAATGGAGGAGCTGCCCACTGAGTTATTGAAGAATGCTGGGGATGAAGAAAAGCTTAGTCCCTGGTTCTTTGAAAATCAGGATAGTAGCCATTTTTCTCTCTTCTCTCTCTCTCACTCTGCCATTTCTATTAATTAGGTGTATATTTCCTTTTTTGTTCAGGAACAAGTTGGGGCATGGTTTAGCCATCCAGGAACTTTTCCCAGAATGTGCTGGAAAAGTTTGGTGGTGTTGTTGGGAAGCACCTGAAAGAGTGGATGTGCTGATCAGCCTAGCACAATACCCATGTGGGAGTATTGTCAAAATCGAAAATGCAATTTCAGAATGTGCTTACAAGGGCCTGCTTCCAAGAAATTAATGTGCCAATAGACCCACGCCATTAATCAATAATATTGGAACCAACATGATAAAGAGATGTTGACTGAATTTTGGCACATAATGATTAACAAAAAGAACTTTACAGAAACTTTTATCCCATTGACTTGATATCACAGTATTGCACTTTTTAAAATAAGCAAATATTCACATTCAATTAAACATGTTTGCACCCAGTTGATATGTAACAACAGGGAGTATTCAACTGTGTTGTACAATTCTGAGCATGAGATTCAAAACTGGACGCTCACAGAGGCTATTATAACTGTTGAGCAAATTAATGTGCCAATAGATTCGTGATTGAAAAATAGCATTGGTTAATATTGATGGTATTATTGGTGACATAATTTGCCTAAGTGCAACGTCTTGTTGTCGGTTCAAGGATTCAAAACAGGAACAATTTGGTAAGTTATTCTTGAAATAATGTTGAACCTGAGTAGGATGTATTTTTTGTGCATATAAAATATAACAAAACTTTACTAATTGGAGTATTTAATTGTTTGCAGTGTAAGGGTAAGATCAGGATCCAAAAAACTGGTAATATGTAAGGGGCGGGAGAAGAAGTACAAGGGCGGGATAGTCAATTTTCAGATGGGAAAAGGCGCCCTTTCTTTGATTTGATGATCTGCCTGACAAGCTGCCAAAGTAAGATATTTGGGGACAGCTGGCTCACAATCCTGAATCAGAACAGTCTTATTTGGTTCTGAGTTGCAGCAGTCAATATTTTAGTTACGCACTAGACACTTTGAACTTCAAAAATATCCAGAGTGTTTAAGCTACTGTGGCCTTCCCTGCATATCAAGGGAAACCAACTCTGGCATCAGGTTTGGACATGGATGATTTGCAAGCACTTGCTTCTTCTCTTCCTACTTCAGTTTTCATTTTCTTTGCACATCTTCTTCACAGTATATACAGTGGGGAAATAAGTTGCTAATTCACCTCTGTCCAAGCATATAGCTTCATAGCCATCCAGGACTCTAGTTTTTTTACTGTCTTACAAGTGGATATCCTATTACACATCAACTACTTTATTCTATGACTTTGTATTTATTGAAATGAGTTGATGCACCAGTTTACACGGGTCTCCAAGCTGGATGTTGGTTTCAGTTTACTAATGTCATTTCTTCTACCTAGGACATTGATGTTCGTAGCAGTTTAAGTCAATCATCAATCTAGTATCATGAAACTGACTTCTTTCCTACCAACTGGAGTTCACTTTAAAAATAGACTCTTTTGACTATACTACACCTCGAGTGCCTTACTTATCTATCACCTCTGTCTGAGGCTTTCCAGTATGGAACTACTTCTATTTGAAAACATGCTGTATTTTGGAAACATGTTGCAAGAATATTTAAACATCATCTTTATCCTGCATTTTGAGTTGCTGAGGTATACTGCAATGAGTTGCATTAGGAAGGTGTGGTATCACAAGTCTATGCTTTCATCTAAATGCATAATATAATGACTTCTGCATATTTTAATGGTTAGGGATGTTAGAATACTTGCTATTAATTTCAGAATAGCAAGTATAGCTACCATAGGATTCAAGCTTAAGTACTAATACATAATCACATCCTTACTACATGGTTGCCTGTAGAAAATACAGGTTGTTGCAAACTATCTTGGTTACAATAACAAACTGGATGTGCAAACTTTTATCCCATTCACATGGTATCTGATGATGGATTTTCAGTCATGCAGCAAGTAATAGTTTATTCATTTACTGTTTTCAGAGATATCACTTTGTATGGTCAATTAATTAGAATAATTGGAGGAAATCCATGTTTTGGCCACTTGATTTAACATTTGTTTTAGTTTTTTAACATAATTACTGAGATTATAAGTCCATGCATGACGAAAACAGGTAAGTCTACGGTTTAGTTTTGACATAGACTGTGATAATAGTAAAATATTATCACAGTGAGGGTAGAGGCACTAAGTCTATGAGAGTAGCAGTAGACTTAGAAATCTGATTTTAACACAAGCAGGTAGCCTTGGAGTATCCAGAGTTTTTATTGTCCTTTATGTCTAGATCCATAAAATATGGATTTTGAACTGTGGTTACTGAGTTGAGTTGACCCATCAGTTAGTATGACAATATAATCATAAATAAAGTTTAATGCCATTCCAGTTACATGTTGCAATGGGTTTAAATGAACATGACTAAGGGAAATGAAACATGGAAATGGATCTGTGATTAGGATATTCAAAAGATGGTTCGTCTGCCACCTCATTCTCATAAAAAGGAACACCTGCATGTCTTATACAAGAGCTAAATCATTATGGGTTCCTTTAATGAATGGTGTAATTTATTGGGTAAGATAAAATGTGGGTAATAAAAGGAAGCCATAATATCATTTAGATGAAAAGAGGCATTAGGTAGGTGGTGTGGCTTCAGTATGCTTACTGCTAGAAAAATATTATCGCACTGAGTAAATGTGTATGGGCATGAAATATGCAAATACAAGACCGGGATCACATTAAATAGCATGTAATCAGAAGTGGTTTTTACATATCCTTTGCAAATACACAACTGATATTATAACTGATTAATATGAGCAAAGGTAATGAGGGTGAGGTCAGTGAAGTTTCGGGGGGGCCGAGTCCCACACGGTCCAGCTGTCATTGCTAGCAGCTTAGAAGCAGAAGTGTTGCCACCGAGAACCACACTGCGGGACGAGCCAGATTCAAACGAATCAACGCAGGATGTTGGAGGTGCGGGGGCACAAGAGGCTTTGGTTTTAGCAGACATTGGACAGGGGCAGCAAGAAAATGGTATGTAATGCAACTAACCCAGAATTTTTTAGCCTCAACTTAATATTTGACGTGTTAGCAATTACATATTGTGTATTAGTTTTTAATTATATTTTCCTGGTGGCTGTAAGCAAATAAAGTGATTGGGTTTGTGTGAACGCTTTGATGTCTTGATGTAGATCGACCTAGCAAGAAACGGGGAAGAGGGCCAGCTAAGGGCACGTTATTTGACCGACTTAGGAAGGTCGGTAAGATCCCTCTGGTTATACAAGAAGGTCATCGAGGGCCATCATGTGAGAATGCATCAATATTCACGGGCCGATTGACATGGATTATTAAGGTACATGCCGACATGAGGCATGCTAGTTGGAGTTTAGTACCTGAAGACGAAAAGCAAGAGCTCATTGACCGTGTTAGGGTACTTTTATACTTTCTACTAAAAAAGTGCACTATAACAAGTTGGTTGATTAGTCATATGTGCTGATTACACGATGTTAGGTGCTTAAAATTTGTACTGATGTTAACTAATTTTATGCAGGCAGATTTTGTTCTCGATTGGTCGAGAGACAACCATCGTGAGATGGTTGTGTCACATTTAGGCGATAAGTATAATGCATATCATTATACACTACACAAGAGGTATTTGAAATATGCATCACACGAAGAGGCCGTACGGGGTGGGACGGACATGGTCTCCAGACCGGTATGGGAAAAGCTATGTGAACGGTGGGCAAGTCCAACATTCAAGGTAAATATTGTAGAATAGTATTGTCTAAGTAACAATATCCAAAAAAGATGCATCCAAATTTTCTACATAGTCTGAAATATCAACCAGTTAGAAGTTCTTCCTAATCAGCTTCAGTTTTTGATTAATAAGTATAAATGAGGGAAAGACATTCTAACTAATGACTTTGTCATTTTTCTGGAACATCATTGCAGGAGAAGTCCAAAACAAACAGTTCAAATAGGAAAAAACTCAAAGTCAAACATACCGGTGGGCGTAAATCCTTTATAAGGATATTAGAGGAGAAGGTTAGTGACTTTTGTGATTGGGGGTATAAGTCTTAAAGTTTTGCAATAATGATGATCACGTCTACTGTTTCTTGTGTGTTGTAGAGGGCATTGGCGCTGGATATGATAGCATTTTATAAAGAAACACATTGGTCAACACGAAAAGGTCAATTCATCAATGCAGATACTGAACACAAATATGTAAGACATCTTCCTAATTTAATTTGACATACCCAGTGCATTAGTGTTTAACAGTAATGCTGATTTTATCCCATTACAAATTAATTTTTTCAGAATTTAATGGTCGAGAGGTTAGCTGAGAAAGATAGTGAGGAGGATGTAGTCGAAGCAGCTGAGAGCATCTTCAAAGAAGTGTTGGGACAAAGATCTGGTTATGCTCAAGGGATGGGGCATATGGTGATTCCGGACCCCTCTCCTGCAATGAAGAATAGTCGAGCATTTATTCGTCTAGCGGAGGAGAATCAACGCCACAAGAGTGAGGCTGAAATGTACAAGAGCAAGCTAGATCAAATGATGGGTGATATTGCTGCATTGAGGCAGAATTTTTCTGAGCATGAGAAACTGTTAATGAGCTATCGCCAAAGTGAGTTAGAGAGAGGAAGTGAGTCTCATAGAGAGACTCATGAAGATGCTTAGGCATTTCAGTCTAGGATATTTTTTGTGAAGGGTAGGTGGTGGGGGTTTTTTGTGGATTGTTACAATTATGGCTTGCTCAATCCAATGCCCATGGACTTATGTTTATAAGTAGTACTAATTTTGGTAGTTGTTTTGTATAGTTAGGGTGGATATGTATAAGACAGTTGTGGGAAGTTCAGTAATGTAGTTTAGGATCTGCATCTTTTTGTATTCAGTATTGACTTTTTGGGGGTGCAGTAATATCACTTTTGGAATTGACTACCTTCACATTCACAAGATTAGGTCCATGTGGAAAGGGTAAGTTTTGATGAATGCACCAGTATTTTTGAATAAAAACATGGCAGCCTTGAGTAACATTCTTGTGAATACTGAAACTGCTAATTGTTATATATTGACAGGGAAACTTTTAACAGGTTGGGGAAAAGCTCAGCTGAAGCATATGGATCATGGAATGTAGAGCAGGAGTGGGTGGAGATCTCAGAGCAGTTTCAGATGCTTAGAGAATGATCAAGGCTGGCAGCAAATTCAAACTCAGTATGTGTCTTTAATTATTGAAATCAATTAAGATTTCTAGTCACTCAAGTAAAAGTCTCCAATAACCTATTCAATATCACACACATAGGCAGTGGAACTGTTTCATCAGGTTTGCTCAATTAAATTGTTTAGGTATGTTAGATTAGCTAGATAACCTACACACTAAGTAGCTTGGGTAGGTTAAACACCAAATTTCTCTAACTTAGGATAAATTTCCATCAGAAATCTGTGAGTGGTGCTTGGTTAGGACCATTTATGATAAAACAATTTGTATACTAATGTATACAATTAAGTTGCATGGTACATATAAAAAAGTACCACATGAAAACTTGACTATAGGGTATAACAGTATACTCTAGAAGCCAAAATAGAGCTGTGTTTATCATAGAATAGTGACAACCAATATTTACAGTTTGGAGCATGAGTGGATTTTAAATATAGTAAACTTCAATTACATTCAGCAAACACGGGGGTATAGTATGTCAATGTCAAACAGATGAGCGACTATGAACTGTGAGAATCTGAAAGTAATTATGAATTACTGGGTAAAATAGAAAATGGAATCAGCTACCCATGCTATAGCAAGTATATTTTCCCACAGTTCATACTAATGTCATGGATTCTTAACAAGATATGATATGAAGCGAGTTAAGTTTGTTGAATTTCGATACTCATTCTCTGAGAATAACTACTTCATATACTTGATTGTACTAATAGTTTTGGGATAGAATATAACATTTGGTATTTAATTGTTTGCATGGATGAGGCAATAGCACACTTAAATCTACTAATATGCAATCTGGACCTGCAATAGCAGTTGGCATAGAATTGGTAGTGGCTTATATAGTGATAATCCCAGGGAATAGATATTGCTTGATGTTGACATTGTCCAAAATTGCATTTAGAGTCAAGAAAACTAAATACACAAACCTGTATATAATATGATTGGCAAGTAAGGAAGCATTAAAATTATTATTTCTGGTATGGATATAATTTGAATACTATAGAAGCTCCCCCACCTTTTAGCTTTAGTCATGTAGTTTAACCCATTGAAATCACTATGTCAAATTTGATAGATTTTGCTTTTTTACACTTTCAGGAGCAATTTGGCACCATGCTATGTGGATGGATATTGGTAAATCTGAATGTCTGGAGAATGGAAAAATTATAGGCTCCAGTTCTACATTAATGCTCATACGAATCGGTCTTCTTTTCCTGCTCTGCACTAATCCCATTGGAGGTACTTGGATAACATGCTGCCAAATGTGTTAGTTAGGTTCATGGCCTTCAAGTAAACACCCTTATGGATATTCTGTAGGAGATTTTCTATATCATAGGTGCAAGAACAATGTTGGCAGATTTGTACTAGTTGTTGGTGGTTGTGTATGTAACTGAGTTGACAGATTATAAACACACAGAATATACAATCTGTTGTTGATATTTTGACTGGGTAGCCCTTCCTTTTTTCTAAAATTGTTGTTCATGTTCATTGTTGGGATTAGTTATTGTTGTTGAATAACAGGTTATATATGCATCAACTGGCTATAGCCAAGAAGTATACTGCATCCTAAGAACTATAGTTCTCATATTGAACTATAGTTGAAAAACAGGTTATATATGCATCCTAAGAACAATAAATGTCATATTGAAATCTGGACATTTATAGTGTTTTGTTGGTGACAAAATGTACAGATGTTGTGACAATACCCATGGGAAAAATTATACTGCCCACTAAATCATTACGTGGGAAAAAGTTATACCAAATGCTGCAATTGGATCCCCACAAATATTAAACAATATTGCTATTGGTCAAAAATAGGATTTCCACCACCACATTTCACAACAAATAAACGTTTCCCACTAATTAGTCTCAAACACAGTGGCATTTTCCCACCCCTTTAACACGCAGCGTAAAAGTTATTATCACAAATTCACAACAGTCGATTGTGAAGAACATCTTTAATGGATAATCTTCTTTAGCCACGATTAAAAGTCACGGGGATAGTAACCATAATAAGTGTAAACCATATTTGCCACCAAAATTCATCCTGCCAAAACTCTCTATAGCCAAAAAGTGTTGGATGCGGAAACACTTTAACCCACTAAACCAGCCACAAAGTGATGCATGGCATCAAATTTTACCCGACTACTAATTTGTTGCATATAGGATTTTTTGCCACCAAAAGTTTTCAACCCAAATTTAACTATAGCCAAGAGGTAGTGGATGGGAAAAAACTTTATGTCACTAAAATCTCTACATACTTATTTGTGGATAAAAGTAATTAGC
The DNA here is from genome assembly GCF_018687715.1 of Carya illinoinensis. Classification (NCBI taxonomy): domain Eukaryota; kingdom Viridiplantae; phylum Streptophyta; class Magnoliopsida; order Fagales; family Juglandaceae; genus Carya; species Carya illinoinensis. Next base: position 25,159,614 of record NC_056762.1, read on the forward strand.
GATTAGATGCTCGCATGGGAAGAAGTTTTAATTGCACCAAAATAGTTTGGTTGGCAACATAGTTTCCCACGGATGAAATTACGTATTGACACTATTAGTTTTCATGGCAAAAATTTTTTTTTTGCCACGAAATGAGGAAGTTGGTGGGTAAATTATCTATGCTCATGAAGTATATGCCACGAAGGAGCCACCAGAGGAATTAGTGGGAATAATTTTTATCTCATGAAGGGATTACTTATTCCGACCATTAGCTTTCACGGCAAAAACAACAATATGTTGTAGTGAGAATAAAAGATGAATATGATCTCTCATTGTCAATGCTAGCTCAAATTTATAGTTCCCTCTACATCTCTCTTATTGGTCGCTAGCTTTAGTGAAATGAATATGTGATGTAATCCCAAGCCTATTGCCTTTGTCAAAAAAGCTTTCAAATACCGCTCTGCCTTGCCTTGAATATCATCACCAATTAGCTAGGCAATAGTTCAATGGCTGCAGATAATTAAAAGATGTGATCGATGGCATGGTTAGGTTTCAGTACTTTAGCTTACAACCAGTTTTAGTGAATGACTTTTTGCATGAATGAGCAGTGCTACACCTAGCACGAGATGGGTTCTGATAAGAGCAATTTTTTTTCATTATTTTTTTATATATCAGTAAATATTTTTTTAAAAAATAAAATTCATAATATTATTAAAAAATATTTCTTTAATTACTAAATAAAATAATAATAATAATGATAATTTGTCGTAACCCAACTATGTGAGAGTAACATTTCCCTTATTCAATTTGTTGGTGGGGGGATTGGAATAAAGAAAGTGGGATTCAACTTTCAAGGTGTTATGATTGCATAAATTAATTAGCTAGCTAGTTGAACGCGCCAACAAGCTTGTTTTCCTTGAGCATCCCAATGTAATAGTAATTCCATAGATATGGAAGTACTCATTGATCTTTAAATGAGATTTGCTTAGTGGATTTAGCAACGAAAAATATTTTATTTATAAAGAGATTACGTAAAAATAAATTTATAAATTAATGTGACTTGATATAATATATTAAATTATAAAATTATTTTTATTATAAAATAGATATAACAAATTTCATAAAAATATATCATGCAATTTATAAATTTATTTTATATAATTTTTTTATATCTATAATTCTTTTTCACAACACGTTGTAAGTGGCGTATAGGGATAGCACTGATCAGGAAGTAAGAATTTGGAAAAATCGTTGGCTTCTAGAAATATTATATTTTCATATCAAGGGGTCGATCTGGATTATGATGCAAAAGTCAACTCATAGACATGAGAGTACCTGAGTAGAATAGGGAGAAACTGTCCTGAAACTTCTCGAATGCTACACAAGAGGCTATTTTGAAGATCCCCTTGAGTTTTACTTGTCCTGGTGATAATTAAATTAATTTGGGGTGATCAGAAAAATGATTTATTTTCAGTAAAATCTGCTTAAAAGAGAGCTTCACAACGAAGTCCTAGTCATTGTGTAGGAGAGAGTTCGAGTGCTGTTGTAAGGAAACAAGTTTGGAAATCGATACGGAACATGCATGTCCCAGGAACGACATTAAAGAATTTTGCTTGGAGAGTTTGTAATGATATTCTTCCTACCACCATATATATTGCTTAAAAGGAGACAATTAGGGACGGATGAAACTTATATTTTATGTCATAAGCAGGTGGAAAGTTGTCTTCATGCTATTTTTTATTTTGAAAAAGTAACAGGATTTATGGCTCAAGAGGCCGTATCCTAGCATCTTTCTAGAGTTTCATCCTTGTCAAGATGTTGGTGTTTTTATTCTATGTTTGCAGCAGCAAGTGCTTAATTTGAATTTTGTTGAGTTCTTTACAATAGCTTGGTATATATAGAAAAAATTTGGCCATTTTTCAAAGCAAAGACATTGCACTGAATATTGCTGAACAGAATTCCTTTCAAAGGAACGACATTTGTAGTTGTCGAGTATTTAAGTGCCGTGTAATTTTTTTTTAAAAAAGTCATAAGTAATACTGAACAGAATTCCTTTCAAAGGAACGACTGTATGTTGCATTACTCTTTTTTTTTTTTTTTTTAATATGCTTAATTAGAAGCTATCAGGAATTACATTCTCATTGAAAATCAATCGATAAAGAACGTTATCTATTGTGGCAAAAACATGTTAAGTTGAAAGGGAATAGGGCTCTTTTTTCTTATTTAAATAAGTCTGGTGTGGATGCTATTTTAAGAGATGATTGTGGATCTATTTTGCTTGCTGTGTGCAATGTAGTGAATGGAGTTTGTACTGTCGACATGGTTGAAGCTCTTGCCATTCTCAAGGGTTTACAATTTATTTCTCATATGGGCATTCAAAGTCTTATGGTTAAAAGTGATTCACAAATCATTGTGGTCACATTGAATTCTAGTGATGTGGATTTATCAGCCCAAGGTGCTATTTTAGCTTATATCAAGCACTTGTATTCCAGATTTCAAGTTATCGAGTTCCGTCTGCATATTCCTCGCAAAGCAATCTATTATTCTTGAAATGTCTATGTACTACTATATGTCGGGAGGGCATATGGTCAGAAAAGGTATATGATTAGTGGGAAAATGCAATTTCTCATTAAACAGTTCCGTAAAAAACTCGTGACTTAAACACCAACTCATGGAAAACATCTATTTTTCCCACTAAAGCACCAACTCATGGAAAAAATCTGTTTTTCCCCCGCCACATCGCCTACGGAGAAAGGCCATAGATTTCATGGGAAATGAGCAACGAAATCGAAAAATTGTTGAGAAATGCAACATTTCAATTCCCATGAACAAGAAATACTTTTTATAATTTTTATTCTTCTTATTCTTAATAAAGAAGAAGAATTACGTCTTACCGATCAACAACTTCAATAAGGCTCGAAAGGCTCAAAGGCATTGAAAGGAGATTACAAATAGAGTAATGATAGCATTGATTGGCTTACAACTCATTCATAATTTATATACAAATTTAAACATAATAATAAGTTTTATTAAATTTAAAATCCATTAAATTAAAAATTAATATTTAAAATAATATAATTTTATTTCATAATTATAAGCAAGTTGTTATACAATAATAATTTTATGATTTCTCTTAAGATATCCTCGACAAGGAGCCATCATTCAGACATCTACGTACCACTCTGAAGGAGGGCAATGACTCTCCAACATTTTCAACCCCGTCCCAAGGAAACATCCTCAGTTGGGCACATCAATAGGCTTATTATAGGGTTTAGGTTTTAATGCACAAAAACGCTGGATGCAATTGCAAGGCATAAACGGCGCACAAATGGTGCATATAGCTTGATGATGTGGCAGCCTTCTTTAAGGAAATTGTATTATTTCTAGGTTTGGAGAAATGACGCTATTTCATTCTTTCTTTTGGCCCGATAATCCCCTCTCCCCCATCCCTTCGCGATGCTTCCCTTAGTTTTCTCCTCAGACCCATTTTGTCCAGCCTATTTTATCCGCAAATCCGCTCTTCATTTTATCAAAGGCCCCGTTGACTCATCAAGCAAAAAACCCATTGCAAAAACTCTCCTTTCACTCTCAAATATGACCAGTAATTTTACAACAGTTACAAAACATAAAGAGCAATTGCCTGGACTTTTTGGAATGAGGACGCCATAAAATTTGAAGTTTTTCAAAGAACACAAAAAATTCATGATGAACTACCCTTTGAGGAGGAGAGGACATGAAGAGCTTCAGCAGAGTCAGATGGTACAGGTAGAGTGGAAGCAAGTTTGTAATTTCACTTCACTGCTCACGAAGGCAAAAAAAATTCAACAAAAATTAGCTACCAACACACAATTAAACAAACAAAATCTCTCGTTTGACTATTGAAAACTAAGGTTAGAAATAGAATGGAAAAACAGACGAATTTCTTGGATCCTACCTTTGAATAGTGGTGACTAAAATTGAATTTCAAATCAAAGATACTCGTGATGATCAGTTTTGTCGAACTCCATGTCTCTTTCGTTTCTCTATAGAAATGGATGTGATCCAAGGAAAGAGAGAAGCTTTTTGCACTCTAGAGTCCAACCTATACATACTTGAACACGAAGATCCTAGAGACCCACAAAATTACCAGCACAGATCCATTTGATTTGGATTGACAATCTCGATGCCAAGGACCAGCTTGAGTAGAAGACGACACCACGAAGCCAAACACGACCTTGAGAAGAAGACGACACCATAAAACACTAGAGCACCACGAAGACCCAAGCTTCAGACCACGATGTTGAAGTTTTTGTGAGATCAAAGACCAATTCCAAGTCTCAGACAAAATTAGCACATGAAATTTTTCTCAGATTGGAGACGCCAAAGCACCACGAAGTCACAAATTTTTCTGAGCGTGAATCTGAGCTCGGTTGCAAAAAGAACAAAGCAGAAGTGGGAACTGAGCTCTTTTTTTTTTTTTTTTTTTTGCCTATTTTCTGTTCTTTTTATTTTGTGGCAAAAACTGGTTTTGAAAATGTTACAATTAAAAACGAGCTTGATGATGTGGCGACTATGGGGCGATTTTATTCGTCGACTGTTCGTAGAATTATTGTTTAATGCCAGGTCATCTACTTTTAATACATGCGTTATATTTTAAGAGTAATTTTACGTATACTTGTGAAGTGCATAAACGTCACGTAATTCCTTTAAAAAAAGTGAGATCTATTATTAAAAAATTAATTTTTTTCATGTGGGTCCCATGTTTTATTTATTTTTTTCAAAACAATTATGCGACGGTTGTACAATTCACAGTTGTAAATATCTTTTCTCATAGTTTGAGGAGTTCTATGGCTATTAAAAAAACTACAAAAATAAACTCATAAATTAGCGTGATTTCATGTGATCCATCAAATCTGTTTTACAATAAGGTCAGGTTTGGTTTCACAAAACTCTCATTTGATATCATCTTAACATTTACACACCATTCAAAAATAAAATATTTTTCAATTTCAAATTTTCAACTATTTTATCTAATCATTACTTAATTATTACAACTTTCAACTTTCTTAAAATTTCAAATAAAACACAAAAAATAATTGAACTTTTTCATATCTTAAAACAAAAATGATATTAAAAAATTATATTCTAACCTCTTTTAATTTTATAATTTGTTTATTCAACTTTTTCTTCCTTATTTATTAAAACTTTATAAAAAATTTATTTCAAATTATTTCATTACTATTTATAAATTATCTCCCTATTATTTACGGATTTCTTATCACATTTGAACTCATATGCATAACTAAATGAGACTAAAAAATAATTTTATAATTTAATAAATCATGCCAAATCACATCAATTTATAAAATTAATTTTATATAATTATTTTATGGTTAGAGTATTTTTTTATTTTTAAATCATCGTCGATTATTAATTATCACACCCAGCTTATCTAGTCACTACTGATAGCCATAACCAAAAAAATGGTGTCCACATCAACTCTTCTACTTCTTTGCAAACCATGGCTGTAAAACGGACCAATTGTTAACCAATACACATTTGAAAAAAGCGTGATTTTAATCATTTGCGATTTGAAAAAGCGTGACTTTAATCATTTGCGATTTGAAAAAAGCGTAACTTTAATCATTTGCGAGGAGAATAATGTGTACAATCTTGACCGTGAGATCGTGATACAAAGTGCAAATCAGTAAACCAAAATGTGGATCTTATGGAAAGTATTCAAGACATGACTTGGAACTCGGAGTTTAATCCAGCAGTAGGGGACAATTGGACTCAAACGCCCGAGACGCAGAAAAAAGGCCAGAGCCGAGGCCCATTAGCGTGACTCTGTCTGGGCATCCGGAAGATCATATTCATGGGCTTGAAAAGAGTCTGAATTTCAGTGGTTTGTAAGGAACGTTCGACGAGTCTCCCCCAACCACGACTAGGCTTAAAAAACTGGAAGCTGGGCCGATGGTAATACCCAAAGCAACGTAATATACAATTAAGAAATAAAAACTATATTAAATTTATGAGAGCTCGTGCCATCAACCGACCTTAGCTCAGTTGGTAGAGCGGAGGACTGTAGTGGGAATATTCCTAGTAGATATCCTTAGGTCGCTGGTTCGAATCCGGCAGGTCGGAACTTTCATTTTTTTTTTTTTTTAAACAATTTCAGTTTAAAAAATAATAAAATCAGGAAATTTCAATTCACGTTCATTTTTAATTTTACAAAAATAACCTTACAAACTGACATGATTTGATGTGGCATATTAGACTGTAAAGTCATTTTTATTTTAAAATAGATTTAACGTATTATATGAAATCGTTTTAGTTTATAGATTTAATTTTGTGAGAACTTTTTATAATTGTAGCATTTCTCAATTATAAAGTTTGCTGATGATAACAACAATACTTAATATTAAGTACTCATCTTTCCTAAATATGGTTAAGATCTTGGGTAGCATGTTTTAATCCATTATGTTAAAATTGCCAATTTCTTGAGCTCTTACTATACAAACCCAATTCAAAAGCAATGGAATCAGCCCATTACTCAAATGTATATAGTTAGGATTTAACTAAATGAGGGATGAATATAGACTCTGGAAGAGTTAAAAAAAAGACACGTTAGGAGTGTTTTGGAAAATACAAAAATAGTTTAATTTAGTTTTAAATAAATATGAAAATTGTTTGATATATATGTAATAATCTTTGCTACATTAAGCACTTAATTCAGTGAGCTTTTAATACAAATGTTTAGACACGAAGACAACTTACAAAAGCTCTCACTTTCACATATAACGTAAGTTCAACGATAAAGACTTGAGAAAATATATGCTTTCTGTTGATGCAATTTTTGGTCAAAGATCAGAAGAAAACAAAAGAATAAATTTATTTGCAGAAACCTTTCTCGATGTGGTACCGATCGACCATAACATTGATGTGAAAGCATACGATATCAGTTTATATAAAAACAATATTGTTAGTTTGACAGATGTGTGGTCACATTGCTGCTATAAAGTGAGAGATGCGACTAGAAAAGAATAGAAATGTCACCAAACATGATTGATGAACTTCCTCTCTCTTTAGATTTCTCTCAATGTTGGGAAATTTTACTGATTATTTTTCTCAAAAATTTTATGCTTAATTATTTTTGTATATTATTTATGTACTTTACTAATGTGATTCACTACGTCATTTTTTTAAAATATGAAATAGAATTATATTACATACAGTCTCTTTCCATATTATTTATACACTGCACTGATTTGATTGGCAAAATCGATTATTTTATATTAAAAAAAATGACGCAATCAATCACATTAGTAGAATGTACAAGGAGTACGCAAAAGTAACTATACATAGATTTTTGTATAAAATAACTGTTTTGATTAATCATATCAATAGAGTGCACAAAAAATATGTAAAAGTGACTGTATGTAACACAACAAAAATTTTCATTTCCAACAATCTAGTTTGCATGTAACACTGGAATCTATATGTAAAAATCTTCTCCTGAATTTGCTCACAAATTCTTCTTGTTTTTTAAATCCAAAAGGCTATTTTTAATTTCTTTGATTTTGATTTTTGAGTTTTGGCTTCAATTTCTCAAATTTTGATTTATCAGTTGTTTTGAATATATATATATATATATATATATTTCATGTGCTCTATAGTCTTCAAGGCTCAAGCCGGATCTATTGATTTATGTTTCAAATTCTTTTTCTATGATACAGTCGATTCTTGGTTTGGTTGATCTTTTTGCTTTGGCTTCGAATCTGGCTTGGATGTCGTGGACTTGATGATTGTTTGTATTTGGTTACGTTTGGTTTTTCGTCTAGAATTTTGATTAGATTTTTGGAACAAACAATGAGGTCGTCCTACTCGCCTATCAATAATGCATGGGTGGAAACGATTTTGCCTCTTGGAGATGCATCTTTTCAACGTGATGTATGTTAGGGGTAAAATACTCCCTGCCCAATATGGCATCCTAAGCTCAGCCCACATCAAAAAATAAAGAACAGATAAGAAGGAAATAATAATAAAAAAGAAAAGAAAATAAATGTCTAAGAGAAAAGATGAAAGACACCATAAAAGAGAAAAAAAAAATGAGAAAGGAGAAAAGAAAGCAAATCAAACACATAAGAAAAAATATAAAACTATTATTCCTCACCACTCCCAAGAGTCAAAATAAAGAGAGATCAGATCGTATGAAAAAAAAAAAAGACTTCTTCTAGATGGCTAAGTGACTATTATAAGAACACAGAATTCATTTTCAATCTAATGACGAAAGTTTTAAGATATTATCTTATCTAGAAAAGAAGTTTCTGACCTTTATTGTATACAGAGAAAATGAGAGATCATTAGAGATTGTAAAATATCCATATTATAGTAGATTTGTCCTCTAAATGATCTATGGATATTGGCCCCTTTTCCAAACCATGTAAATATGTATGTCTCTATCTCTATTTATATTTCTTGTATTTATTTTCCATTAACTATTAAGGATGTATATACGGGCACTATACCACCGTTCTAGACTGTTATCGTGGGTTTCGAACTGTCTCATCTAGTCTTGGACTACATCAGTGGGTCGGGAATGACTATTTTTCTTATTCTAATTTATTGTGCATTTTTTGACATTAACAATGTCTACCACTGCAGCAATATGCAAAGTATGTCTCAAACGAGATCTTTCAAGTTGAGTATTCTTGACTTAATTGCTGAATTAAACCAAAACCTATACGCCATGTTGCCATTTATAAACCATAAGTGGCATGGAAAGGGCTTTGCCGCTTTAGAACATGCAAGCTGGATGGGTATAACTACTATAGGTAAGTAGAAACATTAAAATGGCTAGGCATTGAGGCCAAATGACAACACTCACTCTTGTGACAGCCATCCAGAGCCATAGATATTAAATTGACCAATCTTGGCTGAGAATCAGATCATTTCTGACATATTCTTTCATTCTAATCATTTACCTAGACCAGTCAACCTCTTTCCAAAGTGTTTTTTTTTCTTTTTTAAATTTTAAATGAAACCCAATCCAGAGCTGCCAGCGTGTTGCTTAGCTCACACTTCATGGACTTGCGCTATTCACGGGATTTTGATTCCTTTTATCGAGATTATAAATTAGAGAAATATATTTGCCGTTGTGTAAATTATATATATATATATATATATTGGATAATCATATCTTTATACTTTTTTAGTACTGTTTAATTATTCAATTTTTTTCCTTTTATTCTTTGAATTTAGATTAAAAATCTCATAATATGACTTTCCAGGCTTCTTACATAATTGAAAATAAAATAAATTCAATCAACCAATAGAATAAAGAAACCTCTTTCTTTCTAACAATGTTTTTGAAACTCAAAAAGTAAAAGAATGTTAATTTTTATAAAATTGAATTTATTTTTAATTAAATTATATAATTACGTTGATTGATTGAATTTATTTTCTTTTAAATTACACAAGAATGTCATGCCTTTAGATTTGTTTAATTTGGATTCAAAGAGCAAAACGGAAAAAATAACTAAATAATAAAACAATAGTAAAGAAATGTAAGGTATCTATCCATTTTCTTTTAAAATTTACCTTCAACACGAACTTCTACAAATCATGATAAATTTAATTTGGTTGTCCACAAAAAAAATATAATAATAATAATATCAACAAGAGGTGTTGTACTGTTAAGGAAATTTCCTTTTTGGAACTCTTGAGAAAACTTTCTTCATCTATGCAAGTTGAGGATCTAGAAGAAATTACTTTTACAGCCCACCAACTATGGAAGAGAATGAATAACTTTATCTTTGAAGAGGTGTTCACCCCTCCCATCACTCTGGTCTCACAAACTCACTAAGTACTTGAAGAATTCAAATGTTCTCATCAACGGGTTAAAGGTTTGCCAAGGAATGATCTTAGCATTGCTCATCAGTGGACAGCTCCTCCACATGATTCTTACAAGATTAATTGGGATGCTACCATCGACAAAATCTATTGCAAGATTGGGATATGAGTTATAGTCAGAAACTGGGAAGGCAAAGTACTTACTATACTAAGATCATCTTGGGAGATTTTTCTAGACCCTCAGTTGGGTGAGTCAATTGCTCTCCTTAAAGCCACCATGCTGTGTACTGAAATGGGGTCACAGAAAGTGCAATTTGAAGGAAATGCTTTATCATGGTCAATGCAATTAATAACAGTCGAGAAATGGACTTCAATTAGGTTTCTCATCAGAGATGTAAAACAGCTTCTAGGAAAGATGCCCCACTGGTCAATTATGCATGTTCCAAGAATTTATAACAATATTGCTCATGTATTAGCTAAGAATGCTCTACTCCTCACTGGGGAGATAATTCAACTGGAGGTTATTCTTCCATGTATTCTCTCTTTGTTAAGTTGAAAGTAATGAGCTCGGTCTTTTTCCAAAAAAAAAAAAAAAACTAAAGGTGTCCTTTGTTTTGATAAGTCATTTTAAAAATATATACAAAAGTAGAATTATATCGAAAAAAAATTGAAAAATGAAAGCTCAAAAAACTTTAAACAAATCAAAAGCATGACGCAAATGCATCTCAACATATAAATAAAAAATGAAAATAGAGAAAAAAAAATCATAAAAAAACCTAAAAACACAACATTTCAAAAGCACTATAATATATTCAAAGCAGGGAAAGATAGACAAAGGATATATCCAAGTTACTTGGGTTGGGAGGAGGCGATGCTGCCCTCCCTCAACTTAGGTAGCACCTTGGTTGGCCACCAATGCTGAGGGGGAAGGTCCTCCCTCTACGAATGATTGCGTTTTTATTTGAAAATGTTTTAGAATTTTATTTCTTGAAACCTTGAATTATCTTTTCAAGAAATTGATATTTTTGAGTTTTAAGATGCTTTCTTAATTGTCTTGTCTTTTAAGAAATTAGTTTAGAATATTTATATGATTCTTTTAGATTTTGAAAGAATGATTCAAATTAGGCCTACAAACCGTCTAACCCATACTGATTTTGGACCCGGCCAAACCATTCCGCATACCAGGGCCAAAACAACCTGACCTGTAATATTCAGGTTGAATCTAAAAAAGAATACACTCGAATATTCACAGAACATCACTACATTGTAACTAATTAGAGCTCAAACAAACAAAAAAGCACTAAAAAAAATATAAATCATCTGTTGCTAGTCACTTTTGAGTTTTTGGGGGAAGAGAGGGGATTTGGAACGTGTGAAATGGTGGAGGGGTGTCAACAATATCAAGCATGCAGCACCTCCCACAACAAAGAATCAGTCTGCTACACCACAAGCACTGTACTGCTCCACTACCAGTGCTGAGTCGAGTCTACAACAATAAAGAATAGTCTAGAAGAATTTTACATATACACGTGTCACTCTCTTATGCATTCTATTATGCAAGAATATTCTTCACTTTTGTGTATAAATACTCTTCAGTGTACTGAACCAGATAAGTAAGAAAAAATACAAAAAGAATTCTTTCCATTTTCGTATACTCTGTTTCTAACATGGTATCGAGAGCTCGGTGCGACCCACGTCTAGAGCATTCCTATGGATGACAGCTCCGAAACTCCACCCCCACCACCACCACCATCACCACCACCACCACCAACTCCACCTCCACCGTCACCTCAATCTTCTATTCTTCCCCTTCCTTCCTCTTCTCATTTGGTCACTGTAAAACTCAGTCATGAAAATTACCTCTTGTGGAAGGCCTAGCTTATGCCTTACCTCAAAGGACAAAATCTATTTGGTTTTGTTGATGGAACCATAGATGCTCCCCACCCGTTTGTTGAAAACTCTACAAAACCCAACCCAGATTTTCTAATCTGGAAACAACAGGACCAAGCGATTATGAGTGTTCTTATTTCCTCTCTATCTGAAACTTTAATTGCTCATGTTTTAGATACCACTACTTCTCGACAGATTTGGAACATTCTTGAAGATCTCTTTGCTGCTAAATCTCACCCCAGCATCATGCATGTGCAATATCAGCTGGCCACCCTAAAAAAAGGGTCTGATTCCGTTGCTGTCTACTATCAAAAGGCCAAGATGCTTCGAGATACTCTGTCTGCAGCTGGTAAAACTTTATCATCTTCTGATTTTATCACTTTTCTCTTGGCTGGGTTGGGCTCCGATTATGATTCTATGGTCAACTCTATTACTACTCAAGTCGATGCTCTCAGTCCTCCTCAGGTTTATAATCATTTGCTTACACACGAAGCACGTTTATCTCATCAACATGCTGGTTTGACTGCTACTACAGAATTTTCAGCCAATGCAACCTACAAGTACCAACCTGAGTCTAATACTCGTGGTCGTGGGTTCCCTCGCAGTAGAGGTAACTATAGAGCTCGAGGCAGAGGCCGTAATGGTAATGGAGGTCGTCCTCCTCACACCTTCTTCCCTTCCAATCGTCCCACTTGTCAAGTATGCCTCAAAACTGGACACATTGCTCTTAACTGTTATCATCGCTTTAATCATGGTTATCAGTCTCCTCCTCCCCCATCTCTCATGGAAAACTTTACTGTTGTTCCCCCACCTCCAGCTTCAGTTTCATCCATTGACACCAATTGGTATCCAAATTCAGCTGCTACACATCACTTCACACATGACTTTTCTAATTTCTCTATTAGTCCAACAGATTACAAAGGTGAAGAACAAGTGTGTATCAGTGATGGAACTACCCTCCCCATTCATCATGTCGGCAGCTCCTCCATACCTTCTACCTCTGGCAATCTTCTACTCTCTAAACTATATCATGTTCCTTTGATCTCAAAAAATTTAGTTTCTGTTAGAAAACTTTGTGCTGATAATAATATCTTTTTTGAATTTCATTCCAATTCTTTTTGTGTGAAGGATTCCCGTACTCGCCAAATTTTGGTCCAAGGCAGCACTAAGAATGGCATGTATGCTTTTCCTCCCGTCTCCACTTCTCCACAAGCACATGTTGGCACTCGTGTTTCACCCCTCCAATGGCACATACGTCTTGGGCATCCCTCCATGCAGCTAGTACATCGCATTCTTTCCAAAGTTTCCCTTCCAGTCACAACCTCTTCCACACGTGGTCTATGTTCGTCCTGCTGTTAAGCTAAGCTTCATCAACTCCCCTACAGTCGATCCACATCTCATTCTACTACTCTGCTTCAACTTTTATTTTCTGATGTTTGGGCCCTGCACCTATGTCTTCCCGAGGGGGTTTTCGTTATTACTTATCTTTTGTAGATGATTATAGCAGATTTACGTGGCTATTTCCCTTGAAATGTAAATCTAATGTAACTTCTACTTTTTTAGCTTTCAAAAGACATGTAGAGAGTCTCTTTAATGCTAAAATCCGTGCCTTACAATCTGATTGGGGAGGCGAATTTAGATCTTTAAATTATGTGTTGCACTCTTTTGGCATTTCACATCGTCTTTTTTGTCCCTATGCTCACTCACAAAATGGATCGGTGGAGCAAAAACATCGACATATTGTTGAGACTGGCTTGTCTCTTCTTGCACACTCTTTCACACCACATTTGTATTGGTCTGATGCATTTACTACTGCTGTTTTTCTAATCAATAGACTTCTCTCCTCTGCCTTGCATTTTAAATCACCATTTGCAATTCTATTTCACAAACCTCCTGACTATACCTTTCTCAAATCATTCGGTTGCATTTGCTGGCCTAACCTTAGGCCTTATAATAAGCAAAAGATGGATTTTCGTTCCCTGCCATGCATGTTTCTCGGTTACAGTTCAGACCACCATGGATATCTTTGCTTTCATGTTCCATCTGCATGCATGTACATCTCGAGAGACGTATTATTTGATGAGTCCCATTTCTATTTTCCTACATATCATTCAAGCCCATCCCCTAACCTGCAACCCAGCCTACAAACAATCAGTCTTCCATTACTAAATCCATTTCCTGCACAACATAATAGGCCCACGTATCCCAGCCCATCTCTCCCATTAACCCGTGACTCCACCATAAGTCAAAACGCATTGCCTGGTACTTCTGAACCCCTTATGACACCTCCTGTCCATGAATCCTTATCTTCCACACTTCCTACGTCAGTCCCTGACCCACCCTTATCTTCCACACTTCCTATGTCAGTCCCTGACCCACCCCCTACCTTTATCTCTCATCTAGACTCTTCCTCTCTGTCTATTCCAGCGCCTTCTACATCTCTGAACCCTATGCAAACCCGTGCAAAGTCAAATCTTTAGTTTCCTAAGGTACGCACCGATGGAACCATTCCATGGCCTCATCCTCAAGCTCATATTACCTCTGTTGAAGTACCCGAAAAGCCCACCTCTGTAACTGAAGCTTCCAAGTTCCAAGAATGACACACGACCATGCAGTCAGAGTTTGATGCCCTTTTATCTAATAATACTTGGTATTTGGTTCCACCTTCCTCTAACCACAATCTTGTAGGTTGTCGAAGGAATTTTAAAACTAAGCATCTCTCTGATGGCTCAATTGAAAGGAGAAAGGCCAGACTTGTAGCCAAGGGCTACAACCAGCTTGAAGGGCTCGACTATTCAGAGACTTTCAGTCCAGTTATAAAACCCACCTCCATCAGGTTAGTCCTATCCATTGCTGTATCTTTTGGTTGGCCTATTCGTCAGTTAGATGTGCAAAATGCGTTTTTGCACGGCACCTTGGATGAACAAGTGTATATGTCACAACCCCCAGGATTTATTCACCCACAATTTCCACACTATGTCTGTAAATTGAACCATGCACTATACGGCCTTAAACAGGCCCCTCGAGCATGGTATGCACGCCTGAGCTCCCAGTTGCTTGAAGTGGGTTTCAGTGTCTCAAAGTCAAATACATCATTGTTTATTTACCATCATAATTCAGTGACTATTTATTTTTTAATCTACATGGATGATGTGATTCTCACGGGGTCAGACCCGAATGCTTTGACTAAACTTCTTGATTTGTTACGTGCTGATTTTCTAATGAAAGAGCTGGGTGATTTACAGTATTTTTTGGGAATTGAATGTCATCGTGATTCCACTGGCCTTACTCTATCACAACGTAAATATATTCTTGATTTGCTCAAGAAGACTAATGAGTAACTGCAAGCCTGTGAGCAGTCCCATGTTCCTCTCTACAAAACTGTCAGCTCATGATTCCACCTCTATGGAAGATCCATCTCTTTATAGAAGTGTAGTTGGGAGTTTACAGTACTTGTTGTTCACCAGACCTGACTTGGCTTTCCCTATGAATCGTGTATGTCAATATATGCACGCTCCTTGTTTATCTCATTGGCAAGCCGTAAAGCGTGCTTTATGCTATCTCAAGCACACTTTGGATCATCGTCTGTCTATTACTCCGTCCTCCTCTCCTATGTTGGCTGCATTTTCTGATGCGGATTGGGCTGGGTGCCCAAATGATAGAAAGTCCACTGGGGGTTATTGTGTTTTTTATGGCAAGAACCTAATTTCCTGGAGCTCCAAAAAGCAATCTACAATTGCAAGATCAAGTACTAAGGCCAAATACAAGGCTTTGGCTCACGCCACTTGTAAATTAATATGGCTGCAAGCTCTCTTATCATAATTGGGAATATTTTTGTCCAAACCTCCCATACTTTATTGTGTCAATTTAGGAGCAACATATCTGTCCGTGAATCCTATGATGCATTCTCGCACCAAACATGTGGACATTGACTACCACTTTGTTCGCGATCGGATTCAAGCTAAAGCTCTTCAGGTATCTTTTCTTTCCAACAAAGACCAAATTGCTGATATCTTCACAAAGCCTTTATCAACTTCAAGATTCTGCATTTTAAGATCGAGCCTTACAGTTATTCCATCACAGCTTGGCTCGCAGGGGTATGTTAACAATATCAAGCATGCAGCACCTCCCACAACAAAGAATCAGTTTGCTACACCACAAGCACTGTACTGCTCCACTACCAGTGCTGAGCCGAGTCTACAACAATAAAGAATAGTCTAGAAGAATTTTACATATACACGTGTCACTCTCTTATGCATTCTATTATGTAAGAATATTCTTCACTTTTGTGTATAAATATTCTACAGTGTACTGAACCAGATAAGCAAGAAAAAATACAAAAAGAATTCTTTCCATTTTCGTATACTCTGTTTCTAACAAGGAGGGAGGTGGTGAAGTTACTGGTTCTCATCTCCGTTGGTGCTAGTCACTTTGTTGCTCTTCTTTGTAAGCTCCCAAAACCCCCTTTTCGAGAGCCAAGATCTTAATTTGGCTTTCACAGCCACTCAAGATTTTAGAATTATCTCTAAATTGATTCAAGTACCTAGCATTGAAAATGACAACAAGAACAAAATTTCTACTACTATGACGAGTACCAAATCTCAACTTTTCTACTTTGGAGCCTCTTATTGCACTCACTTCAAGGGGTTTCAAATCCTTCATGCCCATGCATATTCCAGATCCAAACACAATTCATACATCTAAGTTTCCCCTGCAGAATTTCAAGCCAAACCTAAATTTCTCTCTAGATGGGTTTGCAAGTGGATATGGGAGCTTCTACGCTGTTTTGGAGACTAGTGGAAGGCTTTTATTTATGCACAATTGTCTATAGAGCAAAAAGAGAAGTTGGCCACCCTAGGGTTTTAGTCTGAACACTTTAAGAATATTAAGAGTTGGTCTGCCCGTCATTTATCGAGTTTAACCCGACATTGAAGCAAAATCGTCTTTTATTGGACGGATTTGACTATGTTGGACGGTGCTCGGTCCAACAGGCTTTTTGCACATGCCCAATTCTAATAATAAGACATATACAATGTCAAATTTTAGTTAATGAAAATCTAAAGTAATTGATAAATTATGAAATTCATAGAGCAAAATGATAATTTTAAAAATTGTAAGAGAAAAATGTTTCTCAAAGTCTTTTTCTTTTATAAGGAAATTGCAATAAAGTAAAATTAGAAGTACAAGATGAAGAGTTAGATGTCCCAAACAAACATCTCATTATAGTGCTTGCAATAGTTAAAAGAAAAAGAAAAAGAAAACAAAAGAAACAAAGGCCACAACTGGGACACTGCAAGTAGCCATTTTGATGCGTTTGTTGGAGATTTTCACGTCTATGACTTTCATGTCCACATTTAGAGATGAAATGATGGGATCATTGGTGACTCGTTGGTGGTGTATGACACTGTACCAACAATTGTGGTTTATACGTTGGCAATTGAGGGAGTAACAAAGATTGTTTTTAAAATATGTGGGACTAGGGAGTCGAACAATACATCTTGTATATTGTTTACACGCATGAACGCGCAGTAATGCATGAAGCAAGCGCTTAACTTTGACTGACACATGTAACTCACGCGCTACTTCGTATGAAATCCTAGTCAAGGAAGTTGTAAATCAGTAGTTTTTGAATTCAATTCCGCTACATACAATCAATTATGAATACTCATTGTACACTACGCTGATTTGGCAGAACTCAAAGTTATTTTATATTAGAAAAAGTGATGCAGTCAATTACATCAGTTTGTGTGTAAAAGAATATGTAAAAGTAACTGCATATAAATTTTTTTTTTGAATTTTCTAATGGGGCATGTGCTTCACTTGGGTGGCCGGGAAGCACTAGATCTCATATTTTCAGTTTGAGAAGTAGAAAATTAGCAAATAAAATTAACGAAAAGATAAATTAATTTTATAATGCATAAGTAAAATAGGAGAATGAATAGAGGAAAGGGGTTTCCTTATTTTGATAGAGAAAGAGAGAGAGACCGAGAATTTTCTTTTTAGAGAAAGAGAGGTAGAATCAATCCTCTTAGTAATTTGAATTAGTTTCACTATAGGTAAGGAAATTGGTGTAGGGATTGTGCACACCTGCCACGTCAATCGTAATTAAAAAAAAAAATAGAAAATGGAAGATGAAAGTCAACAGACTCAACACGAACGAAAGGCTAGCCACAAAAGTTCAAAACACAACTAGAGGAGTTGGCTATTTTGTTCCTCATTCCCCTGCAACCCATTTTCGACCCCATTCATGTTTGTCTCACTCATTCACATTCATAGTTCATTTGTCTCAAAAACACTAATTTTCGCTTCCCATTTCCTGATTTTGATTAGCTTCTTTACGGCCTTGTGGTTTTAACCTGTATAAAACATTTCTCTAACATTTTTGCCCTACTATACCTAGAAAGCAATCGATTATGTAATTCACCATGTAAAAAGACTTGACTAGTATCTTCTACATACTAATATCCTCTGCAATTAACCAAAAGACTTTAGAAAAATACTTTTAATAGATGAATGTTTATACAATTGAAATATAGTCATTCAATTAGACATAAGAGCTAAAGAATGTACATAAAGAAAGAATTTGAAAAGTCAAATCAAATTCAAATTTGACAAAAGGGAAAAAAGAAGAAGATAAGTTTATAAACAAAAAGTGGGTTGAAACAAAAGCTGAGCTTCTCGAACCGCTTGGTAGAGAGGGGGTGAAGAAAGCGGGGGCTCTGTTTTTTCTATAGAGAGGGGGAGGGAGGGAGGAATATGAAATGCACTGGTTTTTGCGCATCAGAGATGGAGTGAGAGAGATGAAAAATACTAATTTTTGCACCGCATCAGATATGGAGAAAGGGAGATGGCTGTTTTGTTTATCATTCCTCCACAACCCATTTTCGACCCCATTCACGTTCATTTTTCATTCATCTCAAAAACATTGATTTTTGCAACCCATTTCGCATCTCATCAAAGATGGAGGGAGGGAGATGAAATAGACTGATTTTCACACCGCATCAAAGATGGAGGGAGGGAGATAAAAAAAAATATTGATTTTTGCACCACATAGAGATGGAGGGAGGGAGATGAAATACACCGTATCGTGAAAAGGGAGGGAGTAGGGAGATGAAACACACCGTATCATTTTTCAAGTGGATCCTTTCGTGCACAATTCCTGTTCCAAGTCCTCTCCACATCCATCATTTTCCGATTTGAATTATACACTTTTCTCATAGACTTTTCTCTTTTGACGAGTGAAGACGATGTTGATTACAAGCACAATTAAAGATGTAATTTTCAGAAAAAAGTGCGTTGATAGCTTTAGTAAACAAATTAATATTCTTGGATTAGTAGAACGTCATAGTCCACATGGGTCCCCTTTTGTTCCTGTATAAGCAAACAAATCCTCCCATCAAAGACGTTTTGCGTCTTTTAAGAAACGGTCTCAATTTAAAAAGATTATGCCAAGACACACCCCAACCTCCAATTTAATTGTGATTGCAACTTTTCTTTAGAAAATATTATCATTTCGATTCTCGAAAGCTGCTTTTGTTTATTGGTCGCTCTAAACAAAATCCGAAGCTCCCAAAAGATCCAACGGATGAATGAGACCGTTAATATTTTTAGGTCAAATATGAGACCTTCTAAGCATGTACTTTATGGATAAAAAGAAACACGAGTCCGCCGCTAGAAGTGTATTGCTCGTCATTTTATTTAATTTTTTTAATTTTTTATATAGTAATTAAAAAAGTAATTTTAAATATATTAATTTTTTAAAAATATTTAAATATATTAAAAAAATATTTAAAATGTACTAACGGTAACAATGAGTGGTGCTACTTTAGTGACAAAGTAGCACCACTCTTATGGATAATTCATAATCATGCTTTGTATAAATAATCCATAGTAAATTCTTGAACAGATCAAACCAATATATATACGAGAAATGATTTGTACAAGTCCTAAATAATAAGCTCCATACAAACCTTTCTAAAAGAGTATAAAAGAAATTATTTTTTTATTAGTGAGACATTTTTTTAAAAAACACTTGTATGAGATTTGTCTATTTGAGATATGTGCCTAGCATTACTCTAGATATAATAATATTTATCTCTATCATATAAAAATATATTAATTTGTAAATTTTAGTTTTACCAAATCTCATGTTTCTCATTTTAAAAACTTCTCTCTCTCTCTCTCTAAATGTCCAAAGTACTCACACACACCTACTGACCGGAGCCTGAAAAGAAAACAAAATCACCATAACTGGTGTGAATATAATAGATTGTGGTCGGCTGTCTCACCAACCAACATCACAGGAGAAGAGGAACATCTTGGAACAGCCCTTTTCGTGGCTAACACACATTGGACGGTCGTGGAAAAACAAGAGGGGCAGAACGCCCTCCATGCCTCGTACTCCAAAGCATGCTTCAACTTTACCATATGACCAGTGAGCAGTGCTTCTGCGTGCCCCATGTTTGTCTGTGGCCCTGTGGGTTCCATCGTTTCACATCCCCAGCGATCTGTGTGCCCTAACTTCCTTCACATGGGAATTTAAAATCAATAACAACCGCATACTCCAAAATATATCGATCGACTCACCCATCACTCTCAAGTTTTAGAGTTGAGGTGGAAGTTCAAGTTTTAGAGGAATTAAAGGGGTTGAACTGAAGGACTTTTATTATTATTATTATTATTATTATTATTATTTAAGGGACCACTTTTATTTTTCGGATCGAAACCCAGAGATTGTTTTGAAAACTTTCCCACTTATTAAAGAGTGATAATGGTTTTTATTGCAGGTAGCTAGAAGAAGATTTATTGAACTTCAATGACTAGTCAATAATGATAGGGCCTAAGTAATGAAATGGCTTACAACCTCAATTAAATGTGTACCTATTTTACGTTTCAAATCTTTGCCCAAATCCCATGATAATTATTGGTTAATGAAAATAATATTTACAATCATGATTGTATAAATGTTACAAAATTATTTTAAAAAAATAAATAAATACGAGATTTACATGTAAAAATAATAATTTTTTAATAATAAACACTCTCTTGCAAAGGACTACATTACGTTTGTGCATTTTGACTGTACATAATACTATTTTTTTATTTACGCAATTAACATATAATGTTATTTCAAAACATAATTTTCTTATCATTTAATTTAATTTTTTTTATTGTCTCAGTCGCATTTATTGGCGTGACACATTTTAAATAGTTTTATACATTTACTATATATTTAAATGAACCATCGCTTGAAATGAAAAAAAATGATATAAAATAAATAACAATAATATTTGCATAATTCCAGATCATTTACCAAACTTCATGCAGATCCTTTGAAAACTGGTGGTAAGTCAATTTTTTTTTTAACCTCCATTTTTGTTTTTCAAAAAAGACTTGTATACGTGAGATTTGCACATATGATTATTTAATAAATAAACATGAATTTAAGATAGGCAACAATATCTTTTTTTTTTTCTTAAAACACATTATGGTGCGGTTAGGATAGTGAGATAGGGTAAGATGATTTTGAATGAAGGTTACAAATTAAATAAAATATTATTAAAATATTAGTTATTATTATTATTATTATTGTGAGAGATTTGAAAAAATTAAATTATTTATTATATTTTATATAAAAATTTAAGAGAATTTTAATGATAAGATAAAATAAAATATTTTCATTGTCTAAATTGAGCCAATAAATAAAAAGAAATTCTATTTATAGTTTCTGCTTAGAGACTATATGTGCAAGCTAGGGGTGTGCATATGATCCGAACACCTGATGGATCCGATTAAGATTTTCTGAACCGACCCAGATTTTATCGGATCATTACTTGAGCGGGCCTCCAACCAACTAAATAACGGGTTTGTTTAATTGGTGTCAACCCGTCCGACTAAGTCCTCAAACCCTAGCCAATAGCCGCCCATTCAGCCTCAGGCCCTCCGGCGACGACTCCACATCCTTCTGGCCAACATAGCTCCACGTCCTTCTGGCCAACGATATGAAAAGAAATTCACAAAAAGGAAAATGCAACGAAATAGAAAATAGTGAAAAAAGATTTGGGTTTGCTATGCAGAGAAGCAGAAAATGCATAAAAGGAAAATGTAAAACAGCAAAACGCGAAAAAGCAAAATGCAAAAGAGGAAAATGCAAGATCAGAGCCGAGGGACTTTGCTATGCAGAGAAGAGGGTATTTTCCAGCCAATAAACTTACAGATCTAGACACCGCTGTTTAAAGAGTGTTTTGGGGGCTGAATCAAAGGATCGGGTGCTGCTGCCGCTGTTGCTGTTGGGTTTCGTAGCCTGTAGTTTTCTTATTGGCGAGTTTGTGCTGGGCAGGTCGAAGATTGGGGATGCCTCACTTCTCAGCTCGAGATCTCCTTCAATCCCAAGAGTCCAAGTCATTCCTGTGAGTGAATGAAAGGAAGAGTAATCGTTTATGTGAGGGAATTAATTGGTTTCTGGAAGCACAGAAAGGGCGTTGCCTTTAAAGGTTGGGTTATACGGGTTCGACCCGATTTGATTTTCTTCGGGTTGGTCTGGGTCGATTTGGCGCCTTAAATGAGATTATTCGGATCGGATCGGATTCAAACCCGGTTGAAACAAGCCGGGTTGCAGGCCTAGTGCAAGCCTCTTATTAATGAGAAAAAATATTATTTTAAGAGGAATATTTTTATAATTTTAAAAAATTTTAAAACATTGCTCGGAAATAAAACATCCACAAATTATGGCTAAAAAATAGAATAGATGTTTTCGTTAGAATTTCAACTTGTTATTCACTAAATAAAAAAAAAATCTTAAAATTATTTTCTTAATTATTAAATAAAAAAAAATTCTTTTTAAACGGCGGTCAAAATGGACAGCCAAGCCCAGGCAGCAAAGGGAATTTTCCTTTCAACTTTGCCCAGAAAAGAAATTCAACAATTACCCGGAACCCTTTAAAAAAAAAAAAAAAAAAAAAAAAGCAATTACCCGGAACGGTGTCAGCGAAGCCACTGTTGGGTTGGGGTTTGTTACATTCTCCGTTTTCTTCCACATTTCCCTTTCACTCTCCAGTCCTTCACACACTCTCACTGTCTCTCACT
Organism: Carya illinoinensis; assembly: GCF_018687715.1. NCBI lineage: Eukaryota > Viridiplantae > Streptophyta > Magnoliopsida > Fagales > Juglandaceae > Carya > Carya illinoinensis. Next base: position 25,182,399 of record NC_056762.1, read on the forward strand.
CAAGTCTCAGACTCTCAAACCTCATTCGAAACCTCTCTCGTTCACTCCCTCACAGTGATTCATTCCCACCTCTCACCTCCGCATTTACTTCATTCCCGCTCTGATGATCACCGAACCTCCGACTCAGATTCTTGCAATGGAGGTTCGGTTAAGTATGTAGTGGAATCCGGGGATTGGCTGAATCTAGGTCTTGATGGGCGTCTCCAAGGCCTGGAGGTTAAGCTTGATATCGGCAAACAAGCTGGCTCTGTTTCAGAACCTGAACGGGTACGGTAGCAACGGCAAGAATAATGATGATGATGATGATAATGCCAATAAGCTGCAAGCGTGCTGGAGACCGACTGCGACGACGCCGCTTCAGAGGAAGCCGATCTCCTGGTCGCTCGTCTGCGGGTTGATGCTCTTCGGCTTGGGATTGATTTCGCTCTTCACTGGCCACGTCGCCTCTGATCTTGAATGGTGCTCTCAGCGCTTTGTCAACCGAAGCTTCTACTCTAGGCTGGTAAAAATTCTTCTTTTACCGTCTTTGTTTAACTTGAATTGAAATGCTTTGGTTTGGGATTTATTTATGGGAAATTAGCTCTGCCAGTTTTGAAACCTTGAAGATTTTTGCTTTTGTGACATTACGCTAATCTTTTTTATTTGTGGAAAATTAAAGGATGGGGGTCGGCGTGAGCCAATTGATATATGGGAATCCAAATATTCAAAGAATTTCTATGGCTGTAGCGAGCGAGGGCGGCATTTTGCTCGTAAGTTATTATTACTTTTAATTTCATTGGAAGATTTTTACCGTAATTACTTAAACTACTGGAGCTATATTAGTACATATCAATGTGCTGCAATGCTCTACTACTGTTGTAAGTACCATTCTGTTAGCTATAATTATATATTGTAACATTGGTTTTATAAGTCATAGTGGGATAATTGGTTAGGTATCATATTCTTTTGATGCAATGAGGGAGTTCTACCTGACCACTCATGTTAGAAAGGAGTTTTCTTCATAAGTGAACTACTATGCAATTTACCACCCTTGCTCCTCATGTTGTTAGTTGGAAGGTTGCTCAAATGCACTTAAGCTTATGGGGAAAACTTCAGTTTGCACCACTGAATTATTTCCCCTTTTTAGTGTTGGCTCGAAACTTTCAATTTAAGTATTTGCCACATGCAAATCAGTCTTAAGTACAATTTCCCGAATTATTTCCTTTTTCTCAAGATAAGGGTACATGCAATTTTTTGCTATTTTTTAATAGGCAATGTTTTGGTAGTTTTGGGGTGCTATTTACTAAAATTGAAAGTTTGGAGGGTAAGTTTTTGATAGGAAAAGTTTGGAGGGTAAATTAGATGATGAGTGGTAGTTCATGGGTGCAAAGTGAAGTTTTACCTAAGTTTGTTTTTGTTTGTTTGTTTGTTAGTCTTTTTTTTTTTTTTTTTATGGAAAATTCTTTTCTGGTCAAACAAGCTGAGTTTCTTCTTCTTGCTGTCTTTAAAAAAATTACATGTTCTTGACTCAATGCGGCTGTGTGTGATGTGTATTGTTGTTAATACTCATCTTAATGTAAACAATTTTCTGATGCTATGTTTCAGCACAATTGGCAGTCTAACTCTACAGCAGTATTTTTTTTTCCATTTTTCTGCTGTTATGATAGGACCATTTTTTTTAATTTTTTTTTTGTGAGTAAACAAATCATATTAATCAAAGAATAGGCAAATTTACTTATATATATAAAAAAAAAGAATAGGCAAAGCCTGATACAATGTATAGTTTGCCCTATCTATGTAGGAGCAATAGAGATAAGAAAATCATCAAAATCTAAGCCATTAAAATCAACAGTAATAGCCCAAGTACAAAGAGTTCTAATAAAGAAAGCTTTCAATTCCTCCATCAATCTCTCTTTGTCCTCGTACGTCCGATCATTGTGTTCCTGCCACAAACACCACATGATGCATATAGGGATCACCTTCCACAACTTTAATCTGTTGAATACCTCTCAATTGCATCCAGCTGGCCAAAACCGCCACCACTGTCTCAGGCATAACCCAAGCCAAGTCTACTCTACCAAGGACCCCATTCCATAACCCTCGACCCCATTCCATAACCCTCTAGTTATCTCACAATGTAGTAGGAGATAGTCCACATATTCACCCCCTTCCTACACATACAATACCACTCTGCGATGATCACCCTACATTTCCTCAAATTATCGGTTGTGAGGATTTTGCCCAAGGAAGTAGTCCATACAAAAAACGCTGCTTTAGGTGGCGCCTTATGTGTCCAAAGCTTTTTCCATGGAAACTGAGTATGAGGCTCTTGAGTGATGGACTTTTAAAAAGAATGAACCGAGAAAGAACCTTTACCTGCTGGTATCCACCACAGCCTATCATGTGAGTTGCTCGGTTTTATGGAATACAGAAGGATGTAAAAGGCTTCAAAACTGTTCATTTCCCAATCTTGTGCAGCCCTATTGAAATTGATGTTCCATTGAATTTGCTCCCCCGATCTCACCATGACTTCTGCCATTGAAGCATCTTCATCTCTTGCAACCCGGAATAGTGAGGGAAATGAATCCTTTAGAGCACTATTACCACACCACATATCATACTAGAATTTAATTCTAGCTTCCTCTCCTAGACGAAATCTAGTGTGACAATTAAATACCTCCCACCCTCTTTTTATATGTTTCTACAATCCCACTCCATATGCCCCTCTTACTTCTTTTGTGCACCAACTCCCCCACAAACCTCTATATTTGCTCTCAATTACCATCTTCCAAAGGGCTTCTGATTCCTTATGGTATCGCCAGACCCACTTTCCAAGTAGTGTTCAATTAAAAGATCTGAAATTTCTAATGCCCAAACCACCATTCTAGAGAGGGCTACATACCTTCTCTCACTTGATGATGTGAAATTTGAATTCCTCCCCCACACCACCCCACCCCACAAGAAGTCCCTTTGAAATTTCTCAAGATGAAGCGCCACACTTGCTAGAATAGGGAATAGGGACAAAAAATAGGTCAGTAGGTTAGATAATGTACTCTTGATTAGGGTAATCCTATCACCTTTTGACAGGTACATTCTTTTCCAACTTGCTAGTCGCCTCTCTACTTTCTCTATCACTATGTCCCATAATGAAACCGCTCTCAAAGCGGCTTCCAACGAAAGTCCAAGATAAGTCATAGGTAGTGAGGCAATCTAACACCCCAAAATACTAGCCAACTGTCTAATATGCTATATCCCTCCAATAGGCACCATTTCTGATTTGTCCAAGTTAATTTTCAGCCCAAATGCTACTTCGAAACATAGGAGGAGGCCTTCAGTGCTTGAACCTGGTTATAATCAGCCTCACAGAAGAAAAGAGTGTCATTTGCAAATAACAAATGAGAAATGTTAATAAGTCCCCTATTTGGGGATCCAATCGAGAAACCAACCACAAAACCATTCGCAACCAGGGCCGATATCATTCTGCTCAATGCCTCTATCACAATAATAAAGAGTAATGGGGACAGCAGATCTCCTTGTCTTAAATCTCGTGTGCTATTAAAGAAATCAGTTGGACTTCCGTTTATCAGAACTGAAAATTTCACCGTTGTTATACACCACCAAATCCATAATCGTCATCTCTCTCCAAAACCACATCTCGTCAGAAGGTCAAGAAGGAAGTCTCAATTGACATGGTCATACACTTTTTCCATGTCTAACTTGCAAATAATCCTTGCGACGCCATCTTTCAGTCTACTATCTATGCATTCATTTGCAATAAAAACCACATCTAGAATCTGTCTATCCTTTACAAAAGCTTTTTGGGGTTTTGAGATTATCTTCCCCACTACCTCACTTAGGCGGTTCGTTAGCACCTTGGAAATAATCTTGTATACCCCATTCACTAAGCTTTTAGGCCGAAACTCCTTAATCTCCGAAGCTCCCACCTTCTTTGGTATCAATGCAAGAAAAGTAGCATTAAGGCTTTTCTCGAACTTTCCAACTGAATAAAATTCCTAGAATACCTTCATAAGATCATCTTTTAATACAACCCAACATGTTTGATAGGACTATTTTCTTAATCATCTGCTGCACTTTTTTAACGTTTTCTGAAAATCTGCTCCCCTCTCCCACTCTGTCTATCTATACGCACATGCATGTGTATACATATGCATACATACATATATATGATATATGTTATATATTATAATATATAATAATTGGGTGTGGGTGTGTATAGATGCTCTAACAATACTTATGCCCAACATCGGGGTTGGTTTTAGTTTGACATCTGAAATATACTTTTATATGCTCATATATTTCTTTGCTAATGTTGCTAATATGAAATATAGCTGCTGTTCATGAGCGATCATCAAATGGCTATTTGCTTATTGCAACAAGTGGAGGGCTGAACCAACAAAGAACAGGAGTAAGTGAAAGATCTTTTGTTGTACTACATTTTCACCTGAAATTTTTTGTAGAAGATATAAATTTGCTTCATTAACTCTACATATGAATTATTTTGCGTCTTCACTTCCTTGTTTGTTTCAATTAATTAATTTGGGCTACCAAACAATTAACATGTTAGCCTTTGGAGATGACAATATATTTCCTGCGCTCAGATAACAGATGCTGTAGTTGTTGCACGCATTCTTAATGCTACATTAGTTGTACCTGAGTTGGATCATCATTCTTATTGGAAGGATAATAGGTAAGTGGGGATTCTAATTCCTTAGCTGTGTTAATTGATTTTGATTGTTTACCCCACGATTGTGATGATATTTCAACTTCACTATTACTATCTTACCAAGAGCACCTCATTTGACATGCAGTGACTTCATCAACATTTTTGATGTTAATTGGTTCATCTCTTCCCTTGCAAAAGATGTGACTATCGTCAAAAGAGTTCCTGATAAAGTCATGCGATCAATGGAGAAACCTCCTTATACCATGCGTGTCCCAAGGAAGTCTGCCCCTGAATATTATCTTGATCAAGTTCTCCCTTTACTCTTGAGGAGACGTGTAAGGCCACTTTACTCAATTTGCAAGGCATGCTTTTAAATTGATTGATATAGGCATAATCGAACATTTGGTTTCAAAATCATTTTCAGCACAACCTCAAGTGTCTTTCAAGTTCAAGATCTTTGATTTTTCTGACATGAAATGTGTTTAATCCTCTATAACTGTCAATGTGGTGTTATGGTAATGTTTTCTAATTTTATAATCCCTGATCTAAACTGGTCTTTTAAAGTTACTTACGCTGATTTGGTTATGGTTTGCTGCAGTGAGGCAATTAACAGTTGGGAAATTTCGCAGGTTGTGCAATTGACAAAATTTGATTATAGACTTGCAAATAATCTTGATGAGGAGCTACAAAAGTTGCGTTGCCGTGTTAATTATCGTGCCTTAAGATTCACAAAACCCATAAAGGGGCTTGGTCAAAAACTTGTTTTAAGAATGCAAGAGATGGCAAAACGTTTTATTGCAGTTCACTTGAGGTTTGTCCCTGTAACTGACAGTTAAAAGATTGGACTGCTAACTTTGAAATTTAATTGGCATGTAGAGTTCCTGGAGGTTGGATGCTGAAACAGAGCACACTCATTTGTGACCAATGTAACCCACATCAGTATTTTCATTTATTTATATTATACAACACTTTGATTGCCTTTTGAAAGTCAATAGAATGTTTCTTAGGTTGCAATAAAATCAGATAAAACAATTTTTCTAATTAAATTAATAAGCAAATATCCTACATTGTATTTGAGAACTTTCCTTATTTACCTTGATCATTTTTTTTTTTTTTTTTACCTTGACCAATTGGTATAATGTTTTCATCAATATCGCAGTAAGTCTAAAACAAAGAACCATTCTTTTCGTTGGATGCTCATAATGATTATGGTGGTTAACATAGATTTGTCTGACAACCATGGAAATACAAGAAAGGAAGTGGGGATTGTTTGCTTTGTTTGGTGCTTGCTCACCTAATATAAAACACTTCTCTGTGTATATGAAGTGCTGGCTTGGATGCGGCTCTGATATATACATATACAACTGTATTTATTATTTAACAAATGGTTTTCCAGCCCATCCTTTCTCACACATATATGGAAGAGGAAGGCAGATTTTATGAGCATCTAGACATTTTGAACTCCACTCTGTTTTTACTTTCATCAGAGGCTGTGTTTGCAGATTTATTGTTACCACCTTGTAGATTATTGGAATTTACTTTTGCATAATGCTCTCCCCCTTTTTGAAGATTGTTTTAAGGCATTACACTCTTCAGGGCTGCATTTATTAAAAAATTCAATTTCTGGCTGAGTTTACTGCCACAAGATAATAAAACCTTAAAAATTATAATTCATGTAGTCAATATTTTATATGCAGAGAATATCTAGTTTGAATTATTTGTAGATTGCCCGTACCTAGCACTGGGTACTGACATTCAAATATTTCAATCAGAAGAGCTAATGATGAGACTGCACCTTTCTTCCCACCCTTTACTTCATATATTTAAAATGCATCTTATATACTCTCCTGCAGTAGTTGTTTACACATGCAGTGTGCTCTTGTGTTTGTTTTCTGTTTAGATAGCTGGATAAAATGTTCCATTTTTGTCATGTTTTTTCTATTTTAAGTTCTTTCAAGTTACCAAGGATTTGAATCACATATCTTTCTACAGAAAAATATATATATATATATATATATATTTTTTTTTTGATGTCGGGGAACCTCTCCCAGGCAGAGCCCTTTGGACCCACCCCTACAGAATAAACCCCGGTCCTGTGCACCGCACCCTATCTTTCTACAGAAAAATATTAAACAAACATATTCATTCAGAAAGGCATGCATCCTTAACCACAGACAAACATTTATACATAAAATTGAATATTCTTTCCGTGGATTCATTGGTTTGATTGAAACTGTTTTGATGACAGGTTTGAACCTGATATGCTAGCATTTTCTGGATGCTACTATGGTGGGGGTGAAAAGGAGAGATATGAGCTTGGTGAAATTAGAAAACGATGGGCTACATTACCGGTGAGATTGCTGTCATTATATATATATATATAAAGCATAGAGCTTTGCTCCTTCAAAGCCACATCATTCACTTCCCATTTATGTTTTTATTAAGTAAAAACTAAATAATATATATCATTATGTTGAAATTATAAATGAAAAATAATGTATATAATTAAATTTTTATTTTTATTTAAAATGAGTAATCTTTTAGTTTTCCTAAAATTTACTATTTTGTTTGATCAATTTATGCCCTTCTACTTTAGCACACTATAAAGATAGTCCTTTGTCTCTCCATTCACTCAAAGAAAGTTTGTGAGGTTTCTCATATAAACTAAGGATATTAAGGGGATAGAAGATTAAGTTGCTCAGCCAAGATTTTAGAGATCAAAATGCTAACATCAACACTCTTTTAAAATTCTCTTTATTCTATAATACTAATTTAGTTATATAGAGTATTTTTATTTATAAAATTTGGTTATTCCTTTTATGACTATTTTTTTCTTTATAAAGTGCATGCATTACCTTGTTGTCCAATGACTAGAAGTACCATGCTTGTGAAGTCTTAACTCACCAATTATCCTAAAGGCTCAAGTTTATATCAAAGATCTGAGACCGTGTTTTATCTTTAGTGCACAAAAAAATATGGAAATGAACAATTTTTTTTAACATTGTATTGAAGAAAATGGGGGTCCCTCGAGTTTCTTGAGTACTTTGGAAGAAACTTTCTAGCCTCTTTTAGAAGATGCAAACGGGGTAACTGAAGGTAGTGCTTCCCCTACTTGTTCTATGTCTCCTGAGGAAGTAGTAGGGTTTGACAAAGTGGCACTGCAAAGATAGTCGGGGGGTGGAGCACATACAAGCAATGTAGATTAGGGGTGAGTATCGGCCGGTCCGGACCGGCAAAACCGACCGGACCGGCACTGTTTGGACCGAACCGGACCGGACCGAATTGGGACCGGTCCGGTCCGGTCCAATTTTTAAGGGACCGAGAGGATTCGGTCCGGTCCCGGTCCGGGAGCTTTTCACCCCGGACCGGACCGAACCGGACCGAATAGAAATTAAAAAAAAATATATTTATATATATTATTTATAAAATAGTTGTATATAATTAATTATATAATTATATATGGTATAAAAAAATATTAATAGTCTAATATAGACTATAGTTATAATATGTATTAAATCACTATAACTACATAGAGTATTAGTAATAAGAGTATTACTATTATTTAATATAGTATTACATATAGTATTACTATCATTACATATAGTTATTAGTTATAGTATTAGTACTAGTATAGTTATTAATACTAGTATAGTTATTAGTACTAATAGACTAATAGTATTAGTTATTAGTATTACATATAGTTACATATATAGTTATCACTATAACTATTATTACATATAGTTATTAGTTATAGTATAGTTATTATTACATATAGTTATTAGTTATAGTATTATTACTAATAGACTAATAGTATTAGCATATTACTAATATATATATATATAATAGTATACTATATATATATTAAATATATTACAATATAATTACATAAGTATTAAAAAAAATGTCATTAGATAAAAAAAAAAAAAAAAAAAAAAAAAAAAAAAAAAAAAGTCAACCTTGGACCGAATGGACCGACCGGACCGGACCGGACCGAATAGGACCGAACCGAACCGGTCCTGAGGGAGTTTGGTCCGGTCCAGGGTGAGAAAACCCTGGACCGAATAGGTTCGGTCCGGTCCACAAAACCTCCCCGGACCGAACCGAACCGGACCGAACTCCCCCCTAATGTAGATGGAGGGGAGGAACCTGTAATGGTGATAGAAACAATGGACAACAACTATATAGCTGTCAAGCAACCATATGTCGGGAAGGAAATTATCGGTTTGTCGTTGGTGCCTCGTGTGGAGGAAGGTTTAGAGTCACGAGCGCAGTTGGGCATTGGGTCTAGGGATAATGTCGTTCCCCTGATTTCTCTTCCTCCGATAAACGATATAGTGGGTTCACCATCGAATTGGGTTTTGAATAAAGTTAACGGGTTTCAACAAATTCTGGGGCTTTCACATGGAGGATATGAAGACGAATTTAGAACACTACTCACTACGATTGAGGCAAGCCACGTGCTTGAAACCAAATCAAATTTTAAGAAAAGCAGGGAGTTAAAGCGTCTTTCATGGGCGATCAACTATGATGCTAAGGGAGGTAGCTCAAGTCAAGGGAAGACTAAAGGGAGGGCATTGTGAAGACGTTCTCGTAGTGGGATTTTCGGGTAGAGGATTAAGTTTTATGGGAAACAAGGGGCTGGGGTTGGGGAGGTGTGTTCCATTCCAATTTGGGCTTGGAATATTTTGGGTAGTGTTTCACAGGCTTTTTGGGTCATTAGGGGCTATCTAGTATGGGTTAGGCGTTTTCTTGTATACGTCCAGTGTTCTTGGTTAGTCCTATTGATATATATATATATATATAATATTTTTACTTATTAAAAAAAAAAATCTATTTTCAACAATGGTCTTTGTCAAATGACATAGCTCTAATAAATGAGGATGTGGGTGGTCGGGGGTCAGGTTACATGCTTAGTTTTGTATGGGTTGTGACTTCTAGTTTCCTGTAAAAAAGATCACATATTTTCCTTTTTAATCTGAAATACATGCTATCCATTATATTTTGTTTTTGTTTTGTTTTGTGTTTTTTTTTTTTTAATTTTATTTAATTTTATTTTATTTTTTTTTATGCAGGATTTAAGCCCCGAGGGAGAGAGGAAGCGAGGGAAATGCCCACTTACTCCTCATGAAGTGGGTTTGATGCTGCGGGCACTTGGTTTTGCAAATGACACTTACCTTTATGTTGCATCTGGAGAAATATATGGTGGAGAAGAGACTCTGCGGCCTCTCAGGGAACTCTTTCCAAACTTCTATACAAAGGAGATGCTCGCCGGTGAAGAGTTGAAACCTTTTCTTCCATTCTCTTCCCGCCTGGCTGCCATTGATTACATTGTCTGTGACAAAAGTGATGTGTTTGTCACTAATAACAATGGAAATATGGCCAAGATTCTTGCTGGTCGAAGGTAAGAAATCCAGTTCATTTTTTTTTTTTTATCATTTCCAAGAATGCTGATGCTGGCAAACTCTACTACATTAATCAAACACGGCATGGGAATAGTCGATATGACTTGGGAGGTCTACAAACACACTGATTTTCTCATTATTTTCCTGTGATAATTACTAATGCACTGATTTGAATTACCTGTCACTTATCAATATAATTAGAAATGTGCTCACTTCATGGATGATAATTTCATTGCAGAAACATCACGGTTGAGCAGGTAACTCAAGAAAGTATTTTCTAGTGATTTGTTTTTTGGCTTTGTCTTTACTAGGGAATAATTAGGCATTAGTTAGCATGAAGATGGATTCTGAGCCCTGGCTTCCAATTACCCTGCTGATGATATTTGATAAACTAAACTAGGTCACATCTTCAAAATCTTCCAGTTGACTGACAACTTGAAGCACCATTCCAACTCTTGCATCCTTTCCGTATAGAAAAAAGAAGAAGAAAATATTCAAAAAGAGACTCCTTTGACAGATTTTTTGTACTCTGGGTGAAATACAATAATACTTGATGTTTAAGAGGGAGTTTCTACTTATAAACACACACATATATCCATTTTAAGATTAAAGCTACCCTCACTAACAATTTCTTCGTCACTTGTTTTTTATACTGTAAGTGAGTCTTACCAAGGTTCTCGGTTCTGACATGATGGGGATAAATAAGGACATGAGTTTTTGGTTGACACAAGCTTTTTTTTTTATTAGTAAAGCCAAGCCAATAAGCTATATGCTGGGCCCAAATGGAGAAGATGCATCTTGGAAAGCTATAATATTTTTCATTTATAATGCTTTTTTGATGAATAAATAAATATATTGATCAAAGAAAGGCAAAGCCAGTTACACTAGTCTAATGCCCTAACTAGGTAGGCACATTAGAGACAAGAAAATCATGAAAAACCATGCCATTAAAATCCACAGCTATGGCCCAACTACAAAGAGTTCTGAAAAATATAACTTTTAGTTCCTCTAAAGATCTTTCTCGGTCTTCAAAAGTCCTCTCATTGCGCTCCTGCCATAAGCATCACATAATGCATAGAGGAATCATCTTCCACATTGCTTTGATTGGTTGCCTTCCTCTTAAATTTGGCCAACTCGCCAAAGCTGCCTTCACCGTCTTCGGCATAACCCATGCCATGTCTAGTCGAGTAAATACCTCATTCCATAGTGTTCCGGCTGTATCACAATGCAGGAGAAGGTGATCTACCGACTCTCCCCCTCCTTTACACATACAACACCACTCTGTAATGATAATCCTCCTTTTCCTCAAGTTATCAATTGTGAGAATCTTTCCCAAAGAAGCTGTCCAGACAAAGAAGGAGACTTTGGGTGGTGCTTTGTGTCTCCAAATCTTTTTCCAAGGAAACTGAGCATTTGGCTCCATAGTAAGAGCCTTATAGAATGAGCGAACAGTGAAAGAGCCTTTAGCTGCCTGCTTCCACCACATAACATCTTCAAGCTGCCTGTTTGGTCTGATGGCATATATTAGGCTATAGAAATCAACAAAGCAACTTACTTCCCAATCTTGGGCCGCCCTACTAAAGGTAACGTTCCAGTGAATGTGTCCCCCCGAGGTCTCCACAACATCTGCAACTGAAACGTCCTTTGCATTTGCTATCTGGAAGAGAGAGGGAAATAAATCTTGTAAGGCCCTATTGTCACACCAAACATCACTCCAGAATTTTATCCTTGAGCCCACACCCAGCTGTAGCTTAACAAAGCGATTAAACACCCCCCATCCCCTTCTTATGTTTTTCCACGACCTAACACCATAGGCCCCCCTTACTTCTCTAGAGCACCAATCCCCCCATAGAACACCATATTTCTTTTCAATCACCATTTTCCATAAGGATTCTGGTTCTGTCGTGTATCTCCATAGCCATTTTCCTAGTAAAGCTCGATTGAACACCCTTAGGTTTCTAATCCCCAACCCTCCACCCGAGATAGGACGACAAACCTCTGCCCACTTAACCAGATGAAACTTAAACTCCTTCCTCATCCCCCCCCACAGGAAGTCACGTTGGAGTTTCTCAATACAGGCTGCTACACTCGCTGGTATTGGGAAAAGAGATAAAAAATAAGTTGGTAGGTTAGAGAGTGTACTCTTTATTAGAGTAATCCTACCACCTTTAGACAAATACATTCTCTCCCATCCCACCAATCTCCTCTCAATTTTCTCAATCACAGTATTCCAAACCGATAACGCCCTCGACTGCCCGTTGCCCTTGCTTGCGGGCAGCGGGGTGAGGATTGTCATACTTCGAGTTGCTCCCTATGAGTTATTTTGAGTTGATTTTCCAAGCCAAATTGTCTGAAGGTAGGGGTGGGTTCACCCGCCCAGCCTGCTGGGATATGGGTGGGCAATCCCACCAAATGGGCCATCGGGCTGATTCTAACTTAAAAACATGTATAGCTGGTGGGTAGTCCACCCGCTCACCCACCAGACATGTATGAATTTTTTTTTTTTTAAAAAAAAACCTAATTTTCAGTGGACACTCTTTATTCTTCTTCTCTTCTTCTCTACCCTCTCATCCTCTTTTCATCTCTGCCAGTCTCTTGCTTCTTCCTTGACGATGGTGATGAGCCGAGCCACTCGATGACGTTAATGAGCAAAGCCACTCGCAATGCTGATGAGCATAGAGCCACTCAAATAGACTGATGAGAACAAAGCCACTCAAACTGGCCTTTGGCCATGGTTATGGGTCACATCTTCTCTGAGAAGTGGAGCCATACCGTGGCCATGGGTCTTGTCTTCTGCAATGCCGTTGGTGTCAGATTTGAGACATTTGTCTCAGATCTGAGTCCTTGGATGAGATCAATGTTTTGCTTGGGTTTGTTATTTTTATTGTGAGAAAATTTGTGCTGGAATTTGGTTGATTTTGACTTTGGAAAGATTTATATGAGGTTTGGGAAAATAGGCTGAGCAGCCCACCCGCCTGCCTGTTCAACGGGGATGGATGGACAGGATCTAGGGCAGGGGCTGGGGTGGGTGCCTGGGCTGGATAGGTCAACTACCTGCTCATAGAGGGTGGGTAGCAGGCCTATCTGAAGGATTGGCCAAGTTAGACTTGATTGCGTAGGAGCCATGTCATATCCATTGCCACAGCTGCAAACAAGATAAAGAATAGGCGTCATAGGGATAAATATTAAGGGATGTTTGGGGAATGAGCTAATATGAGAAATCTGTAAATAGTAGTGAAATTGTTTGAGTTATGATGTTTTATGGGGTTTCGGAAAATGAGAGAGAAAAAGTTAAAGAAAAATATTATAAAGTTAAAATATTATTAGAATATAATTTTTTAATATAATTTTTGTTTATGGGATTTGAAAAAGTTGAATTGTTTGGAAGTTTGGAAAGGTTGTAATGATTAGGTAATGATTTGATGAAAAGTGTGTGTTTGAGTGGTGTTTGGATGTTGAGATGACATGGGATGAGATGAAACCATCTCATCCCATCTCATCTCAACATCCAAACAACCCATAAGAGTAGGTGTCAGGTTGAGAATGACTATTCATTCAGAGATGGGAGTGGCAACTAAGGTGTGGATTTGAAAGGCCAGCTTGATTCCCTCCAAAGTACTCTTGCATGGTGACAATTGGTGAATAGGTGCTATGTCTATGCCTTGAATGAACCGACCAATTGCAATTTTGACTTGGAGGGCACCCCAGGTAACTTTCCACAGAGGAGATGGGGTGTCAATCATGGGTTTTGGCGGTCCGAAAGATTTTCCAATCATCCTTGCTTAAGGGGCCACTCACAGATATTTTGCTTTGCTGGTCAATTTCATAGGGCGATTTGATGGAATAAGTACATCTTTCATGATGAATCCAGGTGAGGGTGTCATCAATTTAGAGGAAAAGCAACGTTGCTCATAATCAAAATATTTAAGGACGAAATTTGAACGTTTCTGTTTTTAATATTGAGGAAAAAATGGGACCTTGTTACATTTTGATGACCTCAAGTAGACCTTTTCATATAAAACTTTTCCTAGATTTACTTGCTGTTATAATAAAAAAAGAAGACTTAAGCCTCAGTTTAGGTTTTCATTTGATTGTGTACCCAGGTCTAAGTTATCAAGCTTTATCTCAATACCATTAGCTGTTATCTTAGATATACTTTGGATTGCTTGATTCCTCACGAGATGCAAATAGGGCACAAATGGTGAGAAAGGAGGGTAGGTGCCCTCCAGTTGCAAGTGTTATATTTTAGATTTAAATAACTATGGAACATGTTTGTTGGTGGATGTGGAGATGACTAGTTTCTGATTGATAAGGCTACTTTTGAAACCCATGATTTTACCTTACAACAGACAGAACTCGAGACTTTGCTTTGCTTGTTATCTTGTCATTGTTGTTGTTGTAATCCTGATCTTTATTTTGCTATTTGTTGTTGAATGTTCTGCTTGTTTAGTATATTCTTGTATTGGTACATTCTGAACTATTTTTTGTTAATTACATTTCATGTATCAAAGGAGGTATATGGGTCATAAGAGGACTATAAGACCAAATGCAAAGAAGCTTAGTGCATTGTTCATGGCAAGGCATAAGATGGATTGGGATACATTTGCAAGAAAGGTAAAGTCATGCCAAAGAGGCTTCATGGGAGATCCAGATGAGATGAGACTAGGACGCGGAGAGTTTCAGGAATTTCCATACTCTTGTATCTGCAAGAAACCGTTCAATGATAATGGCACCATCTACAATGGGTATCATCTCTCAGATCAAGTTGCCATGGGATCTGAAACAAACATTAAATCAGCGTACGATGATAAGAATCAAGCAAGCGAGTCTACTAATACTAAAAAAGAGAAACATGGCTCAAGAGCTGACGGCCTGGGTAGATAGTGAAGACTAAGCATTTCTTTAAGATGATTGGAGATGAGGAACAAAGGAATGGCGGAAAGATGGGAAAAAAAGGAAATTTCCCAAGGTAATGTGGCAGTTGGAATTGGTTCTAAATATATACCAGAGATGGAGGGGCTCTTCCCGCCCTTTCATTTCTAGTATGGCATGTTTTTGATTTGTCATGCCAGGGCTAAATTTACCCAGAACAGCATTCAAGCATGACCAAGACATCTAGTTGCTGTTCTTTATCTCTGTTTGGATTGCTAAATTGACCGTTATGGTCCATGTATAGGCGTGAAAGGAACGATGAGCTGCAATTGTGTATAGACAGTTTCTCTTAGGTACATAGCTGAGGGTATTCTAGAAACATAACAACTGCAGTATTGGGTTAACAAAATGTTTATCGTGTTGCTACTTTAATTTTCAGTTTCTACAAATTAATTCAGTGTATAAGTAGATGTATCGGTTAACATGGGCTACGTACCCCACGGTTCTGCACAATTTGGACGTTGCACTAGATTATATCACTAATTTAATTGATTGCTTCATTGTGTTGGGTCACTGCTTAAAATTAGGGAGTGTAAACAAGTTAGTCTGAGTGAGCATGAATGGTCAAATTATGTTGATTTAAATTTTATTCAAATATATAAGTAGAGTTTGAGTTCATAACATAACCTTATTTTATGTTTATTTTTCGAGTGAGTTTGATTTATTCATGAGCTATTTTGATATTTTGTATTATTTCTTGAAACATTATCTAAATTTTTAACGAACTTTCGATGTTTATGTTTATATATTTTTTATAACAAGTTCTGGAGATTGTACAAATACAACATGA
Source organism: Carya illinoinensis (assembly GCF_018687715.1). NCBI lineage: Eukaryota > Viridiplantae > Streptophyta > Magnoliopsida > Fagales > Juglandaceae > Carya > Carya illinoinensis. The sequence continues at coordinate 25,198,186 of NC_056762.1, forward strand.
AGTCCTTTTTAACGAACCCGTGTAATGCATTTCCATCACATATATCAGACAACTCATTGACCTTTCATATATAGAATGTGGCTCTTAAAAATTGTTTGCACTTATATCAAAGCCTAGGACTCAAGTAATGCACATGAATATGATTCTCTTAATTTTTATTTTTTAAATACTTCAAATACTCGTTATAAAGTTAAAACGCTAATATTATAAAATTTAATGAATACTCAATTATAGTTTATACAACTTAAAAAGGGTCGAACAAAATTGTGTTCATAAGCAAATTGAGTTGATTCAAGTTTGGATGAGCTGATCTCAAATAAATTTTCATAGGGTATTCTTATTTATTTAGAACACTGACTAAAATGTATTTTTAATAGCAAAATTAATGGATGCCAAAGTATTGAAGTTTTTTACATTATTGCCATTAATATATAAACCATGGCAGAAGACACTTTGGGCTGGGTGATACCTTTAAATTTGGATTTGGGTTTTATAATCGGGTTTTGCTTGGTTATACTTTCACAAAAAATAATTATATATTCTTTTACATGGGCTTAAATTTTACTTGGGCACATACTAGCCCATAAATCTTAGCTTTCATTTTTCAAAAAATACTTAGCTATATAACATAATAATTATTAAAGTTGTTCCTAAAGTATTTATTTAATTAAACAGAAGTAGTATAGCACGTTTTCTAGGGGTGCTACCCGCATCATGCGGGGCGGGTGCACCCCTTCCCCGCACCCCACCCCCGCATGATGCGGGGGATCAATTTTTCATCCGCCCCCCGCCCCCGTGAGGCGGGGGCGGGGCCCCCCGCTCTGGTGCCGGGGGGGCGGGGCGAACACCCCATCCGCCCCGCCCCCCGCCCACTTGTTACTAATTTTTAAATTTGTTAAACTTGTTCACAAGAATCACAAGAGAGTGAGACTTGTTCATCACAAGCTTGCATATGCCATGGGCACCCTAGGCCTCATTTATATAGAACTCTAAGGCCATACAAGAGTCTTACTTGAGCAATGTGGGACTTACTGTAAGCTTGTGATGAACAAGTCTCACTCTCTTGTGATTCTTGTGAACAAGTTTAACAAATTGTAATATATTATATATATACAATTTGTAAAATAAAAATATATATTTATAAATATAAAATATATATATTTATAAATATAAATATAAAATGCGGGGCGGGGGAAAAGCGGGGCGGGGTTGAGCCCTGCCCGCCCCCCACCCCCGCTTAGTGTTTGTCATGCGGGGCGGGGTCCCCCGCCCCGGCATGTGCGGTGCGGGGTACCCCGTCCGCCCATGTGGAGGCGGGGCGGACGGGGGCGGGGTAGCGGGGGGCGGGCCCTCGCTGCCCACCCCTAACGTTTTCTATAAAATTTAGTGATGCATAGTATATCGTATAGGTAACTTAGCTATTACCTAGCTACGAAGTGAGATTTCAGAAGCAGCGTCATAAGGTAAGTAACATGATCATACCCTTACACGTATGCATGGTAAAAGACATGTCTTTTATAAAAATATTATGCATGTACGCCCTCCATTGAAAGTCCCTTTTCATGTACCCAAGTCATGATAAATTATGAAAATCCATGATTTTACGTGAAGAGTTATGCATTAAATTATTTTTGAAAATTCATGATTTTATGATAGGAATTATGTATCAAAATATTTATGAAAAGTCATGATTTTATGTGAGAGTTATGTATTAAAATATTTATAAAAAGCCATGCGTGATTTTATGTGAACATTTATGCATTAAAATATTCATGAAAAATCATGATTTTATGTGATGAAACATGTATTACGAAATTTTATGAAAGAATACAATTTCATTTGAAATCTATGGTATGACAAGTATGATTACGACGAAATATGAATGATAAGATATGTAACGGCCTATATTATGGTATGAAGATGGTATCAAATGTTATGGGCATATTGCATTGCCAGGTTGTACATGCTGGTAATGCACCTAGTGTGTCTTCCTTATGTATAGATTCCACAACCCGTGGCCATAAGTGGAATTGGAATCTATTTGGATTCCCTAACCCTAACTCATGGGGGTCAATAGTGGGTATCGGCCTATGACAAGTAAAAGATAAGTTCATGTTTATTATGTTTACTGTATGATGTGTTGTCCATTGAGTATTCCACTCATTTTTGTATATTTTTATTTTTTTTTAAATTACCCCAGATGATGACATTTATGAGGATGAGACTGCAGGACAAGACTTGGCCCAAGGAGGCGAGACGGAGGCCTAGATAGTTTATGTCATGCTCAGTTTTATGATTTAAAGTTTAATAAGTTATTTTAATAAACACATGAGACTTTATTGAATTTAAATAAGTGTTTCCGCATACTTTTTTTTGTAATTTAAGTATTTAATAAAGATTGACTTATTTATTATGAAATCTTTAGTATGTGGTGCTTCGTTAGAAGAAAAGTTTTTAAGTTCAAGTTTAGTAGCATACCAGTTCTTCGAAAATTTAAAAATGACTTTATTGGGGAGCAGGGTATTATAGTCACAAATTGGGACACTTTTGTTAAGGCCTTCCTCACTAGGTTTGGCCCTAACTCGTATGATGATCCTATGGAGAACCTCACGAGGTTGAGATGAATTGGATATGTTGGGGATTATAAGGTGGAGTTTAAGGCTATATCTAGTAGGTTGCAAAAACTGTCTAATCCTCACAGACTCAATTGTTTTTTTAGTGCACTAAGGGATGAAATCCGATTCCTAGTTAGGATGTTTAACTGATGTGAATCCCAATCGCCTTGCTTTGAGACCCAACAACAATATTAGAAAAACAAACCCAAGAAAGTCAAGCTCAAGTCAATGGATGGAGAATCTAGAACCAATGAGAAATCGTTTCAAGAATCTAGATTATATGAAAATCTAGACCCGTTGAAGAACCCGTTTCAAAAACCCAGATTACAAAGGAGGAACACCACAAAAGTTATAATTACTTTTGATAAGTTCAAACGTTCAATTAAGAACAAGAGGAGATAAACTCAACTCATAATAAATAAAATTCATCAATTTCAATAATGTCTTGCCTCCTCAAATGAGGCTACAAGTGCTTTAAATAAACAATCTCCAAAACCCTAAAGGAATAGTACCACGGTACTGCCGCGTGAACAGTGCCGCGCTCCAGTAACTTCTAAAACCCTAGTTCAAATAAAATAATAACTTTCCAAATAAACCATTGGCCAAAATACAAGACTTTTCCAAAAACCTTAGTTCATTAGAAATAAGACGTGTGGGTTGGACATCCTCCAAGCCCAATTATTCTAAATTAATTTCTATGACTAATAAAAAAACCATTTTAATGAAATAAATAAGTCTATGACCTTCATTAACAGTAGGCCCAAGTCGTGTCTTCCATAGCTTGGATCAAGTGTATCACAACTAGTTCTGGCTCTTGCTACGTTTATCTCAATTGGATTGCACAAATCCTTGCATTGCTTCTTTGATCTTTGTGGCTTTTTATCTTGTAATTGATCCCTAAGACTTGGTCCACCTTAGGGCCCATCATTCCCCCTCTCCTCAAAAGCATTTGATCTTGAATCTCCACTTGGATCAAAGGGAAAAAAGATCAGTAACATTGAAAATAGCAAACACATAATACATACCTAAAAGATCTACTAGATATGAAGTATCATTAATTTTATCAAGAATTTAGAAATGTCCATCCAAGCTACTTCTGTCATCAACAGGTAAAGGCATTAAATCAAAATGAATAAGTGAATTAAAGCCAAAAACAATTTCAAAAAATGAATGACAAATAGTAGTATGCATGGTCTTATTATATGCAAACTCTAATAATGACAAATGATGCTCTCGCAAATGTTCATGCAACAATTCAATGAATGGAAAATGATGCTCCTACAAACGTTCATGAAACACATATAAAGTCTTCTTTACACCAAAATGACCACTCCAATTATATACGACTTCAATGAATGGCAAACCATACTGCCAAAAGTATTCATGCAATACGTCTAAACTCTTCTTTACACCAAAGGGACAATTCCAACTATATGCAAGCTCAATGAATGGGAAACAATACTACCACCAATGGTCATGCAACACTTCTAAGGTCCTCTTTACACCAAAGTGTCCCAACAAAGCACCTTCATGTGCTCCAAGCACAAGTGTGACACCTCGTTTTTACGTGTATTTTCACTGAAGGAATATTTTAATTTAATTAATATAATAGTTCATTTATTTTAAATTATCGAATTTTAATTGGATTTTAATTGCTGTTGAATTTAAATTGCTGTTTAATTTATTTTAGCTTGTCTTTGGATTTAAAATTAAATAGTTTATTTTTACTAGTTATTTATTATATTTTAGCTTTACGTTGTGTTTAAAATATTTTCTTAGTTTTATTGCTTTTAAATTTATTTTCGTTGGATCAGTTGTTGGACTCCAGAGGTGAGGATTGAACCTCATTTCTTTTTTTCTCATTTTCTTTTTCCCTTTTTCCTTTTCTTTTTCTTCTTTTCTTTATTTTTCTTCTTCTTTTTCTTCCCGTTTTCCCTCTCCCCGTGCGCAGTAGCAGCTCTCCTTTCCATTTCGTCGCCGCCCCTTTGATCGCCTGGTGCAGCGCCGTCCGGCGGCTGTGTTGTACACCACCCCCACCATTCTCTTCCCCTCCCACCAGAGATCATCCCCACCAATTTTCAGAGCCATCGGACCAGCCGTTAGCCGCCACGAGCGCCTGGAAGTCACGGCACCTGCCTGTTTTTCTCCCTTGTCGCCGGTTGCTTTCGCAGCCCAGAACCGCCGCTTGCCGGCGGTGTGGCCTACACCACCCCCCCAGTTTTCTTCCCCTCTCACCGGTGAACATCCCCACCAAGTTTCACCTCAATCCGAGCCACCGTTAGCCACCACGAGCTCCTCCAAGCCATACAGTTTTTCACTGATTCTGGCACCATCGCACCACCTCCGGCCACCATCTCTTCACAGCTTCTTCCCCTACCTCTTGCCGACCTAAACCACCCATTTCTGGCCTCGATCCGTTGCCGGAGCAGCTCCCACGAGCTCAACTCTGTTTAGCCCCTTTTTGGCCTTCGACCGCCATTTCCACCACGACCCACGGTCAAAACTCGTTTCCCTTAGCTTCATAAACATCCTTAGACTATTCCCTATCAATCCCGAGCTTTGGCTTATCCCCGTTCAAAAGTGGGTATTTTACAACCCACGGTCACAGTGAAATTTCACTGTTACGTTGCTTTTCTTCCGCCGTTTGCAATGCTGCGAGCTTTCTAAAAATACCATATAGCGCTGTAAGTATTTTCCAAACCCTAATTTTAGATTTAAATATATTTTGCTCATTCAATAATTATTTGCTATTGGTTGGCTGATTCCGGACTGAGTCCGAGGAGTTCGGGGGTCGGATGGATGGAGGACGGAGTTGCTTGATTTATTGATTTATAGTTGGTTGATCATTTTGTGCATTGAAATCGCATTTACATGGTGCATGCACGTGCGTTTTATTTAATTTGAGAAAATCCTGTTTTATTGCGTAAGTGGATTTTCGGGTGTGTGTGTATCACGACCCCAAGCCAGGATGGGGTATTATCCCGATGGAGCTCCTCTGGTCACTCGAGAGCGTAATAAACTAAGTGACGTCCCCTGAGTTGTCGCTAGGCGACGACGGGAGCGGGGGTTAGGGGATGCTTGGCTACGAACGTGCCGGGTGCGAAACCGGGCATCGCTCTACGCACCGACTCCGTGGCCCTTCACTGGCGAGGGCTAGAGGATGCTTGGCTATGAACGTGCGGGGTGCGAAACTGGACATCGCTCATTTAGGTGTTACATGCGTAGTCATTACCTGCGGTGTAGCACTAGAGCCAGGGTGTGCAGATGACCCCTAGGGGAGGTCATGGTGCATACGGATTAATTGGTTAACGGTTTGAGTTGGATATGGGACAAATGTGACTTTTGGCGTGATATTTGGAAAGGTTATGTTTTTGGGCCAAATGGGATTTTTGGCGTGCGTGGAAAAAATATGATTTTATGGGTTTTGTGCATTGGCATCCTTTCATGCATATTGTTTGAGTTTTATTTGTTTTTATTTGGTGATGTTTGGATTTTACTTACCTGCGGCACCATTTTTGGTACCGTAGATTTTGGTGCAGAGATCGAGCATTAGGAGGAGGAGGCTGAGCCCGAGGATGCGGCTCCGCCAGGGTGTTGAAGTTAAAGTTAAAGTTTTGTTATTTGGTTTAAAACTATATTTGTGTTTTATAATATTTTATTATGTATGTTTTGAACAGTTTTGTATTGAATTAAGAAAAATTCTGGTACTTAGTTATTGACTTTGCTTTTCGCTGTGTATTTCTCGTGCACATTCGTCGATTTTACACACACTTGGCACGTCGATAGGGTGGTGACCTGTGATGTCATCATCCGGACGTCTCGATTTTCCCGTGTCTGTGCGTGGGGATTTGGGGGAGTTACAGGTGGTATCAGAGCGGTTCGGCTCTGGGTAAAACCATATGTCCCATAGGTGGAGTACCAGAAAGTTTTAAAAGCTTGTGTTAAAATTATTTTAATTTATTTAAGTTGAATTGTTTTTCTTTAACTTGATTCGATTTTATTTGATTTGAATTTATTTTATTTTATTCCATTTGATTTGGTTTGGTTTGATTTGATTTTATTTGAATTGCAAGTATGTTGTTTTATTTGTTTTATTTTAAGTTGCTTTGTTTTGTTTTTTCCGGAGTTAAAAAAGTGGGGTTGAGGATTGTGCTATGGCAGGAGGACGGTACTATTGAGAATGTCATTGATAGGAATAAATACTTAGTGTAGTAGGGTTGAATTTTATAGAGGTGGGTTACTTTTATAATATTGTGGCTAGAAGGGAACGACATGGATTAGGCAATCTCTTGGGAGTAGGAATGTAAGTTGCAACTAAGGAGGGGAGTTAGCTTTAAGTCACTTAAGATGGTTGAGATCTTAGGTTTTGTAGAATTTATGTAATGAGGCTATAGAATAGGAGAGTGTAGGTTCAACGAACTTTAAGGATTGGTTTAAGATAATTTTATCTAAGGTTTGAGGCCTTATAGATTTTAGGAAATAAGATTTTGGTAATTAAGGTGTTAGGTTCGACATGCTTTGGGGGAAATAATTAAATTTCAAGTTTTAAATTTCGCTGATTCGGATGAACAATTTGGTGGCAATTGGGGTTTTAAAATTTACAAGTTTTAAGGTGAATGTTTTCAATTAAAGCCATCAATCTCGAGAATTTCAGAAAATGATTTATTATCCGTTAATGTATTAGATTTTAAAAGCTTTGGGAACCGATTGTTCTATTATGGGGTGTAAGCTAATTGATCTTAGAAATTCTAGAAATTATTCTTATTTGATTTAAGGTTTTAGAATTGCAGAGTTGAAGGACCAATTTATAATAAGAGTTGAGTTCTTAGTTTTACAAACTTGGTGTGCTAGCTTGATCCACTCTGGAGAGTGATTAGTTTGCAACCATTAAAATGGGGTTGATTAGAGTTTAGTTAATAATATGAAATTTTTCTGGGGTACATTTCTTTGAGAATGGAAGGTAATGATTTAGCTCATATACTTCTTTGAGGACTGTAGATATTGACTTAGTTCAGAAAATGACTATTGTTAACTCGAGGTTGTAGTAATCGAGTTTTAGGAAATGATTTTTATCGGTTCAGAAGAAATAGATCCATTGAGGTTTTGGAAGCAATAGTTTAATTGTTGGTATTGAATTCGATTGAAGTTGAGACCTTATGTTCCAGAGACTTTTGGGAACGGATTATTAGCAGGTTTAAGGTAATTTTCAGTACAAAGCTTTAAGCGATAACTATTTGCTGATGTTAAGGGTATAAGTTAAGCAGATATAGGAATGATTCATGTTGATTTGCGGATATAAGTCCAGATGATGGAAATAGTAGTAATGGATTACTTGTACGTTGGAATGACTATTGGTTTCGGCTAAGGACGTATGAGATTGACACGTGATAGTGGTGAATCGATTGGAGCGTTTAGTCGAAACGTGTTACTCAATGGAATGTTGGTTGGCAATAATTGTTATAGCTCGAGGTTATAGTGACAAGTTTTAGGATTGATTCATACCGAGTTGAGGATAATAGATGATGCAGGTTTTGGGAAATGAAATTTTGTTTATTTTGAGGATAAGGTACAGATGTTGGAAATGGAAGTGATGGATCACTTATACATTAGAATGATTATTGATCTTAGCTAAGGGTACATGAGATCCATTTATAGTGGTGGTGAGGATGTATGGATTTCGGAGAGTACAAATCCTAGTCTCTTTTTGGCTTGAGAGAAGTGGCTTTGGTGAGTACTGAAGTGGATTAGATGTGATAGTATTAAATTCAATAGATTTTAACTTCGAGTTCTTAGTGAGTTGATCGGAGTGTACAGTTGAAGTGGGTTACCAATTGGAGTGATGGTTGGCATTTATTGTTGAAACTATCTTCAAGAATTAATTGTGACTTGAGGTCACATAGGAATTTAAATTTTGAGGCTATACTTTCCTTTGGAGTTTGAGTGTCCAGTTAGGAGAATTATAGACATTTTATTTAACTTGAAGAGAGGTTGTTGGGTCGCCATGTGTAATGGATAATAAAATCTTGAAAGTGGAAGTTTGGGAATCAACGGTGATTAGCCTAAATAGGTACGTAAGGTAATAAGCAGTAGGAGTCAGGAGGGTAGTGCCATAGTTTTGATGGATTGGAGGTTTGAATAGTATGGCCTATCTTGAGATTTATTTTTGTATGCAATTGAAGGAAATAGTCGTGCTAATATGAGGGTTATGAGAATAGAAGTAGGTAAGTGAGTTTACAAGAAGGGTTCATTAAGGTTATGGTGAATTTAATCGTGGTTCGTAGTGAATTTAGTTATCTCTAAATTAGACGACATTCAGAATTTAGGTGATGATCTTGAAAGTGTAAGTTGTTAGGTAGGAGTTATAGGTGCTTTATCAGTTGGTCGGGACGGATTCGAGCCTTATGTTCTTTATCTTAGATGAGATTGGCGTATTTTGAGATAATGATACTTGTTTTTAATTTGGAAGGTTGCAATTGATTGATATCATCTTCTTTGTTGACGATCATGGGTGTCGTTGCGGAATTTTGATTTAATTAAGGTAGCTAGAGATAATTGAGGAATAGGAGTGATAGTTCATGATTTTGGGAGACTTTATTTTCTATCAAAATGTGGCAAAGGATTTTCTTGCTTCCAGGTGTTAGAGTTAGCTTGTACTTAAGGGAGTTAATTTATGAGGATATAGTCTTTTTGCTTTTTGGCGAGTTATCAGAGTGCGCATGGAAGCATGATATTTTGGAGATAATTAGGTGTGCTGATTTTGAGTAATTAGTGATGACTTAAAATTTCGAGAAGGTGCTTGTAATTGGAGAGTAATATTTTGTTTGGGCAAATTATGTTTATTGATGGTTTATTTTGGAAGTGACTATTAGGTTACCAAGATATAGTATACAATGAAAGTTTCGATGATATAGCATGAAGGTTGATTGAGGTTAATACAATTCATTCTAAGAAGTAATAATTTTTAGAATTTTCTTGGGTGTGGTTTTGAAGTTCTTGACGATATGGTGATTCCGGTTTACGTGGCTGCTTTAGGAGTTCTAGACGTGATGCGTCCCTGGGAGACTAGTACGAATATGATGGAATTGCTTTAGGAGTATAATTGGAGAGAGCTTTAATCATACTTGTGTGGAAATGGCTGATGGTATGATTTTCTCAAGTATACTCTGAGTTGCGTATTGTATCCTGCTTGGCGCTGATATTGATCTCACAAATTTCGATGACAAAATTTATTTTAAGGGGAGGAAGATGTGACACCTCGTTTTTACGTGTATTTTCACTGAAAGAATATTTTAATTTAATTAATATAATAGTTCCTTTATTTTAAATTATAAGATTTTAATTGGATTTTAATTGCTGTTGAATTTAAATTGCTGTTTAATTTATTTTAGCTTGTCTTTGGATTTAAAATTAAATAGTTTTTTTTACTAGTTATTTATTATATTTTAGCTTTACGTTGTGTTTAAAATATTTTCTTAGTTTTATTGCTTTTAAACTTATTTTCGTTGGATCAGTTGTTGGACTCTAAAGGTGAGGATTGGACCTCATTTCTTTTCTTTTCTTTTTCTTTTTCCCTTTTTCCTTTTATTTTTCTTCTTTTCTTTCTTTTCTTTCTTTTTCTTCTTCTTTTTCTTCCCGTTTTCCCTCTCCCCGTGCGCAGCAACAGCTCTCCTTTCCCTTTCATCGCCGCCCCTTTGACCGCCCGGTGCGCCGCTGTCCAGCGGCTGTGTTGTACACCACCCCCACCATTCTCTTCCCCTCCCACCAGAGATCATCCCCACCAATTTTCAGAGCCATCAGACCAGCCGTTAGCCGCCACGAGCCCCTGGAAGTCACGGCACCTGCCTGTTTTTCTCCCTTGTTGCCGGTTGCTTTCGCAGCCCAGAACCACCGCTCGCCGGCGGCGTGGCCTACACCACCCACCCAGTTTTCTTCCCCTCTCACCGGTGAACATCCCCACCAAGTTTCACCTCCATCCGAGCCACCGTTAGCCACCACGAGCTCCTCCAAACCATACGGTTTTTCACCAATTCTGGCGCCGTCGCACCACCTCCGGCCACCATCTCTTCACAGCTTCTTCCCCTACCTCTTGCCGACCTAAACCACCCATTTCAGACCTCGATCCGTTGCAGGAGCAGCTCCCACTAGCTCAACTCCCTTCAACCCCTTTTTGGCCTTGGACCGCCATTTCCACCACCACCCACGGCCAAAACTCGTTTCCCTTAACTTTATAAACATCCTTAGACCATTCCCTATCAATCTCGAGCTTTGGTTTGTCCCCGTTCAAAAGTGGGTATTTTACAACCCACGGCCACAGTGAAATTTCACTGTTATGTTACTTTTCTTCCGCCGTTTGCAACGCCGCGAGCTTTCTAAAAATACCATATAGCGCGGTAAGTATTTTTCAAACCCTACTTTTAGATTTAAATATATTTTGCTCATTCAATAATTATTTGTTGTTGGTTGGTTGATTCCGGACTGAGTCCGAGGAGTTCGGGGGTCGGATGGATGAAAGACGGAGTTGCTTGATTTATTGATTTATGGTTGGTTGATCGTTTTGTGCATTGAAATCGCATTTACATGGTGCATGCACGTTCGTTTTATTTAATTTGAGAAAATCCTGTTTTATTGGCGTAAGTGGATTTTCGGGTGTGTGTGTATCACGACCCCAACCCGGAATGGAGTATTATCCCGGTGGAGCTCCTCTGGTCACTCGGGAGCGTAATAAACTGAGTGACGTCCCTTGAGTTGTCGCTGGGGGACGACGGGAGCGGGGGCTAGGGGATGCTTGGCTACGAACTCGCCGGGCGCGGAACCGGGCATCGCTCTACGCACTGACTTCGTGGCCCTTCGCTGGCGAGGGCTAGAGGATGCTTGGCTACGAACGCGCGGGGTGCAGAACTGGGCATCGCTCGTTTAGGTGTCACATATGTGGTCGTTACCTACAGTGTAGCACTGGAGCCAGGGTGTGCGGATGACCCCTAGGGGAGGTCATGGTGCATACGGATTAATTGGTTAACGGTTTGAGTTGGATATGGGCCAAATGTGACTTTTGGCGTGATATTTGGAAAGGTTATGTTTTTGGGCCAAATGGGATTTTTGGCATACATGGAAAAAATATGATTTTATGGGTTTTGTGCATTGGCATCCTTTCAAGCATATTGTTTGAGTTTTATATGTTTTTATCTGGTGATGTTTGGATTTTACTTACCTGCGGCACCATTTTTGGTACCGTAGATTTTGGTGCAGAGATCGAGGATGAGGAAGAGGAGGCTGAGCCTGAGGATGCGGCTCCGCCAGGGTGCTGAAGTTAAAGTTAAAGTTTTGTTATTTGGTTTAAAACTATATTTGTGTTTTATAATATTTTATTATGTATGTTTTGAACAACTTTGTATTGAATTAAGAAAAATTCTAGTACTTAGTTATTGACTTTGCTTTTCGCTGCGTATTTCTCGTGCACATTCGTCGATTTTACACACACTTGGCACGTCGATAGGGTGGTGACCCGTGATGTCATCATCCGGACGTCTCGATTTTCCTGTGTCTGTGCGTGGGGATTTGGGGGCGTCACAACAAGCAACTCACACATAGAACTATTAGGCACAAAAAGTCTATTATCTCTAAACAAGTACCAATCTAATCTATAGAACTTACCAAACGATATTTTCTCACATACTCTATACACACTAGCCAAGCCATCATCTTTAACATACAATTTCTTATCATATTCAAGTCTCAATAATTTTGTATCTAAAATGATGACAAGGACATACCTTATTGCTAAAACATCAAATACAAAATTTTTCTTACCATGTGTGTACTGAATTACATGAGGATATGTCTCAATGAATTGAACCCACTTGGCATGTATTCTATCCAACTTAACTTGTCCCTTCAAGTGCATCAAGGACTTATGCTCTTTAAATAAAGGTCGGCTAGAGATTGTCGCACCTAGCACATGATCAATGTATTGCTCTATCTCTTTAATAGGTGGCAATCCACTAAACATATCGCTAGGAATCATGACCTCATATCCCTGCAACAAAGAGATAACAACACTAGGTGAAGATTTGTTAAGTCCGTTAGTATTAAAATTTGCCTTAGCATAATAACTCACTTCTCTCTTTGTTTTTCTCTCACTTTCTTCACTCTCATTTTTCTTTTCACTCTCTTTTTTTCTTGTGGTTTTAACCTCACCCTTATTTCTTTCACTCTCTTTTTCCTTTACACTCTCTTTTTTTTCAATCCCTTTTTCAACATATTTTTTTGAACTCTCGGCCTCACAATTGTTTTTCAACTCATTCTCTTTTTTTTCTTGAGGTTTCACTATTTATTTCTTCCTCAACCTCACTTTTACTCTTTTCTTTTTCTTTCTTTTTTTTTTTTTTTTTTTTTTTTTTTTTTTTTTTTTTTTTTATCAATCTCAGTTTCTCTCTTTCTTTGTTGATCAACCTCAGTTTCACTCTTTCTTTTTTGATCAATCTCACTTTTCAACTTCAGTTAGTCCCCATGGTCCTGTGGTAGGTTAAAGGAGCAAGTTTGATTGTTTTTCCATTCTTTTCAAAACTGTACATATTCTTGACCCCATCATGGATCACCCTTCTATCATACTGTCATGGCCTCGCCAACAAAATATGGCCAGCATGTATAGTCACTACATCACAAAGCACCTCATCCTTGTAGTTCCTAATTGAAAAAGATATTAACACTTGCTTATTTACCCTAACCTCCCCACAATCATTCAACCACTTCAACTTGTATGGTCTAGGGTGTTTCAAGGCAGGTAAATTCAATTTCTCAACAAAATTAGTGCTAGCAACATCAGTACAACTTCTCCCATCAATGATCATACTACATACCTTGTTGTTGATGTGACATCTAGTATGAAAAATGTACTCTCTTTGCTGCTCTATATCATCTATCTTAAATTCTGTATTGGGACCACACCTAACAACAAGAGATTCGTTATACTCTTCATTCTTATTGTACTTATTCTCAATACTAGGCTTACGTCTCCTCCTATCTCTAGGCTTACGTCTCCTCCTATCTCTCCCACTTTGTAAATTTCTAATCAATGCACCTCGTTATTCCATCTTATCTCTCACTTCCCCTAACTTCAAATTTAACCTTTCAAACTTTTATTGCATGGACTGCAACACAAAGAATGAATTGTCTACCACCCCCTTCGGTGTTGAGTCGCTATTATGAGACATAGTACATGCTGCACAAGAAAGAATGTTAGTGAAAAAAGACCTCACATGCTCCCTTACGTGTTTACACTCGAATAATGGCAATCCACTCGTGTATCACTCTTAATTGGTTTTTTTCCGAAAATGATTTCACACTCTCTTGCCTCTTACCTCAAGAGTTTTCCCACTCAAGTTCTTTAAGAACTTATTGAACTAAATCAATACGATACAACCTTGTTTTATTCCAACTAGTAATTAGGTCCAAGAAAACAAGAACAAGAGAAATACGAAAAGAACAAAATGACACGAGACTCAAGGTATTTATAAGAGGGAAAGAGTAATTACAAAATAAGATAACAACTAGAATGAGTTAACAGGAGGTAATTCAGCTCCTTTAAGGACAAGACCCAATCAACAAATTTCTTTCTTTCTCTTTTATTGTAACTATGTAGCAACCATTGAATATGCTACCTTTACTTCCCTTCTCTCTCTCTCTCTCTCTCTCTCTCTCTCTCTCTCTCTCTCTCTCTCTCTCTCTCTCTCTTTGATTTTTTTTTGATTTTTTTTCTTTTCCTTTCCTTTCTTTTCTTTTCTTTTCTTTTCTTTTCTTACCAATTCAATTACAAACAATAATATTCAGTTGTGACAATTAAACAATTGAATTCAATCACATAAAAAATGACAAGGAAATAATCAATGAAACCCTAGAAATTTTAAATCCTAGATGGTGCAAATTTTGCCAGCCCTCAAACAAAGAATTTAGCCGCCCTATGATGATGAACATGAAACCAAAATGATAGAGTAATTTGGCAGCCCTAGGGAAAAATGAATTTCTGTACTTTATTTTTATTTTTATTTTTTTGCAACCCTAGAACAATGAAGCTCTAGAATTAACGATACAATAAATAAAAAATAGAATCAGATCTGATTGAAAATCTGGCTCTGATACCAAATGATGTGAACCCCAATCGACTCACTTTGAGATCCAACAACAATATTAGAAAAAGAAACCCAAGAAAGCCAAACTTAAGTCAATGGATGGAGAATCTAGATCCAATGAGAAATCGTTTCAAGAATCTAGATTATATGAAAATCTAGACCCGTTGAAGAACCCGTCTCAAGAACCCAGATTACAAAGGAGGAATGCCACAAAGGTTGTGATTTACCTTTGATAAGTTCAAACGTTCAATCAAGAACAAGAGGAGATAAACTCAACTCATAATGAATAAAATTCATCAATTTCAATAATGTCTTGCCTCCTCAAATGAAGTTACAAGTGCTTTAAATAAACAATCTCCAAAACCCTAAAGGAATAGTGTCGTGGTATTGTAGCGTGAACAGTGCCGCTCTCCAGTAACTTCTAAAACCCTAGTTCAAATAAAATAATAACTTTCCAAATAAGCCATTGGCCAAAATATAAGGCCTTCCAAAAAATCCTGGTTCATTAGAAATAAGACGTGTGGGCTGGATTTCCCCTAAGCCCAATTATTCTAGATTAATTTCTATGACTAATAAAATAAACCCTTTTAATAAAATAATAAGTCTATGGCCTTCATTAACAGTAGGCCCAAGTCGTGTCTTTCATAGCTTGGATTAAGTGGATCAAAACTGGTTCTAGCTCTTAGTAGCTTTATCCCAATTGGATTGCACCAATCCTTGCATTGCTTCTTTGATCTTTGTGGCTCTTTATCTTGTAATTGATCCTTAAGATTTGGTCCCCCTTGGGGCCCGTCATGTTTAACCCTCTTGATATGATCTTTTAACAACCTTTAGTTTGGTTAAAATCCAAGAAGAACATGTGTTATTACTGTGATTCCAAGTGGAATCTAGACCATAAAAGGAAGACTTCTAAGTTGTTTTTGATTGAAGTGGAAGACAAAGGGGATGAAGAATGAGAAGTGCCTACTCAGTTTTCTCAAGCTGAAGTAGGCAAAGAAATGGTGGAATTACTTGAGGTGACCAACAAACCAGAGATTTCCCTTCATGCCTTAGTGAGTCATCAAACCCTCAGAGTATGAGTGTTAAGGGTAAAGTGGCAAGGCAACGGGTGGTGTTAATGATAGATTCAGGTAGCACCCACAACTTCATAGACCGAAGTGTGGCCAAGAGGCTAAGTTTTCAATTTATTTGGAAGAAAGTGTGAAGGTAAGGGTAGGTAATGGAGACCAATTGGTTAGTGAAGGGAAATGTGGACCTATTTGTGTTAGAGTTGGCTAGGTGTGATATGGTTTTGGGAATACAGTGGCTGCAAATGTTGGGCACGTTCACATGGAATTTTAGACAACGTACTATGCAATTTTTTGTTGAGAATTAGTTTGTTACCTTGCAAGGAATGGCATCTTCTTAGCTACTAGAAGAAGTTCCCTGCAACAAGTGTAACATATTAGAAAGGAATGAAGTCATAATATAGTTAATAGAGGAGGAAGAACTCACTAGAGAACAGAATTAGTTCGAGTTAATGAAGAAGATATTACAACAGTATGCTGAGGTATTCAAGGAATCACAAGGTCTACCACCTTTTAGAACACATGATCACTCTATCCACTTTCTGCTAGGGGTAGCCAATTTCTCTGAGGTCCTATAGGTATCATTCTTTCCAAAATAATGAAATTGAGAGGATTGTCCTAGAACTTTAAAATTCTGGGGTGATTTAGCCTAGTCAATGCCCCTATTCCTCCTTGCTGCTGCTGGTTAGGAAAAAAAAGGAATTTGGAGGATGTGTGGACTACAAGACCCTTAACCAAGTAGGTCATTGTGAAGGATAAGTTTTCCATTCTAGTAATAGAGAAATTTTTGGATGAATTGAGGAAGAGCATCTAGAGCACCTGAGGTTAACCCTAAGCATGCGGGAGAAGCATCAGTTGTTTGCTAAATTGTCTAAGTACATGTTTGGGTGTCAAGAAATTGGGTACCTAGACCATTTAATTTCTAATCAGGGGGTGAGAGTTGATCCTGAAAAGTTGAAAGCAATGGTGGAATACCACAACCAAGGAGCATAAAGGCCCAAAGGGGATTCCTAGGATTGACCGGATATTATAGGAGATTTATCAAGGATTATGGGGTTACAACAACTACACTTACTACATTGTTAAGAAAAACAACTTTCACTAGAATGATGAGGTAGAAAAAGACTTTGTAAAATTGAAGGAGGCCATGAGCCAGTCCCTAGTGTTAGCACTGCCTAACTTTTTCTCAATCCTTTGTGATTGAGTGTGCTACCTTGGGGAAGGGGGTAAGGGCTATCATGATGCAGTAGGAAAGACCCATTTATTTTGTTAGTCAAGTATTGAAGGGTAGGGCTCTCCTATTATCAACTTATGAAAATGAGTTGTACGTCCTGATGGCAACAATTCATAAGTGGAGGCCCTATCTATTGGGTAGGTCTTTTGTGGTCAGAACTAACCACAATAGTCTCAAGTACCTACTTGACCAGAAAATTGGGACCCCAAGGCAGCATATGCCTTGTCTCAAAGGGAAGAAGATGATGTGACTTTGGCTCTAATTTCTATACCATCTTTGGAATGGGTAGAAGAAATCAAGCAAGCGTATTCTTTGGACCTAAGCTTAGAAAAACTAAAGGCAAAATGTGCTCAAGGGCTACTGTAAGGGAAGGGTTTCTATTCTACAAAGTTAGGCTTTACATAGCCTACTGTCCTGTGTCCAAAACTAAAATGTTGCACTTCCTACATGGCAGCACATGGGGGGTCACTAAGGGTTTGATAAAACTATCCATAGGGTGAGAAAAGAGTTCTATTAGCCTGAGTTGAAAACATATGTGAAGACCCTTATCAAAAAGTGTGAAGTTTTTCAAATACAAAAAAAAAGTCCTTCCCAAAGGGACTTCTACAGCCCCTCCAAATTCCATCTCAGCTATGGACTCATATCACAATGAACTTCATAGAGGGGTTACCTAATTAAAGTTTTGAATTCCGTTCTGGTGGCCGTTCCAGTTGAAGTACTAGAATGAAATAGTTTGGTACTGGTATATTTCAGTATACCGTTTCGAGATAGTCGCTATATCAACAAATTATATATATAATTACATACAAAAACTATATTCAAAGTCTTGAAAATATCAATACTTAAAAACATAATAAAAAGTAATTTGAAAAGGTGAAGTCAAGGTATTGTCAGTTGGTATTTTTCATTTGTAGGTACACATTGCTCATAAACCTAAGAGAGAGAATCTAGTCTTCTCTCTAGAGCGAGTTTCGACAAACTCTCGAGGTGGTGAGCTACAATCCCGTTGGTTTTCCAAGCCTTGGATAAACCATGTCGAGAGGTGAACGAAGCAGGACGGAAGGGTTAGAGGAACAATGGAGAAAGTTCAAACTGATAGAGGAGGAAGAAGAGGTAGTGGAGGTGGTGCCAAATGGAAAGGATAAGATTGAACGTAAGGGTGAAAAAAGTTTGATAGGAAAATTTTGTTCTGATCGTACAGTGAGCAAGACCTTGATTAGTAACACATGGCAAAAATATGGAGAATAAGCAAAAGGGCAATCTTTCAAGAAGTGGAGAAGAATATGTTCGTAATCACTTTTGAGACTCATGCAGCATGTACAGAATCCTTGAAGGGAAGCCGTGGTCTTTTGACTCCTCTCTGTTCTTATTGGTTCCTTACGATGGAAAGATATGCCCAGGGAATATAGCTTTCGACAGGGAAACCTTCTGGTTGCAAATCCATAATCTACCATTGGGATGCATGTCAATGAATGGGGAAAACAAATAGGAAAATCAGTGGGCAGGGTCATGGAGGTAGACGTAGAAGAAGATGGCATTGGGTGGGGAAAATGCCTAAGGGTGAAACTAGAGTTAGCTTTGAAAAAGGCTATACCGAGGGGTCGTTTCATCAATGTAGAGCAATCAAAACACTGGGTTCATTTCCGTTATGAAAAACTACCCAAAATCTGTCTCAAATGCGGGTGGATTCTTCATGGGGAGATGGGTTGTCTGGCTAAGCCCGATGGCCTAGAAGTTGAGGGAGAAATAGAGCCTCAATTTGGGTCCTGGCTCAGGGTGGAGAGCTTTTCAAGGCGCAACTCAAGTTCTTACAGACTTGACAGAGGAAGGGAGGGGCATCTTACAAGGGGAGATAGTGGTCAGGCTGAGACGGAAGGCGGCGAAGGTAGCGGTGAAGAAGGACGGCAAGTCAGCGGAAGAAACATGCATTCGTCATCCCCACACACAGATTCCAATGACCATAAAAAATGGAAGCAGAACAGTTGAAAGGGAAACAATACGAAGTTCAGTGGTGTCAGAGGAAGGTATGGCAACTTTGGTCGATGTGCACCAACCTTGTATGGGGGATACAGTGAAAGAGGGACAACAACGGGAAAGAAGTGGGCAGGAAGACAAACTGTTTGAGAAAAAGGAAAGTAGACCGGGTTGTGAGCATGGGCCCGAGAGATATCCAGTCCGAAACCTCTTGGTCCCAAAGCCCAAAGGCCATCTGCCTTCAACTTCAACTGCTAGTTCATTTGCTGAAGGGGTTGACAGAGTTGTTCGTACTCTATAGGCTACACATAGTCAAAGAGATGGTTGAAGATGGAAGAGGCAAGCATGAGATTTGAAGCAACCAACCTCTTCATTAGTCGTTACCCGCTCCCAAGGGGAAAAGCGGCTAGCCGAGGTAAGATTGGAAAACTCTAGTCCCCTGAAAAAGCATAAGAAAAGTGTGTTGATTGTTAAACTAGGAGATGATGCCCTTTCAATGGAGATGGTGGAGGCTGCGAGGCAGCCCCACCAGGGGTTATGAGGATCCTAAGCTGGAATTGTTGGGAGCTTGGGAACCCCCGAATAGTCCAAAACCTTGGCCTATTGGTTAAGGAAAAGAAGCCCGAAGTGGTCTTTTTAATGGAGACCAAATTATCATATACAAAAGCAAATAGGATAGCTAAGAGATTCAGTTTTCAAGGTTGCGTAGTTGTAGAAGCAATAGGAAGAAGTGGGGGGGCTTATGCTTCTGTGGAAGGAGGAGAGACTTATAGAACTTATCAATTATTCCCAACATCACATTAATGTGTGAGTATTTGATGAACCAAACAACAACATATGGTTACTGTCTTGCTTCTATGGTCAACCAGCTTCAAACTTGAGAAGCAAGACTTGGGATTTATTAACATCATTCAAACCTGAGTTTGGTGGATGGGGAGTTATAGGGGACTTCAATGAAGTTCTTTACAATGATGAAAAAGAGGGTGGGAATCCTAGGAGTGAGAGTTTTATGAGAATGTTTAGGAAGGTCATGAAGGAAGGGAAATTGTATGACTTGGAATGGATGGGAAATAAATTCACCTGGAGCAACCGCCATGAAGATGATTCATTCATAAGGGAGAGACTTGACAGAGCCATAGCAAATGATGAGTGGAAAACTCAATACCCGGTGCATACAGTTGAGACACTTCCAGCCATCTATTCTGATCACAGCCCAATATTGTTAAACTGCAGTATTGAGAGGTGCTCAATTCAAAGATGACATTATTTTTTCAAGTATGAGGCCAGTTGGAACAAGGAGGAGGGTTGCAGTGAGACAATAGTAGAGGCATGAAGCAAACATATGGGATGGGGGAGTAGGATGGAAAGGTTGATGTGCAAATTAGAATTCACTCAGGGGAAGCTCAAACAGTGGAGTAGGAATCTGAATAGAGAGAGATTAGAAGCCATAAGAGTGAAGACCCACCAATTGAATATGTTACAAAGCTGTGCAAGGCCTGGAAATGTAAAAGAACAAAAATAGCTTCAACTTGAGCTTAACCATTTGCTAAATTGAGAAGACACAAAGTGGAAACAAAGAGCAAAAAGGCACTGGTTGGTAGAAGGTGATAGAAACACCAAGTTCTATCATGCATGTGTAAACCAAATAAAAAAGAAAAATTCCATAAGAAGGGCGAAAGATATGAATGGTACTGAACTGGTTGATAAAGAAGCTATAGCAGAGGGTTTCAAAGCCTATTTCAAGTCAGTCTACCAGTCCACGCAGCCTGATTCTGAATGCATCAATTTGTGTCTGCAAGGAATAGAGCAAAGGGTAACAAATGAGATGAAAACCAAATTGGAAAGGGGCTTCACTGTTAAGGAGATAGAACTGGCTCTAAAGAAAATGTCCCCCTTTAAATCACCTGGACCCGATGGTTATAGTGCAGGCTTCTATCAAGAACATTGAAAAATTGTGGGGCGGGATGTGTCTGTGCAATAATGGAGTTTCTAAATTCGGGGAAGATGCCATGGAATTTGAACCAAACTCACCTAGTGTTAATCCCCAAGGTAAACTCTCCAACTTCAGTCCATGATTTTAGACCTATATCCTTGTGCAATGTTGCGTATAAGCTAATATCCAAAGTCTTAGCAAATAGAATGATAGATGTTTTGGAGAAGGTGATTTCTTGGAACCAGAGTGCATTTCTCCCTAACAGACTCATTATAGACAACATAATGGTAGCATACGAACTATTACATTCCATGCATTCGAAAAAGAAAGGAATGGAGGGTTCAATGGCCATTAAGTTAGATATGTCAAAAGCCTATGATAGGGTGGAGTGGAACTTTTTAGAGGCTATGTTGATTAAGATGAGATTTGGCATGAAATGGACTAATCTACTGATGGGGTGTGTTAGAACAGTTACTTATTCCACCATCATAAATGGGGTTTCAAGAGAGAAAATCACACCTACAAGAGGTCTGAGACAAGGCGACCCCTTATCACCTTATCTGTTCCTGCTATGTGCTGAAACCCTTAGTTCCCTTTTAATTAGTGCTGAACAGAGAAGTCTCATCAAGGGGATAGCAGTGTCAAGGGATGGTCTAAGAATAAATCACCTTCTTTTTGCTGATGACTGTGTAATATTTTGTAGAGCAAAGTTGATTGAATAGTACCAGATCAAGGGGCTATTAACTGTGAATGAGGAAGCTTCAGATCAAACCTTGAATAAAGAAAAGACAAGTGTGTTTTTCAGCTCTAATACAAAGATGGAAACAAAGGATTTTATTTTCCAACAGGTAAATGGCTCAAGATGCAACAATTATAACAGATATATCGGGCTCCCTACTATAGTGGGTAGATCAAAATACAACACCTTTAGAAGTCTTAAGGAGAGTCTGGAAAAGAATCAACAGCTGGAAATCCAAGTTCCTATCCTCAGTTGGAAAGGAAATTCTCATAAAGAGTTTACTACAAGCCATCCCAGCCTATGCTATGAGTGTGTTCAAGATGCTCAAAATGCTACTAAAAGAGATTGAAGCCATTATAGCCAGGTTTTGGTGGAACCAAAAAGAGGTGGGGATGGGCATCCATTGGAAAACATGGAAACAAATGGGGGAAGTAAAAAACCAAGGGGGTTTTGGTTTCAGGGACCTCAACAGCTTCAACAGAGCCCTCTTAGCAAAGCAACTATGGAGAATGATAAAAGAGCCAATGTCCTTAGTCTTGAGGGTTTTCAAACAAAAATACTTTCAGCACTGTGATGTGATGGAGGCAAAGTTAAAGGGATCTCCCTCGTACATATGGAGAAGCTTATGGTCAAGTAGGGACTTGATGAAGGAAGGGCTAGTTTGGAGGATTGGAAATGCAAGAGATATTCAAATATGGAAGGAAAAATGGCTACCTATACAAGTAACCTTCCAAGTACAGACCCTCATCAATACTCTAGATCCAGATTGCAAGGTGGATGCCTTAATTAATACAGATACTCATTCGTGGAAGGAAATTTTAGTGAAGGCCATTTTCAATTAAGAGGAAGCAAAACTTATTTGTTAATTCCCATTAGCAAGAGGGGGGCAAGAGACAAAAGGATATGGGCAGGGTCTTCAAAAGGCAACTTCACAATTAAAAGTGCATACTTCATGGACACTAAACTATCAAAAAGAAGCATGGGAGAATCTTCTTCAGGAGGGGGGAATAAAGGGTTATGGAAGGATCTATGGCAATTAGAAATCCCGGGTAAGATTAGAATGTTTATATGGAGGAGCCTATCTAACATCCTTTCAACAAAAGGCAGATTATATAGAAAGAAAATTGTGGAGAGTAACCTTTGTCCAATCTGTACAAGAGAGGCTGAAACTACACTACATACCCTGTGGGCCTGTCTAGCAGCAAAGGATGTATGGGGGAGGTGATAGTAGCAAGCTCAAGAAATGGAACAGTTCGTTCTCTGACTTCTAGCAACTGTGGAAAGAAATGTCAACAAGATTAAATAAAGAGGATCTATAAATGGTTGCAGTCTTATGCTACCATATATGGGGCAGGAGAAATGCATATATCTTCCAAGATCAGTTCAAGAGTCCTGAAACCATCACAGCAATGGCTCAAGCTGAAATTGCAATGCTAAGGGAGATAAAGCTACAAAATAGTAGCAGACCAGAAGAGAGGACAACAACAGCTATTTTAGAACAGTCTTGGTAGCCACCTGAATGGCCTATCTTTAAAGTCAATTTCGATGCAGCATATGACAAGAACTCGAACAAAATGGGGGTAGGCATTGTTATGAGAGACAGTGAAGGGAGACTACAAGCATGTTTAACGTCATCAAAAGATCAGGTCTTTTCAGTTGCCTAGGCAGAAAGAGTTGCCCTGCAGAGGGCCACAGATATGTGCATTGAGATGGGCATGAACCAAGTTATTTTCAAAGGGGATGCCAAGGCAGTCATTGAGGTAGTTAATTCAAAAAAAGAAGATAATTCTTGGTATGGTCAAGAGACAGATGATCTACAACAATTGCTGGAGCTCCATCCAGTCTGGAGGTTATCCTTTGCTTACAGATCAGCTAATCATGTTGCTCACAGTGCAACAAAGGAAGCTATTAAGGAATCTAGTGAGAGAGTGTGGATAGAAGATGGACCCATGGTGGTCATAGCTTTTGTTTTAAATGATGTATCACAATTGTTACCAGTTGATTAATGAAAGCAGCTTCCCTTATCAAAATAAATAAATAAATTAATAAACCTAAGAGATAGAGAATAAGAGAATTATTTCTTTGATAGAAAGTTGAGAGAGAGGAAGAAAAAGAAGTGGGGTGACCAAGTTTCTAAGTTGTTTTTAAATTTTGGAAGCTGCGTGATTTCTTTTCTCTATGATTACTTCTTCCTTTCCAATAGGGTTTCACTTTTTAATTGTTATGCCTTTCGTCTGTAACTTTTGTTTATTTACATGGGGTTAGTTTTTGAAACTATATTTCAACAAGTTTGAGCCCTGTGCATCTTTCTGTTTCAAAATATAAAAACCCCAATCTTCATCGAAGTTTTTTGTTTTTAAGGTTTGGAACTTTGTGGATGCCTTTTGTTTTGTTAATGGTGATTTGTATGCTCAATGCTTCCTCCCCTTGCTCTCTCTCTCTCTCTCTCTCTCTCTCTCTCTCTCTCTCTCATGTACATACTTTTCATCTCAATGTTCCAGGCATGTTTCGGACCAAAACACTAATTCCGGCTAAAATATCGGAATGGACTGGAATAGGCCGAAATGGCCAGAATATTAGCTGGTATGGAACATCCACCTAAGCTGTGCTGGTTATTATTCCAGCACGACAAATTCCTACCATTCCGGCTAGAACAAAATGGAAATAAAAACACTATACCTAACTCCAGTGGTTTTAGTACAATATGAGTGGTGGTGGATCGCTTGACTAAGTATAACCACTTTATCCCCTTGGACCACCCTTACTCAGCCAAGTCAATGGCTCATTTGTTCCTAAATCATGTGTTCAAACTACATGGGCTACCCCAGTCCATATTCTTGGACAGGGATAGCACTTTCACCAGTCAGTTCTAGAAAGAGCTGTTGAAGGTCTAGGGAGTTCAGGTAGCATTTAGCATGGCCTAACCGATGGGCAGTCAAAGGCTGTGAACAAGTGCCTAGAGACTTACTTATGATACTTTGTGGGTGACAGACCTAGGGACCGAGTGAATTGGGTGCCACTGGCCGAGTGGTGGTACAACACCACACGACACGCATCTACAAAGACCATGCCTTTCGAGGCTCTATATGGGTATCTACCCCCCAAGCTATTGTCCTATGCCCTTGGTACAACCAAAGTTGAAGGAGTGGAGAAAAGTCTACAGTAAAGAGACCTAATGTTTCAACTCCTCCACCATAACCTACATAGGGCTTAGGAGAGAATGGTGAAATATGCAAACTTGTGAAGAAGGGAACATAAATTCAAGGTAGGAGATCAAGTATACTTTAGGCTCTAGCCTTCCAAACAAACCACGATGGCCCAATGCAAGAACTTGAAACTAGCATTGTGGTTCTTTGATTCCAAGTCAAGGAGTGTGTTGGTAAGGTGGCATATAGGTTGAAGCTACCGATGGAGTGATGGAGATGCAATAAGGGTCATTCGTAATGCCAATGGGAGGGCTAGGCGTTCCGAGGCTAGGAGGATTGCATTGGGGTGCATGCATGACTCGGGTGATGGGTCCTTGGGCGCCCAAGACAAGATCAACAAAAGGAGGATCAAGTTGTTGGCCAATTCCTTGATTTTAGGGGTGGTTGGCAAATCCCTTGAATATCTTGATTTTAGGGAGTGGTCGGGTTTTAATGAGATGGCCAAATATCTCCTTTAAATTAGGAAGTTTATCTATTTTTAGTTTGTTTGAGTTTATTTATTTTAGGCATTTGATTTTGTTTCCTTAAACTTAGGAGTTTGATTTATTTTAAAGTTGTTAGAGGGAAGTAATTGGGGAAGGATGGCGCCAAACCCTTGTGAAACCCTACTATAAGTTTTGGTTTTTGCATTGTAATTTATCATTATGCTATTTTCAATGAACGGGAATTTTCTCTTTCAAACTTTAGAGAATTGAGTGTTAGCCTGAATTAGTCTTAATTATCACCAACATACCAATTGGATCTTGGTGTTGCCTTGAGGTAACTCTAGATCTAATTACCCAACATGCCACAAACAAGTGAATGAGAGTGAGGCTTCCATCATTGGTTGGTGCTTTCATTGAGAGTGTCCAACCAAAGGTAAGGAAGCCATGGAAAATCGACAACCAATGCATAGGGAGTGGATTGAGAAAATTGAGGCCACTTTGGAGGCACAACAAACCACCACCAATGAAAGGCTTGGAAGGATAGAGGAGGTGCTCCACCAATTAGTGAATCAAATGAGGAATGGAGAGAGAATGTGCCATAGGAGAAGAGCCCATATTCCCGAGGGTTCCATTGGATCTAGAAGAAGCCAACACCAGGAGAGGGTGGAGGACTCAGATTCACCTACCCAAGATTTTTCAAGCACTAATGAGGAATCAACCTAGGAAAGTGAAGGAAAAGAAGGGAACTGTGGTGAGAGGAAAGGAGCACATAGGGCGGAAGTTCTCAAATCAAAGATGGAATTTCCAAAGTGCAATGGTGATGACCCAAGCACTTGGGTTGGTAGAGCCAAGCAATACTTTGAGCACAAGTACATGGAGGGCCATGCTAAGGTGTCCTATGCTGCCTATTTCCTTGAGGGGGAGGCCAACCAATGGTGGCAATGGATGAGGAAGACCTATGGGGCTCCAAATGAGGGAGTTGAAATGGAGGAAGTTTGTCAAGGAGCTTTTGAGGAGGTTCAGGCCAATCGAGTATATGGACTACCACGAGACTTTCTCAAAGATCAAACAAGTCGGATCTTTAAGAGATTATCAAAAGGAGTTTGAATACTTGTCCACTATAGCACATGGGTGGTAGGAAAAGGCCCTTATTGGGACTTTTGTGGGCGGCTTGAAGAGTGAGTTAGCGGCAGAAGTGAAGTTTAAGAAACCAAAAACCTTGATTCAAGCTTTAGAGGTTGCACGGATCAAGGAAGATCAACTTCAAGATTTGAAAAAGAGTAGCCAGTTTGATGTGAGGAAACCACCCCAATGGTTTCCAAGTTTGGTGCAAACAAGACTTTTGGCAAAGATTTCTCACCAGGAGGTCCTAGGGGAGGTGCATCAAGTGGAACCAAATCCTTACCCGCATGTGTGAAGAGGCTATCTTGGGAAGAGCTGTAACGAAGAAGAGAGAATGAAATTTGCTTCAATTGTAATGAGAATGCAAAACCAAGCAAATCTTTCTCATAGAGATGGAGTTCTAGGAAGAGGAAGATGTAGGGGAGGAAGAGCAAGGGCAAAAGGAGCAAGATCAACAAAAGGCCGAAGGGGGAGACCTTCATATTTCTATTCATGCTTTGGAGGGTGTTTCTGGGCCTAGAACGATGAGAACACAAGCACACATTGGCAAGATAGAGGTAACAGTTCTTATTGATAATGGTTCATCTCTAAACTTCATCAATTCTAAAGTGACCAAGAGCTTGGGGTTGCCTATGACTTCTATCACTCCATTTGAGGTCGAGGTGGTTAGTGGGGGAAGTTGATGTGTAGAGAAGTATTTAAAAAAAAGTATGTTTGAAAACATAAGGCTTTGAGATTATTTGCCTATTGTTGGGTTGGATGTTGTGTTGGGTGTGCAATGGTTAGAAGAGTTAGGGAAGATAGTGTTCGATTATAAAAAAAAAATGACTATGGGGTTTATGATGGGAGCAAATGGGTGACCATGAGAATGAGTGGAAGAGGGGGATGCAAGGCCAATAGCCCAGTGAGATGGAGAAGATCTTAAGGCAGGGGGGGCAATGTTTTGCTATCACATTGGTCTCCCAACCTAGGGGCTTGAGTGAGGGTCATGAAGTGGAAGATGGGGGCATGGAGAGGGAGTTAGGGGCTGAGGTGCCTAGTGATTTGAGGGAGCTGTTGGGGAGGTTCTCTAGAGCGATGAGGACCCAAAGACACTTCTACCCTCAAGGAAATTTGATCATCGCATTCCTTTGAAGGAGGAGGCCAGCTAGTTAATGTGGCCCCCTACCGATATGCTTACCACCAAAAGACCAAGATTGAAAAGAAAGTCAATGAGATGTTGGCTAATGGGCTTATCCGACCAAGCACTAGCCCATTCTCGAGTCCAGTTCTCTTGGTGAATAAGGAGGATGGCACATGGAGATTTTGCACCAACTACTGAGCTTTGAATGAGGCTACTATCAAGGTTAGATTTCGAATTCCGACCATTGATGACATGTTAGATGAGCTTGGAAGTTCTATGTTCTCCAAACTCGATCTAAGAGTTAGATACCATCAAATAAGGGTGCATAAAGGGGACATTCACAAGACAGCTTTCCAGACTCACAATGGCCACTTTGAATATTTGGTGATGCCTTTTGGTCTATGCAATGCTCATTCAACTTTTCAAGCATGCACGAACCAAATCTTTAAGCTGTATTTGAGGAGGTATGTGTTGGTATTTTTTTATGATATTCTTGTGTATTCGAAGACATGGGAAGATCATTTGGGGCACTTGGAGGTTGTTTTGGGGGTGCTACTTGACAACTCTTTCTATACTAAGTTGTCCAAGTGTGCGTTTGTCCAAGGGGAGATTGAGTACTTGGGGCATTTGATCTCACATGATGAGGTCAAGGTGGATGCAAGGAAGGTTGAAGCTATGGTAACTTGGCCCAAACCAAAGACTATCACCAAGTTGAGGGGCTTTATAGGGCTCACGAGTTACTATAGAAAATTTGTCAAAGATTATGCTTCCATTGCAAGACCACTCACCAACATGCTCAAGAAGAATAATTTGAGTGAAGAGGGGGGAGAAGGCATTTGAAGCTTTGAAGAAAGTCATAACAACTACATCCGTCCTTGCTATGCCTAATTTTGAGAAGGCATTTGAACTACACACTGAAGCAATGTGGGGGTAACGACTGTTTTGACACGAAGGGAGGCCATTACCCTTCATTAGCAAGAGACTTGGTGTTCAAAAGAAAGGGTGGAATGTGTATGCACGGGAGATGCTTGCCATCATGGGGGCCGTGAGGGTGTGGAGGCCTTATTTTTTGGGAAGAAAGTTCTTGATAGTCATGGATCAACAACCTTTGAAGCATCTTTTGGAGCAAAGAATCACCACTTGGTGGGTATCTAAACTACTCAGTTTTGAATTTCAATTGGTTATAGGCTGAGTAGGGAGAATCGGGTGGCCAATGCCCTATCTAGGAGGGAAGATGGTGAGGTATTGGAGGCCCTCTTGGTCCTTCATGGGGAGTTTGGGATGAGATTAGAGAGGGAATAAAAAATGATCTAAGGTGTAAGGAGGTGATGGAGAAACTAGATGTGGATGCTAAGGGAGTAGAAAATTATGAGATGAGTGATGGGCTTTTAAAATACAAGGGAAGAGTAGTGGTGTCGAGTGTGGGGAAGCTTAGAAGAAAGATCTTGAGCTACTTTAATGATACCAAGGAAGGGGGACATTCAGGGGTGTACCGTACTTGGGAAAGGGTGGCTAATTTGTTCTATTGTTATGACATGAAAGGAGAGGTGAAGGAGTATGTGAGAATGTGTGACACTTGTCAAATGGTGAAGAGTGAGAGTAGCAAGCCCAAGGGGTTGCATCGAGTGAGAGTAGCAAGTCCAAGGGGTTGATGCAACCCTTATCGATCCCTATTCACACTTGGGAGGATATTCCCATAGATTTTGTGGAGAGGTTGCCACTCTTAAGTGGTTGTGATGGGGTGCTTTTGGTGGTGGACCGCTTGACCAAGTATGCACACTTCATTGCAATGGTGCATCCATACACGGCCAAGACTATTGCTAAACGTTATGTAAGATCAAGTGATGAAGTTCCATGGAATGCCGAGAAGCATAGTGACCGATAGAGACCGTGTGTTCATGAAATTTTTTTGAAGAAAGTACTTCAAGATGCATGGGACGAAGTAGCCTGAAATTCAACCTATCACTCCCAAACTGATGGTCAAACGGAGGAGACCAATCAGATTCTTGAGCAATACCTTAAGTGCTTTTTGCACCGATACCCGAAGAAGTGGGATGAGCATTTGGCATGGGTTGAATTTTGGTACAACACATCATACCACCGGTCTATCAAGATGACACCATTTGAGACACTTTCTAGGAGGCCACCATCGGTGCTTCTACCCTATGAAGTGGGAAGTTCACCAAATGAGTTGGTGGATATGGAGCTTAGAGAAAGGAATGAAGTCTTGAAGGAACTCTAGAAGAATTTGGCACATGCTCAAGACCAAATGAAGTACTTTGACAAGGGGAGGAGTATGGAGTCCTTTGAACCGGTGAGTGGGTCTTTCTCAAGTACCTACTAAGAGAGCACAAGGTACTATCCAAAGCAACATTGAGCAAGTTGAGGGCTAAGTATTTTGGCCCATATCAAGTGTTGGAAAAGTGTGGATAGCTTTCTTACAAGCTAGACCTACCAGTTGGGGTCCACACTCATCCTATTTTTCATAAGGAGGAAGGTTGGAGATACAACCAAAGTGGTGAGTGAGATGCCCATGGCGCATGAAGAGGGAAGAATGGAAATCCAACCCGAGAGGATCATAGAATATAGGCTTGTGAGGAAGGGTGGTCAAGTGAGAACCGAAGCCTTGGTTCAATAGAGGGGGCTTCCAACCGAAGATGCTACATAGGAGAGTGTTTGGATACTCAATGATCAATTTCTAGATTTGGACCTTGAGGACAAAGTCGGTCTTGAAGGGGGGGATAATTGACGGAGATACAAGAAGGGTCATTCGTAATGCCACTAGAAGGGATAGGTGTGCCGAGGCTAAGAGGGTGGCATTGGGGTACATGCATGGTTCAGGTGATGGGTCATTGGGCGCTCAAGACAAAATCAACTAGAGGAGGATCAAGTTGTTGGCCAATTCCTTGATTTTAGGAATAGTTGGCAAATCCCTTGAATTTAGGGGAGTGTTTGGATACTCAAGGATCAATTTCTAGATTTGGACCTTGAGGACAATGTCCGTCTTGAAGGGGGGATAATTGACGAAGATACAAGAAGGGTCATTCGTAATGCCACTAGAAGGGATAGGTGTGCCAAGGCTAGGAGGGTGGCATTGGGGTACATGCATGGCTTAGGTGATGGGTCATTGGGCGCTCAAGACAAAATCAACTAGAGGAGGATCAAGTTGTTGGCCAATTCCTTGATTTTAGGAATAGTTGGCAAATCCCTTGAATTTAGGGGAGGAGGCAAACCCCTTGATTTTAGGGGAGTGGTCAGTTTTTAATGGGATGGCCGAATATCTCCTTTAAATTAGGAAGTTTATCTATTTTTAGTTTGTTTGAGTTTATTCCATTTATTTTAAGCATTTGATTTTATTTCCTTAAACTTGAGAGTTTGATTTATGTTATAGTTGTTAGAGGGAAATTATTGGGGAAGGATGGCACCGAACCCTAGTGAAACCCTACTATAAGTTTCGATTTTTGCATTGTACTTTATCATTATGCTATTTTCAATGAATATTTTTCCCAAATACCAATCGGATCTTGGTGTTGCCTTGAGGTAACCCTAGATCTAATCACCCAACATGCCACAAACAAGTGAGTAAGAGTGTGGCTTCTATCACAAAGGTGTAGATCCATCCTGTCTTCCACATCTCCCACCCCAAAAAATGTCTGGGAGAGCACATCACCGCAACTACTGTACTTCTTCCAATCGTACCCCAGGGGCTCTTACAACCATAGCCCAAAAAGATATTGGATATAAAACAACCCATGGCGGAGCTATTATTACGTTGGCAAGGACAAAACGAGAGGACACCACTTGGGAAATTACTACAAGTTGAAAGCTTCATTCCTACATTTTGTGGGCAATGTGCTCTAAAAGAGGGGGCATTATGATGGGTCGAGGCTACTCGCTGACATATGCAACCAGGGGATCAAGACGGCATGGTGGCTAGGGTTTCGAGTGAGAATAATGAAGGAAGGAAGTATCATTACGGGCTTACGGGCAGTTGGTGTTGGGTTGAGCCTCGTGGCCACTTACATTGTCATTTACTTTGTTAAGCCTATAGTTAAGTCCTGTTATTTATAGTTCCCTGAAAGGCCTCTAGCCTATCCGTAATTAGGCTTGTGTAGTCCAATTACAAACATTTGTCTTTTAATTAGGCATTACGTATGGTAACCCTGTGGACGCTCGAGGGAAGTTTATTAAAAGAGGAATGTATATCATGTACGAGGGAATTCCACCATTATGAAAAATCAACACAACTTTAGAGTTCACTTATCTTTCTTTTCTGCAATTCTTGGAGACCACTCACCCTCGAAGTGAGCTCACCGATGCTCGCAGATCCGGTGTACGTGTCTATTGAACTACACTGCCTGCCAAGTGCATAGTAACAATTTACAGCTGCGAAGAACAGAAAACTACAGTTGATCATTATTATTCTCCCCAGGGTGGCCCCAAAACCAAAAGTTAAAAGATGTTCCGTTCGAGGATTACAAAGTAATAAAGTACTTTAACCGATCCGAACAACAATCAAACTACCTTTTTTTTTTTTTTAGTTGGGGGGGGGTGGGGGTTTTGAGGAATGCGTGGGTTTGGATATCCGGCTGACAGCTATAGAAGGCCACATCGAAATACAGAAGGAACACACTATACATGCACGCACGCGAAAACACACAGCACATCGAAGAAGTTGATATCAGCAAGAAAAGAAGCAGCAGCATCTCCTGATTGATCATCTACAAACTTCCTCAGTAATTTCAAGCCCAATTACATGGAGAAATTTCCATATACAACCTAATAGGGGAGGATCTAGAGTATACTTTTGAAGAAATTAAAACCAATATTATCTACCCACTAGATATTGACTAAACAACAGGAAGCAAGAATTTCCATTCCTAACCCTTCCCTACTATAAATATACACAAACTAAGCTTGGTGTGTTGGTCATCCAATGATTAAAATTTTCAGGACTGGAGTCCTCCATAGCAAATGCTCCTTTCAACCATTGTTACTCCCTGTAAAAAAAATCAAGCAATCAGTTACATACCAGACACCAGAGGAGAGTTTTGATGATTGCCACGACACATGGAAATTTCCAAAATGAATTCTCAGGTAACATCTTACCCCTAGATGCACTCTTATTATGACTCTTGTGAACCTTGTCGTGCGAAACAGAAGGAATCTTTGAGATGATCAATGAGCTTTGCAGTCCTTCTAGTAGCTGTAGCCAGTACAATCAACAAGCGCAAAACGCACAAAGTTTAAAAACATAAATGTGTTAACCAGTACACAGACAAACGAATTCTTTAAAAATGGTTTCACAAAGACCTGCAGGCATTTGAGCATACACCTGCATGCCTCTAATGGACCACAAACCCATTATAATTTCACTCTCAAGCTCGTTTTAAGGGAGTGGAGATGCCATTTGAGTTAGGATTCCGGAAAGAAAATATATTTTAGGACGAGACAAATGTATCTAAATACTTACTCTCGAAGTTGGTTGAATTCTGCGAACTGATCTACGAGGCTCAACAGTTTCAGAGGTTGGTTTTGCAGGATTGCTGTTAAAAACTTTGTCCTCTTCAATTCTAGACAACTTTCCACCAGCGGGGCCAAGTTTTCCTCTATTCGCTCTTTCTGATTTCTTGTTTGAGGTGGAAACTTTCCTGGAGGATCCATCAGATGAAGGAGCCAGGGAAGTAAATAAAAGCGGGCCCTCTGTGACTCCTTCAGTGCTAGAAAGTGATCCAATTTCCATCTTGTTGTTCTTTCCTGCTAGATTCTCAGCATGACTTGCAGAATCCTTCCCTTTCGCTGAATGATCTGTCAGAGAACCACCATCAGGAGCAGAAACTGCACTCAAAAGGTTGTCCTTAGCTGGAATAATTCTACTAGGGACACTTTGCGCTTTTCCAGACTTAAGAGCTCTGGGCTTGGTTTCAGTAAGCTGTTTTCCCTTCAAATCACTTTTAGAACTATTTTTCCATCCACGGGATCCTGATCCTTGAGGCAACGAATATTTGAGTAATTTGAAAGAGTCATTTGCTTCAGTAATCTTATTGCTCTGACCCGCAACATAATGTTTGCTTACTTCCATGAATTTTCTCTTCTTTCCAGGCTTAGGAACACCAAAAATCACTCTCGATCCTTCCTTCTGCAAACCAGTTCGTATTGTTCTGTGACCATCAGGCTTTTTCTCATTTCTGCTGTTCTTACCAACATCGAAAATCCTATTATTCGCTGATAAATCCAATAGTCTTGATTCTTCAGGTTTTCCTGTTTCTACATCCTTACTTTTTAACATCTTATCCTTCCCTTTGGCCTCTGCTACTGGACTGCCCAATTTGAGTCGTTTTTCCTGTGGCGTATCACCCTGAACACCAAATTTAGTATAGAATAAAAAAGAAGTAAAAACTCTTCAGATATGATTAGACAATCAAGAATTAAAACAGAAAATCTAAAGAAAGCACCTCATGGGAAGCACAGGCATTTTCTCGCAAATTGGACCACTCAATCCATTCCCCATCCTTCCAAACAAGAGATGACCGAAGATGCCAGGCTCTCACAACTGATGTTTCTCCTTGAGCTGCAAAAACCCAATAGCGAATCATTTCCAGCACATAGGTCCTAGATGCAGAAATAGGGACCCCCCCCACCCACCCACCCACAAAAACCCCAAAACACACACGAAAAAAATAAATAAATAAAAGACAGGCACAAATACCTGGAAAATGGACAGTTAATGCAGTCTCATCTTTCTTGTTCTTTTCAGTGACAACACCTTCCCACCAGCTGGAAGATAATATCAAAGATGTATTAAACAACTGCAATATGAAGTATACAGATTTTTTGGGCTGTGGAGTGGACCCAAACACTAGGTCCATGAAAATAATGAGAATGAGGGTCGCAATATCTTCTTTGAAAAAGAAAACAAGCAATAGCAGATCTACAAATCCAAGCTTCATACTCGAGTCTACACAGTTGAGAAAAGGATTAGAAAATTAGATCATATTTACATAATTTAGGAATAATAATATACCTACAATTGTTTTACAACACTTTTACAACCAACCAATGTGATAGATCCACCTCATAAAAAAAATGTTCAAATTTTTCATGATTTAAAATTCAGTTTTAAATAATTGCCCTAAAATTTGAAAACATATTATTACTCAAAAAAGGAAAAAAGAAAAAAAGGAAGACTGACAAAACCTCTTGGCAACCAATGGTTTAGAAAAATACTTAATATCCGAGGGTCAGAATGACTGCTTATAACTTGCTATTCTCAATTCTTTAAGAATAATATTTAGCATCCCATGGGTTCCCATTTTTGCTTTCCAGTTCTCATATATATCGCTTATATACACTCACATGATCTACACACATACCTGTCTCTAATCCATGCATCAACTCTATCTCCAGCAGACCAATTATAGTCCCCCATGGCTGCTCTACGTCTCTTCCTCGTTCCTTCATATCGCAAGGCAGTACCAGGACGGGCAGCTCGTATTTTTGGTGGCTTGTCTCCTTCACCTTGAAGCGCAATGCATTCTTTTAGCTGTCCTTCCCCTGGACAGTTGAGATATGGTAAACATAAACTAAATGAAGAATTGATCACTTTAAATGCGTAAAGCATAATTTATTCTTTCTCAACATCACCTTCCTATATGGATTACACTCCTAGCAATAATGGTTGTGACAAGCAAGGAGTCCATGGAAGCATATAAATACATGTGTAATTATGCTGGCTTGTCCAAATGCCACCCTCTCCAAAACACAAAGGAAAGAGATACCCGTGGCATAGGTAAACTTGCCTGTGGCTGCCACCATCAATAGCAACTTACCATCATCTGTTTGAAGTTCAGTATAAGCCACATAAGCTTTCCCATCATCCAAACTCAATACATTGGCTGTGAACCAAGCTGCTTTAAATCCATCTGTATCTTTAAGAACCTAAAACATAAAATCACTAAGTTAATAATGATAATAAAAAAAAGGGTGAATACCTTGTTATCCAACAATAAGAACAAAAAGAATGAAAAGCAATGGGGTAAAAAATGTTGGGGTTTATAAAGTAATTCTGATAAATATAGTTGAAAATTAAAAATCACTTTCGGGCAACGGACCTCTACAAGTGAACCCTCCTTGATGCTATTCTGTTTAAAGGTTTCCACAGCGTTTGCATACTCCTTCCTAATGGTGCTGGAAGATCTTAATCCAATCTCAGACTCAGGAACCACATCAATAGTCTTGGCCAAATCAGAAACTTTTCGGCCCTTTTGTCCTCTTGAATCCTTTTCATTAGTCGTAACAGTACCTGAAATGCCATCTACCAATCTACTATGATCCTCCAATGATTCCCTCGGCATCTCTGTTAGAATTGGTGATATTTCCTGTGCAGTAATCTGAGTTATTTGCTTGTCTGAGGGTCCCTCTTTTGAATACTTTGTCGAAGTATATGGACCTCCTATAACACTGTCATTATTTAGATCTCTATTCCTGTCACTAGATTTCAAAATTAGCTCTGAAGAATCTCTGGATACTTTCCAATAGCCAACTGGACCAGCTTCTACTAGCTCACGTAATGGCAAAGGATCACCCATAGCAACAATCTTTCCAGCTTGTGATACAGCCTCGGCTGCCAGCTCAGCAGCTTTAACAATTGCATCCATATTTTCAGCTCTTTTAGCAGCAGCCGAAGCAGCTTCAACCCTCTTTCTAACAGCCTCCTTGGCAGCAATAATAATTGAGCTAGAACTGTTCGTTCCATTTTCACCCTTCAAGATAGATGCAGAAGTAGCATTTTCTAGAGAAGCTCCATTATTTTGACCAGGATGACCATAACCGTTTAAAATAAATGCTTCTTCTGCCATTAGCATCGCTTGCAATGCAGCATTTGATGCAACATTTGCAGCTGCAGCAGCTGCCTTTGCAACAGCAGCAGCTGCTGCAATTGCAACTGAAGCAGAAGCTAATTTAGCTTCAGTGTCTGGTACCAAACCAGAATTTTTTTGCTTTTCCATCTGACTCCATATTTCTTGACTCTGACTAACTGCAGCAGCAGAGAGAGCAGCAGCATCCTCTGCCTGTAACCTAGCCTCCTTAACTTTACCAAGGGTCTCCTCTGACAAAGCAGCCCTCTGCTCTACGTCTTGGTCTCCCCTTTTGTGGATCTCAGCGGACAACATAGGAGACTCGGATATGACGAATTTCTCTGAAGTGGCTTTACAAGCAAAGCCAGTTTGAGTTGTAACAGACACAGAGGTAGACAGGTGACTAGTAACAGGATTTGCAACTGGTTTTGGTTGAGATTGACTTTGCAAAACAAACTGGCCAAGATCCTCATAAACTGGAACCTTTTTCCTTCTTCTAGGCTTTGAATCTTTAGAATTCTGTCCAGGTGTTACTGCTGCTACTTTTGGATCAAGCAGGAGAGCACCAGTAGCAACCCCACTATGAACCATTGGACCAGTAGGGACATGTTTTGCTGCCGAGGATTGTGGCATTGATAGCTCTCTTATTGGTGTTGATCTAATTGTTTCTGTGTTAGGCAACACAGAAACACGAGCACTGGCATCATGTGCAGAAGTTTGAGGAGAAGCCATCCAGGGACCATGAAAGGGGACCTGAGATATCCACGACGTGTTGTGTCCGACAAAGTTTCTAACTGGACTTTGATAAGGATGCAATGGAGTCAGTGCCTGTTGATAATCCATGACTGAACTTCTTGGCATGACACTAGATTGCAGGGCATCACAAGAAGGGGTAGGAATATTCCACAGTGGTGATGAGAGGGGTATCATTGAATTTACAACTGCTGGAATACCCTTGCTGCTGGTTCGACCAAGAGGTGAGGAGATACCTTTACTCTGAAGTGAAGCTTGTTTAATTGCTTGTTCAGAAGCCCTCACACCTGCAGTTGTGAATGCAGAAACCCAGTTACAAACTCAATAAACCACGAGAGAAATCAATCAGAATGAAATCCAAAGAGTTACCCAGACGTGACTGCAAAGGGGTTTCAGGGGTGATGGGTTGTGACTTCTGACCGTGCAACCTTTCCATGCAGGCACGCAAGGCAATCTCCCAAATGCTCTTCCCCCCATCTAAAGCCACAGAATGTCAGAAGTTACTATATAATTGCACCAAGTGCCAAAAGGGAAGCATATAGGAGAGACAGAGAAAGCTAACCAGGTCCACCAAAAGCTGATATCATATGTGCCTCCTCAGGTGCTGTTCCTTGACTGCAGAAAATTTCAAACACATAAATCTGAAACATCTTAAATATCATTATTTAAGGTGGCAAGTTCCTCTCTCCATATTGTAAAATACCCAAAATCATGCAATTATAAGAACATCCCATTAGCACCCAATCTGAAAAGATATCAGTGGTTTGCTTTGGGTTCCATTTTTTTTTTCCTTTTTTGTCTTCCTTTCTTCAATTGAGAAAAGGAAGAAAGATGGAGAGGGTCATGCAAGACACTGGCGTGAGACTGATGTCTTCAAACACAGTCAAGCAGAACAACCACTGCCATAATCTGAATTACATTAATCCTACATCTTAACCCCAGAATTTTAAAGCAATATTACATATACAAATACAGAAGAAAACAGAACTCACATTAAAGCTCCATAAACAAAAATCTGAGCACGCAATTGCACTTGCTGCAAATCTGTGAAAGGCTGCTGAAACACTGTAGATGGTGAACCTGAAGTATTCAAATCTGGCAGACTTGATGTCGAACCAGTAAGAAGAAAAATTGGTTTCGCATTACTGCCTTCAATATGCCCATAGTGCTGCATTTCACTGGATTGCACAAACTGGAAAATCGCAGATGGGCTCAAGGACACATTTGTTGATTTGTCTCCTCTTTCTGATTGTCTCGCAGGAGTGGTTTCTTTCACATGATTTCCTCTTTTAGCAGTTTCCTTTCCAGTTGCCTTAGCAGATCCTCGCTTTGTTTTACGCTCATGAGTACCCTTTGAACGACCACGTGTAATTTGTCCTTCAGATACTTGTGGACTTCCATGAGAAATATCTTGTGAAATCTTTGCATCCTTTGGGACTAAGCCAGAAGTTGAAGGAGAACCCTCTACAATCTTCAAAAATACTTCTAGATGAGGGTAGAAAAAAAAAATCGTGCAAGGGTATAATAAGATCCCCCAAACTTCAGATTTATATAACCCCAAGGATCTTGCCCAGATAAACAAAAACAAACAAGCCAAGACAAAATAGACGAAGAGAAGAAAACAAATTCTCAAAGATGAAAGGCTAAAATAAAGTCAACCATGAACTACACAACTTACGGGTGCAACTTTGCCAGCAGAAATAGAAGGAAAGGGTTCTGAATTCTTGCCGGTGTCGTTTCTAGACAGATCTGCAAATGAACTGATCTCAAAAGCAAAGCTCTTCTCCACTTTGGAGGTGTCACTTCCTTTTGGATTCCCAGATATAGACAAAACATTATTGGCATCCACGTCAATGACCTCAGAAACAGGAGCGTTCTGATCTGTGGACCCATTGACTCCCTCTTCTATAGATGCTTTCACTTGGTTCTTTTCATTTTCTCTCAAAGAAAGCTCTGTAGTTCTTATGATATTAGGGGAACCAGTAGGTTTATCAAGATTGTCAGACGTACTTACACTTTCCAGTGCACATAATTTATTTTTAGATTCAGGCAAAATGGCAGAAGACAAGGAACCTTCATTAACTCTTGAAACATCACCTGAAAAATCCAATCCAGTAATTTGCTTTAAAAAACATTAATAATGCAGGAGAACAAAAATGTTGCACTTCAGTACATTCACCAAGAAAGAAAGGAGATTCCAAGGAACAAGATTCTTAAATTGATTTCAATTGTAAACAAAAATTATCACATGATTAGATTCAAAACCAAGGCGATTCAAACTCTTACTTCAAACCTTTCTCGATCATATATTAAAAGTCCCTTGTTATAGTCTTAGAAATAAATCCTGAACTTTGGGTGCTAGCAAGTGCCAGGAGTACATTCACTTAACTCTTTCTACCTTATCTTTCCTCTGTTCTTTCTATAAAAGTGTGAACAAGGCAATGGAAAGGAAACATGAGATGCTAGCATTTTCACATCATGTAGTTTTTAAAGCAACAACATATTTCTTCGTACAAATTTGGATTCACAAGGGGTCTACTTAGCATATCACGCCTCTCCTCCTTCCGGCTGAAGAGAAACTGGAGAAAAAGCATCTCATTTAACCAATTTTGTACAGTGTGATGGGGTCATGACATTACATATTACATTATAATTTTGGTAAAGATAATTTGGGTATCAAAATTAGACCAAACAAGAATTATTATGTCAAAAGTAGCATTCTAAATAGATGAACTTTTCTGACAATGTAAGAAAACTTTTTATTTAGATGATAAAAAGGGAAAAGTGCAAGAAAATCTAGAAAAGAAAAAGAAAAGGCTAAAGTTGCACTGTATTAGGGGATAAGAATAGATAAAACAGAAGCAATATAAGGGGAGGACCAAGGTTAGACTAAAGTTCTAAATACAGTGCTGGTGACATTTTATGTCGAGGCACTGGAACGAAATATTTGATACTGGTACCGTTTCAATGTATCATTTCAGGATAGTCTATGTATGAATCAATTAATTATATATATAAACTATATATATAATTAATCTACAGGCAAATTATCGAAGTGTTTCAAACATATCCTGATCAATCTACAGTTAGTGATTGCTTAATATATTTACAACACTGCAACGGCCCATTCAATGAGCATTGGATACTTTGCTCCTTCACAATCATCAAATCCTCCCCTTGTTCTTCCACGTCAATCCTCCTAACGGCTACATTTTTCCTTTGCTACACAAACAAAGGTAGTACAGAATAGAATATAGATATCCTCCAAGATTCAAAGACAAATCAACCTTTATAATAATAATAATAATAATAAAGAATAGGGAAAGTTGGTGCCTACAGTGGATTCCATTGTTTTCACTTCTTGAAGAAGGCCAAAAACAATGTCGCTCTCCTCATACACTTGACCATGACTGCCACAAGGGTAGCCACGACCCACACCAAGAATCTCATGAAGCTCGACCTTTATCTCTTCCACCGTGGCTTCAACTCCTCCAAATGGTACATTTCTCTCTGTGATATCCACATATGATACGATTAAAAGTAGGTGGTGTATCAGATCCCACATTACTTGGGAATGAAAAGTTCTAACTCTTTATAATGTTCCAATGAGACTCCAATTGTATCATTGACTGGTCCTTTTGAAGTATAGAGCATATGGTTTGGGCCTTCTATTGGGGCGTTACAAATGGTATCAGAGCCAGTCCCAACCAGAAATATGGGACTTGAGCTGTGCCACCTATAACAAGCAGGCCTAATGAAGACGTAGGGAATTTAAGGGTGGTAGATTGTGATACCCCCATATGATAAGATTAAAGATAGGTGATATATGAAATCCCACATTGCTCGGGAATGAGAAGTTCTTGCTCTTTAAAAGATTTCAATTGAGCTCCAATTGTATCATTGACTAGTCCTTTTGGAGTATAGGCAATATGGTTTGGACCTTCCATTGACTAGTCCTTTTAAGGGTAGGTGGTGTATGAGATCTCACATTGCTTGGAAAAGAGAAATTATTGTTCTTTATAAGATTCCAATGGGGCTCTAATTGTATCATTGACTAGTCATTTTGGAATATAGGCCATGTATTTCGGGTTGGGTTGGGTCTCTTCTTCCAAGATTTGTCCGGAGCGGTGACCCTGCTGGCTTCCACAGAACTTATTGACGGACACCGCCGACCTCTTCGCTGGCCTCCGACGTCGGCCTACCTCCGGCGACTAGTTTCTTTTGAGTTGGGCATTTTTCCAACCTTTCCCAACAGTATGAAGGCCCCGTACAGCTTGAAAAGCCTCTGCTTTTGAAGTTGTATCAATATGGGTCAAATGGTGCGTTTTTGGGTGGAATCGAAGGCTTTTGAGTTTTTGCCAGAAACTTTAAGGTCTTCTTTAAAAATAGTGGAGAGGGGCAGAAGGGTTTGGAGATCGGTAGTAATGGGTCATAATGGTAAAGATTGGTTGATTGCTATGGTGGGAGAAACATTAATGGCGAGGAGAAATACAAATTATACAAAACACTTGCGTGAAGGTAAAAGAGAATTCATGGCCCAACGATGCTCCAACAAGCATGGTTGGTATCTAACTATCACCGAATATGGTGGATAGGGCTGAGCAGAAATCCAAAAATCCAACTCCGCTCCGGCTCCTGAGTTTTTTCCCTTGGGGAAGTCGGAGTCGGAGTCCGACTCCGACTCCGCATCCAACTCCACTCCGCTAATGTACATATTTTATTAAAAAAATGTGTTTTTCTATATATTAATCATATAAATATAAATATAATAACATGTAATATTAATATATAAATACTAAAATGCTTAATAACATGTAACATTGTAATACTAATATAACATGTAACACTAATATATAAATAATAAATTTATAATAGCATGTAATACTAATGTATAATAATTAAATTAATATCTTTAAGTTATTATCTATTAATACTATGTAACTAGTGTTATTACATATTATTAGTTACTAGTTATTACATCTAGACTATCTAGTTATTAGACTATAGTAAATAAGTTAATAAATTTTACTAATTTAGTATATATTAATAGACTAATAGTATTAGTATTAGTGTATTACTAATAAATATATATAATAGTATACTATTAGTTACATAATAGTATTCAAACTTTAAGATTAAAATTTAATTTAATATTTTTTAAAATATGGTTTAGCTTAAGATATGGGAATATAAAAATTAAAAAGCCCAAACTATGTATAGAAGAAGGCCAGCCGGGCCGGCTGCCCACTGGGCCACTCCTACAGGCCTACAACCAAAAGTTCAAAACCCAGCCCATTGCTCCTTAAATTGACCAAAACTGTGCCGTAGCATCTATTGCCCTCAATGCATTCTGTCCTGCAGCCCTAACTTAGTAAGTCCTAAGAGTTTTAACTTTTCTCCAATCCCCGTCGCCCCGAGTCCCCACTCCCCACTCCCAATCGGCCAATCCCATACCCAGTTCCCAACTTCCCAAATCGGCAAAGAAGGCAGACCTGGGTCATCAGTCATCGCACGGTGCCGTCGCAGTCAACCAAATCCGACGCCGTCGCAGATCTAGGTCATTGCACAGTGCCGTCGCAGTCAACCAAATCCAACCGCAGTCAACCAAATCAACGCCGTCG
The DNA here is from genome assembly GCF_018687715.1 of Carya illinoinensis. Classification (NCBI taxonomy): domain Eukaryota; kingdom Viridiplantae; phylum Streptophyta; class Magnoliopsida; order Fagales; family Juglandaceae; genus Carya; species Carya illinoinensis. The sequence goes on from NC_056762.1 coordinate 25,240,981, forward strand.
CCCAACTCCAACTCCACTCTGACAAGTCGAAGGCAGAGACGAAGCGGAGTCTAACGCCATCAGAGTCAGAGGTCGGATTCGGCCTCCAACAAAGTCGGAGTCAGAGTCGAATGGCTCCAATACCGACTCCGATTCGTCGGTGCTCAGCCCTAATGGTGGAGGAGGCCAGCAGAGCAGTGTTGTAATTCCTAAAGGGCATGAACGACAAGGTTGAGACAAGTTTGTAGCGGAATTAAGTAGAGCCGCGAATTTGCCCTGTGATGAGGGGTCAAGAAAGGAAAAGAAGATTGAGAACACCAAAGACCCCAAGCACATCCACAGTGGCGAAGCGATTGTATGCGGTAGCTTTGAAGATGGGTCATGCTTTTGTGGCTCAGAGTAACGGGAATGGTGAAAGTGGTCTGCAAATCACGTAACCTCAGAACCAGCTTGAAGCAATGCAAAATTCTCTAAAGGACATGGAAACCCAACTTGCCGAGTTGAAGACAGAGATAGCTTTCTTATCAACAAAAATAGACACGCTTTTAGCTGGAGGAAACAGGGCTGTTAAGACTAAGATAGGCCCGATTCCTTTAAATTCAGATAAAGGAAAACAGAAGATCGGATTCAGTCATGTCCCTATAACTAGATCCAGGAGAGCGTGGCGAGTCAAAAGGAAATCTAGGTTATTTGAAGTGGGGTCTTTGTCGGATGTTGGTGTAGAGAATGCAGTAATGGAATGTCATTCGTCTTAGGTAACACAGGATAAACCGTTAGGCGGTGTTACACCCTTGCTCGAAAATGGTAAAGGAGATGTAGGTTCTGCTGAAGTTGCTCGTTTAGGGTCGCCTAAGGTGAAGGGACTTGCTGTCAGCCTAGAAGCTCTAATGCGGATGGAAAGAAACAATGGAGTTGATGAGGAGGTCCGGGACTTGTCATTGGTGCCTTGCGTGGAAGAAAGTCCAAAATTGAGAATGCAATTGGTTAATATGTCTTGAGGATAATGTTACTCCCTTGGTCTCTTTTCCTCCAATAGCGGAATGGATCTTGCCTTAAGTTAACGAGATTCTGCCTTTTGTGGGGATTTCACATGGAGGATGCGAAGACCAGTTCAATGAACTAATCACCACGATCAAGGCAAGCCACACGCTTGAAACCAAAAGTTACAAGAAAAACATGGGGTTATAGCGTCTTTCTTGGGCAATTAACTACGACACTACGGAAGGTAGCTCAGTTGGAAGTCTAAAGGGAGGGCAATGTGAAGACGGGAAGCACAAGGGGTTGGGGTTTGGCTTGGGTATTAGTTATATGGGAAACAAGGGGTTGAGGTTCAGTGTAATTTTTGGGTATTTTGGGTAGTTTTGGGATTAGTGTTTTGAGGGTTGTTTTTGGGTCACTAGGGGGGCTTTATTATGGACTAGGTGTTTTCTTGTATACATTCAGTGTACTTGGCTCCTTTTGATATATAAAATATTTTTACTCATAAAAAAAAATTTGGACCTTCCATTGGGGCATTACACACTCTCCCCCTTTTTGCTTTTCTTTTCCTAGTTGACCACACCCGTTTTTGTTTGGTTGCCAAGAAAAAGTATAAACTTTTTTTTTTCTGTGATTGATTCTGGGTACTGAGTTCCTTGGGAGCAGAGGCTAGTGTTTTATTTATTTCTTTATTCTTTTCCTTTGGAATAAAATGGAAAATGCATAACAGCAAAACAATAGAGAAGATGGTGGCAGAGACGGTCTAACCAAAGTTTTTAATACTGTTTAGTACTAGCCGGTACTACCAAAATTTATCGTGTCGGGACTAGAGGTGGGTGTTTCTTACCAGGTCAAATACTGGCCAGTTTTCGGTATTTAGCCTGGTATACAAAAAGGAAGGGAAGCAGCATAAGCAAAGTAATGATATAATTCAGAAATAGAGGCAAGAGCTAATTTGAGTTATTTGAAACAATAACTGACCGAATGGTGAATAGGAAATACATATATAGAGTAGACCTTTCTCATAGGGGTAAAGGAAGCAAGCTATTCAACCAGCCATAAGTAAGAGCTTTAAGCTAGCACTCCTCACCAAACACAAGCCCTGCTAAGCAACAATGCTTAGTAGGGCATAACATAATCTTATGATCTGTAATACCCCTGATTGAGTAAAGGAAGGTGGTGAATGGCATCTCACACAGTTTGGGGGAGAGAAGTTCTTGCTTTCTTTCTCTTTATAATGATTTCAAGGAGCTTGAATCATAACCTTAACTAGTCCTTTTGGAATATATGTCCAGATGTGGCTTGGACATTCCTTGGGTCTCTAAAAATGATAGTAGAGCGAAATTTAAGTGTAGAATTTGTGCCATGCAACCTATGATGGAATGGCCTAACAAGGGCTTTGGGGATTTATAGGTGGAAGTTGTAAAACTTGCTAGGAAAAGAGAAGTTGCTACACTTTATAATATTCAAGGGGCTCTAATTGTAACCTTGGCAAGTCGTTTTGGTGTATAATCCCAAATATGGTTTGGCCCCACAAAGGCAGTATTTTTTTTTTAAAGTAAGACAATTTTATTAAATTGAATGAAATAGATGATGCCCATGTACAAAGTATACAAAAGAAAACACCTGAATATATTCTAAGAAGCGGAAAACGATAACAAAAAATCAAGAGCAGAAGCTCTGTTAATCACTACAACAGAAAACCAAAGCAATAAAGAGTGCACAAAAAAGTTCTGAAGTTCCTCCAAGATATGCTCCTTATAATTGAAACATCGCTCATTCCTTTCCATCCAAATACACCACATAAGACACAAAGGAACCATTTTGCAAGCCACATCCACATGAGAGCAACCACATAGCCTGTACCAACATGCAAGAAGATCAACCATTCTCAAAGGAATCACCCAAGCCAACCCGGTTCTACAAAAAACTCCATCCCACAAAGCCCTTGCCACCACACAAAGCAAAAGTAAATGATCTATAGATTCCCCATGCTTTTTACACATGAAACACCAATCCATAACAATAAGACCGCACTTCCTCAAATTATCAGTCATCAAAAGTTTCCCAAGAGCAGTCCACATTAAAAAAAAAAAAAAAAGGAAAAAAAAAAAAGAAAAGAAAAGGCAACTTTGGAATGCACATGAGACCTCCAAATATGCTTCAAGGAAAAGGACTATGGTGAACAACCAACAGCTTGTAATACGAATGAACCGAAAACTTTTTATCCCTTGGACTCCACAACATCCCATCCCCATCATTACCAACAAGTCTCAAAGAGTAAAAATCTGATTAAAAAAAAAAAAAAACTGAAACTTCATCAATTTCCCAAGCCTGAACATATCTAGTGAAACAAACATCCCACTTAAAAGATCCATTAGAACAGACTAGAAAATCAGAAACAGATGCATGCCAATTAGAAACCAGACGAAAAATAGCCAGAAACACCCTATAGATGGCTTGAACACCACACCAAATATCAAACCAAAAAGGGATCCTAGAGCCCTCTCCACAGCATAACTATCATGATTAATGAAACTCACCCAACCCATGAACTTCCAAAGACACACCACAAGCCCCCCTACCTCTCTCATTAGAGCACCAACCCCCCAAGTACTACCATATTTCCAATCAATAACCTCCCTCCAAAGCGACTCCCCTTCCAATTGATATCTCCATAACCATTTCCCCAATAAAGCTTTATTGAAAATCCTCAAATTACGAACCCCTAGACCTCCATTCAAAATAGGAGAACAAACTTTATTGTAACTAACAAGATGGAATTTAGTTTTCTCTCCCATTCCACCTCACGAGAAAGCACAAAATAACTTCTCAATCTGGTTGGCCACCCTTGTAGGCAATGGAAATAAAGATAGAAAGTAAGTGGGAATATTGGAAAGGGTACTCTTTATTAAAGTAATTTTGCCCCCTTTTAATAAATACAACCACTTCCAACCAGCCAACCTTTTCTCTATTTTCTCAACGACCTCATCCCAAATAGCATTAGCCTTAAAAGACGCCCCCAGCGGAAGGCCTAAATATTTCATTGGTAGATAAGCAACTTTACAACCCAAAAAACTCGCCAAACAATTAATATTGCACCCCCCCCCCCCCCCCAACCCCCAAAAAAAAATACAAAAAAAAATAGCCTCCACCATCTGACCCAATGCCTCCATGATAATAACAAAAAGGAAAGGAGACAAAGGGTTCCCCCATCTCAATCTCAAACCACGAGAGCTATGGAAAAAGCCACATGGGTTACCATTAACCAACATTGAAAACTGGGCAGTAGAGACATTCCACGAGCACCACCTCTCCCCAAAACCATATCTCCCAATCAAGTAGAAAAGAAAATCTCAGTTCACATGATCATACACCTTTTCCATATCAAGCTTACAAAGAACACCTCCTCAACCGACTATCTAAACATTCATTAGCAACAAGAACATAATCAAGGATTGTGCCATGTCACAAATCTGCTGTCCATCTTAATAAGTGTTAGTTGGGGGATATAGTTACAACTTTGCTAGCTTGATAATCATATTGCAAGATGACTAGTAGGTTGGGTGGGGGAACAATTGCACTTTGCATCAAATGAAGTTAAAAACTTAACATATTACTGATAAGAAAAACTACTTAAAACATATATATTGGAACTAGGAAAAGAGAGTCAATTTTTCTTATCAGTCTTAACACTGAATGATGAAAAGAAATATTGAAACAGATGCCATAAAATTACAAATACCCACCTGAAACATCCAAGGATGCATTCTCACCATCACCCACGTCCGCTGCTATATCAGAGATAACAGCATGGATTTCCATTCCCCGAGAAGATTGCTGATTAACTCCACTAGCAACTGTTGTTTGAACTTCACTATGCCTTTCTGCATTACAAGTTTCTGGATTTGACACAGATCGATCATCTGTTTCTCGTGACAACTTATTGGCAGAATCCAAAGATGCATCTTTTTCAGTTTCAGAAACAGGACCTTGTTCATTTTTCACTTCTGAAGATTCTGTCAAATTAGATATTCTTCCATCAGTAGATAGTTCGGTAGTACTTGGCTCCTGTTTATCCAAGTGGATAATCCCCTTAACAGAAGAAGTTGTTATTTGAACCTCTCTGCAGTCAATAATTCTATCCGCAGTTATACCATCATCAGAAGGTGAAAGAACAACAGCCATTGTGTCACAGGATGCGACATTCGCATTTTCCAAGGTAGCATTTGATGCTGCAAAAGAAAAGAAAATAAAGAACCTCAAAAGTTATCGATTTCACACATATTTTTAAGCATCTACCAATACAGGATGAGTAATGATATACCTGATTCATTGCCAACAGTTGCGTCAAATTGTAATTTTGAAACCAACGACTCATTTCCTGTACTACCTTCACAAAAAGATGAGCTCCCAACTCCCTCGTCAATGATAAGAGATCCACCAACCTTTTTCCTAATCGAAGCATCTATATCACGTTTAGGAATACCACCCTTCCCATAAATGTTATCTTCTTCACATGATTGACTGGATTCATGTCGACTGGAAGACGAAACATGTTCTTCAGCAATCAGGTTTTCCTTGGAAACTCCTAAAACATCATCAACTTCTTTCAGAGATTCAGTCCCATGTGTTTCCTTAAGCAAATCAGCCGAAGAGCACGCCAAAGTCAGACTAGAAGTTCCACCCCCATGACTATTACTGTTTTCATTACCTTCAATTTCAGAAACTTTATCGTCCTCCTTGGATGAAGAAGTACCCTCACTTTTACTCGCCAAGACCTCACCATCTAAATGTTGGCTACCTTCTAACAAAACAACATCCTTTTCAGCAGCTTTTTCTTGTCCATATGTTAGTGACACTTTAGGATTGCCAACTTGTACCATATATCCCTCATTACTAATATCATCTTTGAGGGCCACTGGCAACACATCATGTGTATTTACTTTAGAGGGATCACAAACATTGGTGTCTTTAAACAGAACCATATCACATTTACTGGCCTCATTCGGAATTCTGGACATTACATCCTCTGAGCATTGTTCCACCACGTGCAAGTTGGAATCACTCTTGTCTACCATACTAAAAGGCTTGTCAACCCTACTGATGCAATTTCCAATTCCATTTCCTTCTTGCACAGATTCTACCTTTGATGTTGAGCCAAGATGACTTTCTGCATAGGAAGTACCACTTTCAACTGCATCTTCATCCAAATTTCGATCAGCCATTTCAGCATCTTTGCTTAAAACATGAAATTCCTCCTCTCTCCCACCATTTCCTGCTTGCAGTCCATTTGAATCCATATCGCTAAGCTCGTGTACTTGATGTTGAAGATCTTCATTTTTCACCTCATCACCACTTGTAATGATATTCTGTGCATATGTAACCACACTACCAACTTGCATCACTAAATCAGAAGAATCTCTATGTGTTTTGTCAACCAGATGTTCATCAGCCAAAGCATCAACATCCCTTCTATTTCTAACATCAGATTTACCAACAGCCAATAGACTTCCCTCAATAACAGGCACACCGCTCTTTACACTTGCATCATTTTGATTCTGCTCTCCTGATGTTCCACCCACTGAAAACTCATCTTCACGAGATAGTAAAGTATCTTCAACATGAGGCTGCTCCACTAGTACATCCCCTTTTAACCCAGAAAAGTTTTCATGAATCTCATCCTGCAGTAACGTAGACTGTAAATCTGTAATATCCCGTTTTGGGGGGACAATTTTATCATCATGAACTGGACTAGGCTCCATTTGCTTTCCTAAGAGACCCAGTTCATCACATGCATCTGACTCCTTAACAACAGGTTGTCTGGGAATAATTTCTTCCTGACCAACTGATTTTAATAGCATTTCAACAGATTCTGAGGAAGTGGCCTCAGACCAAACATTGTTGCGCCTTGCTATAGAGCAAGATTCTGTTGCAGTTGAATTGAACTCTATCCCACTACTCCCCCTAGAGAAATCTTCAATCCAGTGGTTATTTTCGTTACTTTCGATACCAAGAAAAACCTCTGTTTCAACCAGACTATCAAACCTTAAATGCCCCTGAAGGCTGTCATCAAAATCAAACTTGGGTAAAGCATATGGCTGTAAAACCGGTGGAAATTTGGTGCTTCCTTCACCAGCTAAATGCAGATTCTGGCTTTGAAAATCATTATCATCATAATCCATGGGTGTATCCCTGCCACAAAGAAAAGGTAAGAGAGGGGGGAGAGAAAGAAATAGAGACAGAGACTACAGTGCAGATATTATACAGATGGTCTGAAAAATTTTATGAATATCCCTGCTAGACAGTAAGATGACCACATTTAGAATAAATAAAAAGCCTTGTCACCATGCTTAAATTTTCATAAAGTATCTTCCTGAAGTTCAAACATTGTCCTTTGCAGACTATTTGAACAAAACTGAAGGGAAAAAACCCCCTTTCCTCTGCTCCCTTTAGGTTATATCAACCACTAGACTCTATCACTAACTTCATCAAGGGAGGGTGTCCAACCAATAACTGAAGGAATGCTTTTACAAGCCACAAAAGCAACCCCAAAGTGAAACCAAATTGGAGACAAAACGGTGCACAGTACATATGAAGCAGAACAACGGTCTCCATTCATTTTCCCCAAGATAGGCATCATCCTGACATACTTGATAAAGTGACAAGCACATATTAGAAGATCAAAGAAAACTATGTGTCCCAATGCTGAATTTAATATATGATACAAGCATTGGAAAGGCATAAGCCACATTCTACAATTGAGTCAAAATGAGACCCCAAATTAATCAACATACATTACAGTAAGGAACTATCAATGATATCTAGCAAGAACCAGCAGCAATTGAGTGGTAGTGCTTTCAGAGTACCACCTTCGAGACACAGACAAAGATGACCCTCAAATTAAGGAAAAGCAATAACACCATTGCTCTAACCAATGTTTTTTTTTAATAGGTAACACCATTGCTCTAACCAATGGTTCACACCAATAAAACACATATAGAACATTCAAAAACCGACTTTGTCAAAAGGTGGTGGAATCACCCTTGTAAAGAGTACTCTTTCTAATATCCCAACTTACTTTCTTTCATTATTTCCTTTACCATTTGGAGTGGCTAATTGTATTGAAAAGTTGTATAGAGCATTTTTGTGGGGTGGTTTGGGAGAGGAGAATAAGATACTTTACAAAGCTGGAAAACAGTTTACTGTCTGATTGCTGATGGAGGCTTGGGGGTTCGTAATTTGTGTAGTTTTAATAAGGCGTTGTTGGGGAAGTGGTTGTGTAGATATCATAGGGAAGAGGAAGTGTTGTGGAGGGGGGTGATTGTTCGGAAGTATGGGAGTGATTGGGGGGAATGGTGCACTAAGGAGAGTAAGGGGGATTTATGGTGTGAGTTTATGGAAATTTATTAGAAAAGGATGGGATAATTTTGTGAAGCAAGTCAAATTTGTGGCAGGTGATGGTTCAAGAGTTCGATTCTGGTTTTGATGTTTGGTGTAGTGAGAATGCACTGTTTAGAGCTTTTCTGGCTGTTTTCAGGTTGGCTGTTAAACAGTAGGCCTCAATCTCAGAGTTTATGAGTTACTCTAATGGAGAGGTGCATTGGGATGTTAGATTTTTCAGACCTATCCAGGATTGGGAAATTGAGGAGGTTACTGATTTTTTCAGATTGTTGTATTCAGTGGATATTAGATGACATGAGAGGGATCAAATGTACTGGAGATATACAGCATCTAAAAAGTTTTCTGTTAGATCATATTATAAGATATTGTCCGCTGAGCATAACATTTCTTTTCCTTGTAAAAGTATTTGGAAGGCTCATGTTCCATCAAAGGCTGCTTTTTTTGTATGGACAGCAACAATTGAGAATATTCAGAAAATTGACAGTTTGAGAAAGCGTGGAATGATTGTTATGGAGTGGTGCTTCATGTGCAAGAAAGCTGCGGAATCAGTGGATCATCTACTTCTACATTGTGATGTGGCTAAACTGTTATGGGATGGCGTTCTTAGAAGATCCGGACCGACCTGGGTTATGCCAAAATCATTGGTAGATTTACTCGCATGTTGGACTAGACTTAATACTTGCTCTCAATTGGCAGCTGCGTGGAAGATGATTCCTTTGTGCATTATGTGGTGCATTTGGTTGGAAAGGAATGAGAGGTGTTTTAATAATTGGGAATGCATTAAAAGGGAATGCAATGTACAAGAACTCTGGAAATTTTTTATGTGTTCCTTGTTTAGTTGGTTTTCAGCTATTGTACTTAATGGAGGGCCGTCCATGAGTTTTTGTCCTCATTTTTCTAGTATTAGAATGTATTTAGGCATTTCCTTTGTATACATCCTGTGTATATGGGCTTCGCCTATTGCATTTGATGAATAAAATTTTTACTTATCAAAAAAAAAAAGAATTTACAACCAAATTCATAGCCAATTATGCATAAGCATTAAATTTCATTTCACAAAATTCCTCGAAAGTAGGAATGATTGTAACAATACTCATAACACCTACAACTACAACATAACATTAAAAATTAGGACATCAATAATAACAATGATAATCATAATCGCATCAATAATAACAATGATAATCATAATCGCAAGAATGTTCTCCGTCTCTTGACCAAATTGAGTATATAAGAGAGCAATAACATAGAGGGTAAAAATAGGTGCTTATAGGGCTAAAAGGACAAATGAATAGAGTAGCCAACTTTAGCTGATTGTGAAACTCAGAAGAAACAACTTTGCTCAATTCTATTCGTAAGTGAAACCCTCTTTATCACTTTCATTTCTGACTTAAGAGTTCTATTTTAAAACTTAATATAGAGTAGATACTGCTAGGTCAATCCAAATTTCCATTTCATACTTGACACTGTCAATCATTTATACAGGCATGCACCTAAAACCATTTACTTTTATTAAAAATAAATCAATAAATAAATAAATTTGATAAAAGTTACTTTTGTAAAATTAAAATGGAATACTCATCATAAGAATGGCAGATCAAAGAAAACCATTTGTAAACAAAGTGTTGAAGTTAATCCTTTACGTTTATGTAGGCACCGGATGTTCAAATGCATGATAAGCTACTTAAGTTCCATAATAATTGATGCAAAACAGGGCCAAGGTGAAGACACTGATTTTTTCGGGAGTTCAGAATTTTGAAACTTGTTTTATAGGTTTAGAAGTTTGAAACTTACTTTTGTTAAATCAATCCCTTGTAGGGAAATGGCTCTATTGTTCCTAACATGAGAGAGATGCCTTGTGGAAAGCCATAGTGGATTACAGAGAAGATGCTGTTCTAATAAGGTATATGAATGATTGTTTCGAGTCATACTAGACTTGAGGTGGGTGATGGCTATAAAACTAGATCTTGACATGACTTACGGTGTGATGATAGGTCCCTGAGGAAGCTTTTGTAGAGGTGTATTGTACTGCTCATGCACGGAAGGCTTCAGTGGCTGATCTATTAGAGTTCTCACGAGGCTCCCCTCAGTGGAAAGTTAGTTTTTATCAGAGCTACACATGGATAGAAGGTTGATACCTTCACAGAGTTCTTAGTCTTTTGCACTCTACTACATTAGGCCTTGGAGGTGTAGATGTGTGCAGTGTGACCCTTCCAAGAATGGGAAATTCACTATTAGATCTTTCTATGGCGTCCTTAAACCTCAGAATAATAACTCCTTCCTTTGAAAAGTATTTGATGGACTGCAGGTGCAGGAGAGCCACTTCTTTGCTTGGACGGCCTCCTTAGGAGAAATCCTCATCATAGATAACGTAAGCAAATGTAATATGATTGACAGGTATGTGCAGAAAGTGTGAAAATTTTGTATGCCACCTTATACTCCATTGCGAGGTTGCTACTTTTTTTTTTTTTTTTCCCAAGATGAATTGGGCTTGGGTTATGTCTAGATTCCCCAAAGGATAGTAGACGTCTTTGCAAATTAGAGAGAGTAATACGGCAGCCCACAAATTGTAGTTGTGTGGAAGATGATCCTAGTGTATCTAATGTGATGTATTTGGAGAAATAAACTATAGGAATTTCAAATATAGAATCAGGGTTGAGGGCTACGCTCATTTAAAACGAAATAAAGTTGCAAGGAAGTCAAAAAATAAAGCATAAAACTTATGTCGCTTTGCTAAGAAACTCCATTAAACAGCGCCAAAAAAGGATCCATAATCAAAATGCAAAGAAATAAACTATAAATAAAATTCGTTTTTGGAAAAAATTTTCATGGCATGCATAGCAATACATACCAAAAATTTAAACACACGGCTTTCTACACCTTATTCATAGGAATTCATTGGTTACAAGCAAAGGTAATTTCCTCTTATCATTAAATGTTTTGGAAGCTTGTAATAGAAAGTCAGATAGAAATCAAAATAATGATATCGCACATGTTAAAAGAGAGTAGGACCTTTCCATGCATACCAAAAAAGTAGGCAAGGGAGCACCAAATGGCTACATCCATAAGAACAGAAAGCATAATCTTGGTCAACATGATGCTAATTTTGATTTTTTTTTTTTATTGGCATTAGGTGTTTGAGAGTAAAGTCCCAACTAATCCCAGGTCTGCACATGCCCTCAGTGAAGAAATTTCCCTCAAGTGCATATCGAGGAATTCTCACAGTCCAAATGGCTCCTAATGTTGAATTAAATTACATGTTTACCAAACCAATCAAGTGATGGCAAGTCATGATCAACATTTCTTCATTCTTGACCCTTAAACACTCCATCCGAAATGTAACAAAGGGGAAAAGGATGTGTGCATGCAAATAATACCAATAAAAGGAAAAAGGATTGGATGCATCTAAAGTTCTTCATTCTTGACCCTCAAACGCTCCATCAAAAAATGTAACACGGGCAAAAAGTATGTGTGCTAATAGTACCAATAGAAGGAAAAAAGGATTGGGTGCATCTAGGGTAGAGGATGAATAAATATTGTGCGCAACTAGGATGACAGCAATCACTAGATTGGTTCACCAAAATATGTCAATTTAATCCAAACTATAAGGTGCTTTTTCATAGAAGCCAAGGGCATTAAGTTCAAATATGTTGAACCACAGAAAAGTAAACCGTAAACTGCTCTAAAAGAGAATATCCATCTGGAATGCACTAAGTGGCATAGAACTCCAATTTACCAATGAGTTGGAGGTGACATACTCAAACCTAATAAGTGTACCCCAATGAAAAAACAGTAGAAAACTTACTTTTAGAAGTATAATCAGCAATAACTCAATGTATCTAGCATCTACTTGTTACAACGAAGAGACATACTTCAGTTGTGCAACTCTCTCATCAAAAATGAAAAAGCAGACCCATAGAAAGCTGGCCTAATAGCATCCCAGTTAATATTGTAATACTCATACAAGTAAACCTATAAACTGAAGGGCAGTTATATTACTGCTAAAGTTTGATATGCATACAAAAAGGACAGAACTTTCTGTTTATTATATCCTTGAATACCAAAATAAACTCGTATCCTTCTCTATTTTTTTTATCGGTAAACTCGTATCCTTCTCTATTAAATAGTGAAAAGTGTATTAATCTACCAACACATCTAAACAAGGTAAAACCCCTTTCACAAACCACTTACACAAGCACATACACTGACATACAACCTGAACACTACCAAAAAGAATACAAGCATTAACTACTTTCTCAATCAATTTAAAGACTACCTAGTAAACATTACTGTTTCGCGCAAAGTACGTACCGATTCGAACAACAGATAAAATAAACTAAGAGTATGTTTGAAGCGACTCACCATTTGAAAGCAAACCAGGTAACATCTTTGCTCTAATATACATACAAAAAAACCCTATCACTTTAAGAAATGTAGGAAATGAACAGTACCAGAACAAGTAAGTCTAGAGACGCTACCTCCCTCCATCCGGTGACGAAATCCGGCCCGTTTGATCTCTCAACTGCTCCTCAATCGTACGCTCATCTACCGCTACATACAAAATAAATGCTATAAACAATATATACCATTAAAATCCCTAGGGTCAGGCTTTCAACACACTCAAACAGAGGACACCGCAAAACGCTATCAAATCGAAAACCGCAGTCGCAGGATACTGTGTACATACCGGAGTCTTGAGAGCCTGTCGGATCTAATTAGGGTTCCGGTGAATCGACGGCGAGAGAAAAGTATAGCAGAAAGAGAAGAGAGTATGCGTGTGTGTGATAACTTCGCGGAAGTGACGTTACTGCCTTCGTTTTGTTCGTTTGTTTGTCAGTCCAAACAGAATACAATTAAATAATTAAATACACGTGGCTTCTAGCGATTCGGATTTCGAAAGACCAAAGAATCTCGGTTTCACGAGGAGTCACAGCCGTCATGATTATCGTTCGAAATCCTACCGAATTCTCGTAATCGGACGGAGATTATTAGCCTGTGATACAAGATCATTAAGAAGCAGTGTGAGGCTAAGATGACGAAGGTGATAAGGATCATTTTTGACCGTCCGATCGCCCCAATTCTCTCTTTTTTTTAATATTTAAATAATATTTTTAATTATAGAATGTGACTTACTATTTTTTAAAAAAATATATGATTTATAACTATATATATAAAAAAATACCTCATTAAAATTGTTAACAATATTTATTAAGAATTCTTGGTAGAATCTATTCTTTAAAAAAAAAAAAATTATACAAAGTTTATATATCAAATATTATTATAAAATATTATTATAATATAATTTTTTAAAATTATTTTTAATTTAAAATTTGAAAAAATTAAATTTTTATTATATTATTTGAAATTTTAAAAAAATAATAATTAGATTAAATATGATAAGTTGATGTTTGGCAACAAATATACATCCAACTGCGTAAGAAAAACATTTCAGCACATCGATTGCCACGTGGCACCTCCGCGTGGAATAACCCAACCCGGCTTGTTTTCTAGTCAATTAATAATGCATAAAATAACGTTACGTATAAGTTTTAAATTAGTTTTGGGTTATTTATTACATAAGCATATAAATTAAAATTATCTCGTTTGTTTTAATAAACGAGATAAGATTAATTGAAATAAAAATAAAAATAAAATATATTTAATTTTAAAAATATTAAATTATTTATTTTATTTATATAAAAATTGAAAAAAATTATAATAATAAAATAATATGAAAATGGTAAAATGAACAAAGCCTAAACTAGCCCAATGGATTTGAAAAAACAAAGAAGCTACATGTTCATATATCTATAGAAAATAATTCCAACCGGACTTGGGACATATGGAAAACGTTACCATGGAATTGTGAAGACTATCGATGCAACTATTTTAAGGCTAGCGGTGTTAAAATATCATACTAAAGCCGTAAAAGTACACATACAATAAATTGAAAAGATGCAAGTACTGCTCATGGGCGGGCAAAAGATGCTTTTCGTCTTCATAAAGATAAAATTCTGCTCGTTACTGAAATTTTTTTATGAAAATTTTGAATTTTAAAATTAAATATAAAAATATTATATTTTAATATTATTATTATATTGAAATTTGAAAAAATTAAGAAAAAATTAAATTATTTATTATATTTTATATGAGAATTTAAAAATATTATAATAATAAGATAAAAATTTTATATATAAGATAAAAAATTTTTGTAGCCAAATAATACATTAATTGTCGAGGAAATCAGATTGTATTCTTTCTATTGTTTTAATTTTTTGTTAGTAGTGAGGACCCATAATCTATATTGTAAGTTTCCTTTATTAACTCCTTACCGGTAACATTTTAATTTCACAAAAAGTAAATTAACCCCCCATTAAAACTGTATAAATGAGATTTTTATGTATTTTAATTAAGAGATTTGAAAAAGTAAACCTACAAAATAAAAACTCTCATATATCTCTAAATTTTTTTAGAGGAACCATTTTGATTTTGAAGTGTAAAACTATTTTAAGAAATTTTAGTAATCTCCTAAATAACGTAGTGGTATAATTATAATAAAATGACGTTGATGGTAAGATGAGTAAATATCTGAATTTGTGAGAATTTCACTCCACTTAAAATAATTCAAATTAACTTTATTTAATAAATTTAAAAAATGAAATAATTTTCTTGTTGAGCAATGAAACTATCTTTTTCTCCAAAAAGAAAAGGATCCCAGCTGCAAAATGATTGCATTTTCTACATTGTGGCTATCTTTTCATGCATATCTTAGGCTTCGAAGCAATCGCCCGAATTTGGTGCCTCTTGAAACATGTTTAATCCGGTTTTGAT
Source organism: Carya illinoinensis (assembly GCF_018687715.1). Taxonomy (NCBI): domain Eukaryota; kingdom Viridiplantae; phylum Streptophyta; class Magnoliopsida; order Fagales; family Juglandaceae; genus Carya; species Carya illinoinensis. The sequence continues at coordinate 25,256,173 of NC_056762.1, forward strand.
ATTAAAAATGCTTGATTTACATAAAAAAAAGTGTAAACATGATTTAATATAATCTATTATGTTATAAAGTTTTTATTATTATTGTAAAATAGATATAATGTATTGTATTAAATTACATCAATCTGTAAAAATTTTTATGTAACATTTATGTGCAGACCTAATACCTTATATTTTGATTTTGAGTTTTTTTATCCCGAGAGACTGGATGTGTGCCCTTCATTTTCTTCTTCTTTGTCTTTACTTATGTTTTGTTTTTATCTTTTATTTTTTCTCTTCCTTATAATACAGAAAATGTGTCAAATTGGAATTGTGATATCAGTTTTAATAACAAAAAAATGATATTTTCAGTTATATAATATTCAAACATCATATACTCCTTTTAAAATAAGAACTAGTTGGTGAGGCTAAGCAACCAACAGGATATGGTGAGTTGGTGTCCACTGGAGTCCTAAACCAGGACCCAAACAATCCTTTTGAGTGCTCCAATTGCATCATTTCTTGAGAGCAAGTTGGATGTACTGATGCAAGAATATTTCTCTTGAGCTGGTCTGACTGTTGTAGTGGTTCAGAAAACATATGTTCATGGCTGTTAATTTTTGTTTACATAATATTTTTATAGGGCTTCACAACCTCCCTCTCGGTCATGAATTTGTGTTTGATGGATTTTACTTTGCCTTTTGAATTCATTAGGTTTTTCATTGTTGTTTGTATCTATGTTTGGTGGTGGGCGAAAGGAATCGTGGCTGTCAATGCGTATTAAACATGCAGGATTTTGTTTTGTAACGTTTAATTGTAAACATGTACTTATTTTGGAGAATATTCTTTTATTTTAAAAATTGAGACAAGATTAGTAGGTTATTACCCAATTTGTTTTGGATATTGTTAATTCTAGATTTAGGGTAGGTTTGGCAAGTGGGATAGGACACAAAATTTTTATCCCATCTAATCTTATTATTATAATTTTTTTAAATTTCTACACAAAATATAATAAACAGATTAATTTTTTTAAATTTTAAAAAGAATAATAATATTAAAAAATAATATTTTAAACTTTTATCTAAAATAAAAAATTCTCATCTCACTATTCAAACTTACCCTAGGCCCATATTGCATCTTTATATTCTTTATCTCATATAAATATTTTGTAGGATTGATCTAGCTTATTGGGTACATCATAGCTTTTTGACAACGGTTGAGGTAGTGAGAGAAGCTCTATCTTCTCTCTAGGTTAAAGAGAAAGAGAAAACCGTCGAGGGAGGTGGAGCTTCGGCTCCTCCCTCCCTCCCCCACCCTTTCTTCTTCTGTTTTCACTACTTTTCTTCTGAAAATAAGTCCGGTGTCCGGAGGCTTCCATCAGAGGCTATGTCCCGAGTCCTTTATTTCTTTTACACCCAGCTGGGCGGAGAGGCTTTTCATTTTGGGGGTAGAGGTTCTCGGTTCGCTTTGGGAGAGATTCCTGACTGCTTTGGTGTAGTCTTCTGTGGGCTTTCTCAAAGGGGTCAGTGTGAGTTGATTCGGGTGGCTTGCTCCTGGGGATGACGTTTTTGCATGTTGGTTTGGGGTGCTTCCCGCGGGGTAAAGGTCCTCTGTTTTAGCCATGGAAAACAGAGGTTTTTTTCGGGTTGTAAGCCGAACTGCATGGAGGTTTGAAGGGTTTTGGGGTGGAGTCCGGGTGCAACTCATGGTGGTCACTCCTTTGGTTGGTGGCGGAAACCGGGTGTCGCAGGGTTTGGCTTAGTCCTTCTCTGTTTTCGTTTTGGTCGTTTAGATGGAGTCTGGGTGCTAGATCTGTTTTTTTGGTTGGGTGTCTGGAATAAGCCTCGGTTCGTCTCTGGTTCCGTTTAGTCTAGCCGAAGTGGATGGTGGTTGTGAGCTGGCAACAATGACGGGGAGGAAACCGAAGGGTGCAGGAAGTGGCTCTGTTTTGGTTGGTTTGTTGTCAGAAACCATTGTGCAAGAATTGCGTGGTGCAAGCTAGCGTGGTGCAGGAAGTGGCTCTGTGCGTGATGGGTGCTGACAGAAACCGATGGGCAGAAAGTTGGGCGAAAGGCCAGTGGGCGTACAGCGTAGTGTTTTTTTAATTTGCTTTTTCAGTGTCTGATATGTTGCTTTTTCAGTGTTTTTTTAATTTGCTTTGTTTTAGATCTGAATAAATAATTTGAAATGGGTAATACCTCTCCTCTTTTGAGGATGGGGGTTGTGAGTCCTCTCCTCTTTTGAGGATGGGGTTGTGAGTCCTCTCCTCTTATAGAGGGTGAAGGTTGAATAGTTCATCTCCTCTTTTAGAGGGTGAGGATGGTTTGTATTGTTTTTTCTCGCAGACGAGCCGGGATAGACACTTCTGTTTATCAGAGTCTTGCATCTCAGTATGGTGTCGTCATTGGAGAGTTTAGAAGTTTTTAGACATAGTCCGGCGCAATGGAATTTGTGTATGGGGGAGCGTACAACCGAGGGTTAGTTGGCTTGTAATCGGGGCTTGTTACCCGCAATTATTAGTCACAGCTGTAACTTCCTTCATTCAGTAATGAATTGAAGTCCATTTCAAAAAAAAAAAGTGTGTCTAACTCCTTGCCCCATGAAAAATTATAGTCCTTAGATGCCATCACTTCAGCATCTTTTCAAGGACCAAATCGAATTCGTTCCAAATCAATGTTACAAAGTGGTGGCGAGAGTCTATCCAGGAGTTCTGTAATGCATATCAGAATAACGATGAAAGATCAAAGGCTATTGTTATCTCATATTTGAAGTACTGCGATGGCATGACAATATTGCATCTTTTGGGATTAGAGCTCTCCTTTGAACGTAGGATGCCCCGATTTAACGTGTGTTGATTCAATATAGCGTTGGCTTTGGTATAGACTGCATTGCTAAAAGTGTTGTGTTATGAAATTATTGACAATGGACAAATATCGTTATTAATGTGTACTCCACAATTTCTTCATGGCTTTATTAAGTTCTTTTTAAAACTTTAATTAGTAAACAAGGCTATGTTATGTCAAGACGTTTCAGGAATTGTTTTTTGTAAACAAGACTGTATTATGTTAGATAATTAGGTTGACGAAAGAAATAGTTGGAAAATAATAATTTTAAATAAAAAACTAAATTCTTAATTAATATATAGAGTGTATTCATAAAATATTAAAAAAATTATTATTAAATATATAATATTATATTATTATTTTGATTTTAAGACGGATAGTCAAATATGGATTAATTTCTTCAATTGTTTTTGCTTTAGTTAAAAGCTCAACTTTTAGCTAAATTTTAGACTTGACAACGACTTCCAAATTTAGCTTGAATGGGTAAACATTCTAAATTTATGGGTAGGTCTTGAATTTCTAACAGACTTCACGCTTTGAAATGGTCTTGGTATTGTAATTATTACAACTTTCCCAACTCATCTCATTTTATCTCATTTAATCATTACAACATTTTTAAAATTTTTCACAAAAATAAATAAATAATTTAACTTTTTCAAATCATAAAATAAAAATAATATTAAAAAATAGATTCTAACAATATGTTATTTAACTTTTAATTTTAATATCAATTCAGCTTATCTGTAAAAATAAATGCAACATAAATATTTCCTTAATTGCTTTGGGAAGGGTGTTGTCACACACTCCCCTCTTTCACGATCTCTATCTTATCATTAGAGTTCCATGTATCAAATCTCTCTTATATTTTTTAACAACTACGTATTATATTAATTGTTCAAGTAATATATATCATTTTAATTTTTGTATGGGTAACCTGTTCAAAGTATTTTTTCTATGCTCGATAGAATTTTTAAATCAAAGCACATGATGGAAGTGATGTTATCTCTAGAGGCAAATATTGGATTGAGTGCAGTTGTTTTATTATTTTTTCAATATTGTTGTTCGTTTGAATTCATTTTCGCCAGCGTGTTATGTGGCAAAAATTAGGAAAGCACATACACATTCTAGAGTCTACATATTGGGACTAGAGAGACACATATTTGAGAGACAGAATTATATTTTTTTTAACACCCTGCTCCTCTAGGTTTAAGGATAATGCCATTGTTTTTAGAGATCTAAGGGATCGGTGTACCACTAATCTTAACTATAAAAATTTTCCTTTTAAGAACATGCTGGGTATCAAAGATCTCGTAAAAGAAATAAAGTTATTCTTTATTAAAATACTTCAAATCTAAAAAAGAGTTAGTGCAAGCACTTATTAAAATTAATTAAATCCTATGTGCTTAACAAAATAACTTATTATACTATAAATCATAAAACTGAACATGTCATTATCTGTCAAAGCCTTTGACTTGCCTCTTTGGGTCAAATTTAAAAAAAATATATATATATATATATATATATATATATACACGACCAGATATAGATGAATAAATTCATAATTTAGCAATCGAATTTTGGGGTTTTTTTTTTTTTTTTTTTTTTTAAACTCAGATCTCAAAGTTTTTCTATTTTTGGAGGTATAGTTTTAGATTTTTTAGGTATTTATACTCATTTCTATATTTTGGAGGTAAAATTTATGGACTTAAAGAAAATCTACAAACTGTTTTTTTTATACTTTTAAGGCCTTTTTTGGATTAATAATTCAACTCATCTTATATAATCATTACAAGTTTTTCAAATTCTTAAACAAAATATATTAAAAACTTCAACATTTTCAAATTTCAAAACAAAAATCATATTCTAAAAATATTCAATTCAACTTTCATGTCATTTCATCTCAATTCACTATTCAAATCTCCCTTAAGAATGCTCAAGAATTTTAAATGGGTTAGAAGAAATGAGGGATGTTTGGAAACAATTTACAGTTTATCCCATCTCATTTCATTTCATCTCATTTCTTTTTCAAACATTATTCAAATACAAATACTTTCAAACTAATCATTATAACTTTTTCAAAATAATCATTACACATTTTTCAAAATTCTAAACAAAAAATAAAAAACAATTCGACTTTTTTTTTTCAAATCTCAAAGTAAACATAATATTAAAAAATTATATTCTTACAATATTTTAACTTTATAATATTTTGTATTCAACTTTTTTTTCTCATTTTTAAAAAACTCAAATTATGTTACTACTATTCACAAAATTTTTCACCTTAATATTTTTGAAACATTTCAAGAAGTTTTTAAAAACTTTTGAATCGATATTATAATCTTTTTTTTTATCAAATTTTATATAAATTTAAATAATAATTACTAATTTTTTTAGGTGGTTGGGGGAGCCATTGCCCCTACTAGGCTGAATGTAGTTCCGCCGATGGATACACATAGCTTTTACCCTAGACGAAGTGGATCGGACTAGGTATGCATTGTTCCGTAATACCCCCAACTCCATCTCCCAAGACTATGCCTAGGCCATGAACCACCACGAGTTCTCCTTAAAAGCCGGCGAACGCTACATTTTTTTATAAATCCTCCTCTTTTTATTTTCACGTATGATTCTCATTTTGATGATGTTCCACTTGTCTTGGCTATTCAATTGTGGTTTTTTTATTTTTTTTGGACGAAGAATGTTAAGGGTAATGTAATTTGTGGAAAATGTGCAATATGGAAATTGTGGCAATTTGAAAAGCCACGGCTTCCACACTTGTAAATTTGGACAAGCTTCAGATGGTTTCCATTATTGAAGATGTTCGAATAAATAAATAAAACAGGGAACTAACACATTGGACATGAACTCCTAGTAGTCTAACATGGCCTACTACCCTTAACTACCCACGTTCTACTAGTGGATTGAATGGCCCATGGCCCTAACAATAATTAAGACCCGGTATGCTTCAACAACCTTAATTAATAAAACAAACAAATAAAATAACAATATTTAACAAAAGACCCTTCTACCCTGAACGACCCAAAATAAGACCTAACCCACGTAGCCCTCTTTTCCCTTTCATACAAATACCATCCCTTTCTCTTCTCTTCTCAAACACCAACCCTAAAGCGGCATACGTAACACACTCTCCCCCTTCAGAAGATCTTGCTCACAAGCTCTGGGAATCTCCATTTCACCACTTCAAGATCCTCCCATGTTACGCCTTCAGCTACCATTCCTTTTCATTGGATCAGAACTTAAACCCCTGCTTGAGACCCTTTCCTCACTAGACATCGTTGGAGAATGGCTTTTGGCTCTGTAGACTGACCTAAACCCGATCTCCCAGCTTGAGTTTGAGACACGATACGTGAAAGGTTGGATAGATCTGCAACTCCTTAGGAAGATCTAGCCGATACACCACCTTGCCTACACGATGGAGAATCTGAAAGGGCCTGTAGTATCATGTAGAGAGCTTGATATTCCTCCTCATTACTACATACATCTGACGATAAGGCATCAAACGTAAGTAAACCCATTCGCCTTCTTGATATTCTCGATTTGTCCTTTTCTTATCTACATGCCTTTTCATCATTGCTTGTGCTTCTTGTATGTTTTCCCGTACCAAGGTAGCGATGAAATCACAGCTGCGCAACTCCTCCTCTACTGCTTACACACGGGTAGACCCTGGTTCATATGGGAAGACCTTTGGTGGAGATTGTCCATACATAGTCTTGAAAGGTGAGATCTGTGTTAAACTGTGCCTTGAATTGTTATAAACGTACTCTACTAGAGCTAGCCATTTGGTCCAATCCCTGGGCCTGTCACTGGAAAAATAACATAAATAACATTCTAGATTTTTGTTGAGTACCTCAGTTTGTCCATCCATTTGTGGATGGTATTTAGAACTCAATAAGAGATTTGTGTCATAGATCCTGAATAATTCTCTCCATAATTGGCTTGTGAATATCACTGACTATAGTTTGTGGTATCTCATATAGTTGAAATATGTTGTCCAAGAACACCCTTGCTACTGTTAATGCTGTGTAAGAATGGAAAAGTAGCATGAAATGAGCATACTTGCTCAATCACTACACCCTCTTGAGGGTGGCAGCTCTTCTATGAAGTCTATACTTATATACACCCAATTCTTTTTTGGTATAGGAAGAGGTTGAACCAATCCCCTCGGGTGAACAACCTTTGGCACGTATCACACTCCCTAATGAAGGCTCGAACATCTCCCCTTAAGCCAGGCCACTAAAACCCCCTTTTTACTCTTGCATGAGTTTTGTGTACTTCTATGTGACCCCCTAATGGACTGCTGTGAAACTACTGCAGGATCTATTGTTGGAATGGCACAAATGTACCCAAATGGAGTCTACCTTTGTAAAAAAGTAACTTATTGCAGACTTGGTACTAAGATGACTCCAAGGTGCCCTGATGGTAGTGGCTGAGTAGCTTTTGCAACTAGGGACCTTGGGGGTAAGACTTCTTCAATTCCTCCATCTATGTTGCTTGTATCATACTAACTACTTGTATTGCCATTGTTGATTGTTTGGTGGATTGGGTTGGGTAGTGATGTTGATAGTTAGGTGTTTTCTGTGGTGGAAGGGTGGTATTTTCAATAGAGGGTAATCAAGATAATGCATCTACTATTGTATTAGATTTGTCACTTTTGTAATCAACTGTGAAATCATAGCCCATTAGTTTAGAAACCCACTTTTGTTGTGTCGGTGTCCATACCTGTTGCTCCAATAAATATTTCAAGGCTTGTTGATTAGTGCAAACCTTGAAAGATTGACCCAATTAGTAGTGCCGCCACTTCTTCACTGCCATAACTAGGGCCAACAACTCATTTTCATAGGTTGATAGAGCTAGATTCTTTACCTTTAAAGCCTAACTTAGAATTGCTATAGGTTTCCCCCTCTTGCATTAATATTGCCCCTAAACCATCTCCTGATGCATCATATTCCACAATGAAGCCCTTGGTGAAATTTGGTAAACGTAGCATAGGAGGACTAAGCATAGCCTTTTTAAGTTGATTAAAGGTTTGTAAGGCCTTATTTTTCCATAAAAATGCATTCTTGAGTAAGGATGTGAGAGGTGCTGCTATCCTCTAACAACCGTGAATAAACTTACTGTAATAACATGTAAGCCACATAAAGCCTTATGACCTCTTGGGACTGGCCACTATTGCATAGCTGCTAATTTCTGTGGATCTGCCCTCACGCCTTCTTATGAAATTAAGTGTCCCAAATAGTCCACTTACCTATTGCCAAAAGTGCATTTTGAGGCATTTGCAGAAAACTAGTGAGCTTGTAGGATCCCTAACACCGTGTGTAAGTGTTGAACATGGTCATGCTGTGTCTTACTATAAATCAAAATATCATCAAAGAAAACCAAAACAAACTTTCATAAATAAGGCCTAAAAACCCCATTCATCAACCCTTAAAAAGTTGATGGAGAATTGGTGAGATCGAATATGATACACCAAGAACTCATAGTGACCCTCGTGGGTTCGAAAATCCGTCTTTGGAATGTCTTCTAGATTCATCCTAATTTGATGATACCCCAACCTTAGGTCCAATTTAGAGAAAATGACTACACCATAAACCTCATCTAATAATTCATCAATGTTAGCAATGAGGTATTTATCTTTTACCGTATCCTTATTAAGAGCACAGTAATCCACACACATCCACCAACTCTCATCCGCCTTCCTCACAAGTAATACTGGTGGCAAATATGGGCTTTGACTACTTCTAATAATTCTGCTGGTTAAATTTTCTGCCACTAAACGCTCGATCTCATTCTTTTGATAATAAAGGTACCTATATGGTCTAATACAAGGGTTTAGAGCCCTCTTGTAGTCGTATTTTATGATCAAAACCACAGGGTGGAGGTAGTCCCTTTGGCTTATTAAAGACCTTCCCAAATTCCTCAATAAGTTGTTGCACTTCAAAAGGAACAGCTATTTTTGAACCCGTGGGAACTTCCTCTATCGACTGCAACCAGATCCCTTTAGCAGCACCCCTTTTCAATGGCTGAATATGTTCTTCTTCTTCTTCCAAGAGCTTAATTGGTAACTGTATTCCCTGAAGAATAACCTTAGCACCTCCACAATTAAATTTCGTGGTTAGATAAGTAAAATCCCATATAAGAGACCCCCTAAAACGAATCAACCCCCAAGACAACTTCACAGCCCCCTAAAGTAAGTGAATAGAGGTTAAGAGTAATATGTAGGTTTTGTACCTATTGTGGAATAACCCTACATAAACCCAAGCAAGGTAGGCTACCTTCATTAGCACTTTAACTTACAGTTGGCTCTCCTCCACTACCAGTTTTGCTTTCCTTGCTACATAGGGGTCGATGAAACTATGAGTACTCCCAGTGTCAATGAGCACAACCACCATCTATTGATTAATGACTCCCATTAATCAACCTGCCATGGCATGTAATGAGATGCCTAGCAATTCTCCAGCCTCCCCCTCATCCTCCTTAGGTTCTTCAGGTTGTATTACAGCTAGGGTTCCCTCAACATTACGTATCCATTCATCTTCTTCTCCCATACCCTCTAATAGGAAGATTTTGGGTTTGTTACATCTTTGACATTGTTGGAATTTATCATCACAATAATAACAGTCCTTTTTGCTCTCTTGCAGTTGTGTAAGGGTCACTCTTCTAATTGGTAAGGTTGGCCTTCTATTTGGGTTAAATGGTTTGTAGTGGGGATTGGTGTTCATGGTTTATGGTCTAGTTGGTGGTGCAGGTAATCTTAGAAGGGGTTTTGGTGCAAGTAGTTTTGGAGTTTGGATTAAGGTAGGTCGGTTGGGAGCTGGACCCCTAAGTTGGCACCCTGAGCTTTTCCTCCACACCTCTTCTTCCTGTAGTTTTTCCAACCCAGAGGCAGCTGAGAAGGTTGTTGGTTTAAACATAGTAATAGTAATTCTAAGATCCTTTCTTAGCCCACTTAAAAATGTGCTAATATGAAACTCCTCCGTAGGGCCATTAATTATGTTTGATAAAACCTCAAATTGGGACTAATATTCTTCCACTGTACTAGTTTGCCGGAGCTTGGTGAAGGATCCAACAAGATCTTCTTAAGCAGAAGGTCCAAACCCGATCTTTAAGGCCACAACAAACTCTTCCCAAGAATGAATTGGGTTGAAGTCCATTAGCCAATAGTACCATGAGAGAGCTCTCCCTTCCATATGGAAGAAAGTAATTTGTAGTTTTTGATCTTCTAGGAGATTATAGTAAAACCCAAGCAATAGCTTTTGAACCATTAAATCTAGGGAAATCTAGTTTGAATTCCCCTGTGGCCTTTAAACAATGGATTTCCATTGAATTTAAAGGCATCACCTGAAGAGTTTCTTCCATGTTTTGATTTCCATCTGCCATTGCCAGTTGATCATAGCTTGCTATCAGATTGTTGAGTTGCTGTAACACTGCCTCTAGCATCTGCTTTTGCCTCTCTTGTTCTTCCCTCAATTGCACTGACTCTCTTTCAATGCTGACATTGCATTGGCCAACTAAGCATGACGGGTCCCCTCAGCCATGTCGCAGGAACATGGCTTCGAGACCACTGTTAAGGACAATGTAATTTGTGAAAAATGTGTAATATGAAAATGGTGGCAATTTGAGGAGCCACAACCTTCACACTTGTAAATTTGGATAAACTTCAGACGATTTCCATTACTGAAGATGTATGAATAAATACATAAAACAAGAAACTAACACACGGGACACGAACTCCTAATGGCCTAACATGGCCCACTACCCTTAACTGCCCACATTTTACTAGTGGACTGAATGGCCCATGACCCCAACAATAAAATAACAATATTTAACAGAAGACCCTTCTACCCTGAACAACCCAAAATAAGACCTAACCCACATACCCCACTTTTCCCTTTCATACAAATACCATATCTTTCTCTTCTCAGACACCAACCCTAAATCGGTGCATGTAACAAAGAAAGTAGATATTTACTCTTTTATCTTAGTTTTGGTCTTTGTCTATATTTGATCATTAACATTGTATCTATTTGATTGTCAATTTTGGTTTTTCCAAGTTTTGATTAGATCTAGCTATGTACTTCAGGTGAGAGAATGGTGGAAAGGATGTTGGAAACTTGGAAGAAGAAATGTTCTTATTTAGTCAAGAGTAATGCTAGACATAGTTGGAGAGTGAGCAAGAGCTACATCAATTCTTTAAAAAAAGAGTGGGATATACAATTAAAAAATTAGGATTTCATTTTACTTACTTTTCTTCAAAGGAATTGTGTGGCATTTACACACTTCATGACTGCAAATATCATTTCTCTTTAGTGAAAAGTATTTTTTATAAAAGTTTTTATTGGAGTCTGGGGTACTTGGGGTGTTATAGTGGTAATTAGTTTGCATCAATCTTTTTCTACAACTTCCTGGTTTTGGAGCTTAAACTATCAATTTTGCAACCAACAATTTAGGGATTAGCACCTAAATATTTTGCTATTGACAACTTTGCAGTAAGATTTGGCAACCTTCTTGGTCATCTTATTTTATTTTTATAATTTATATTACAATTAATCACTTTTTTAAAATATTGTTTTCACCACCATCCAAATTATCATATATACATCCATTATCCTTCTTATTTTGCCTAAAAGTTTGAAAATCTCTTGTTGGACTGATCATTTGCTTGCAATTTACCTAAGAGAGAAATTACTTGAGAAGAAGCATAATGTGTGTAATATATTCTTTTGTTCTTTTGAATTATAGGCCTTCTGTCATTGTTGTAATTGGTAGTGGTTTTTTTGTGAAATTTTGATTATTATGTGTTGATGCTCTAAAAATAGCACAACATGTTAGAATGGGAGAAAAAAGTCATTCCCGGCCCACTGAAGGGATTTAGGCCTCGATCAGTATTGTTTGGGCCCCTCAACAATGTTCTGGTGTGCTGTACAGTGTAGAGAAAAGAAAACAAGTGCAAAAAAATAAAGAGAAAGAGACATACGTATTTACATAGTTCGGCATATCACTACGTCTACGGGCGTTTGAGGATGTGAAATTCACTATAATATTCTTATCTACAGTCTCTAATAGTCTCTCATTTCTCAGTGTACAATGATAGCTTTAGATACATTTACTAGAGAAGAACATCTGCATCGGAACCCTCTGTCGAGAGGTTGAAGGTGGAGTTGAAGAAGAAGAGAAACTAAGGAAGAAGAAGACCCTGGGAAGAAGAAGAAATGATCCCTTTTTAAGGTGACCCCCCTGTCTGCGTGCCATCCTTTCCCCTGACAGCCCCATGCCCTCTACACCCCCCACCAGGCTATGCCTCCTCGACCCCTTCCTGATAGCCCACCCTACCCCTGACTCTATGCATCCAGCCCCTACCTCCTGCAGCCCCCTTGACACCCTATGTCTCCTCACCCTTCTTGTCCTTTAGCATCCAACCAAGTTGGGTAGGCCTGGTCCTTGGGCCTTGGGATTTTCTCTCCTCACAGTACCCTGTGATTCTTAAGGGTAACTTGTTCTAACAAAAGACCTTGTGAATCTTTAAGAGAAAATATACAACAGAAGTCATCAGTAAGAAAACAAAATGTTCTACTCATGTTAAGCGATAAATGCCTCCATGGGTGAATTTAAGGGGGAGGCACATGCAACTTTGTAAGGTGTGAATGTAGAGCTCGGGCGTGGCGGGAGGTTTGCTCGACTGAGCAAGGTATGAGCACGGAGCTTGGATGTGGCGGGAGGCAGGCTCGACTATGTAAAGTGCATCGTTCGTATGTTTATTGTCGTTGGAAAGTGTATACTCGTTTGGTGTCTTTGTTTCCATTTCATTGTTAGTGTTGGAATTTGTGTGAAATAACCCACGTAAAGTGGACAGAGGGCCCGTCGACCCCCTGGGTCTGCTTTAGGGTGTTGTTGGACCAGTTGGCCCGTTCTCGAAGGTAACCCACTCAAGGTAGCTATGGAGCTCGGATGCTCATTAACTTTGGAGGCTCGTTCTCGGCAGCAACCCACTAGTAGTGGTTATGGCCTGAGTGTGACACTTGGCGTGAGTCTTGGTTTTGTTGGATGGGGGGTCGGCGAGTCTAGGAGACTTGGCCTTACCCCGCAGCTAGTCTAGGGACCCTACTTCGTGATGAGTTTAGGGACTTGACTTTGTTGAATGGAGGATCGGTGAGTCTTAAAGACTTGGCCTTAAAGACTTGACTTCATCTGACAGAGATGCTTGTCTATGCTAATAAGAGGTCAACCTATTCAGTGTAAGCAACCCAAGTCACAAAGTGGGGTGCGAACCTAACTAGCCCTGCCTGGGTGTAGTGAAGGTTGGAGGCATGTTGGTTGAGGCCTGTGTACTGTCCGGTTTCAATGGTGACGGAGGTTGGGCATGCTGTATGCGCGCTAGTGCCTGGCAATTTATTCCGATGGGGTCCTGTTGAGACACCGGAGCTATGCCTGAATGGGCCAATATTCTCGGCGTTTGTCATTCCAAGCGACAAGAAGTAACTTTGTTAGTAGAAACATAATTCATATATGTTGGTTTGGCCCATCAAAATTTTCATCTCATCATTACAATTTTTTCAAATTTTCATATAAAATATAATAAATAATTCAACTTTTTCTTAACTTTTTCAAATTTCAAAATAATAATAATATTAAAATATAATATTTTAATATTTTATCTTAAAACTCAAAATTATCATCTTACTACCAAACCATACCATGAGCTTTGAGAGAGATAAATTGGGAGTTTTTGCCAGTTGGGGGGAATCCATACTTGCCCTTTGGGAAATTCTAGATGAGCTAAATGGGAGAGCCCAGATGAGCTAATTAGGAGTTTGGGTGAGCCCGTTGGGGGCTATAAATGACTGGTTTGATTAGAGCGGCCCCTTCTTCTTTTGTTTTTTTATTTTTGGCACTGTGCCATGTAACTCTTCCACGCTTCAAGTCTAGGAAGATAAATTTCGAGTCGGTGAGGTGAGTCTAGGTAGTTAGGTTCAGAGCAGATGGTGTCCATGGTGTGTGCAGTCAATTGAGGAAGGCCTGTGCGGCACATTACATGGGCCTCAGGGGTAACCCGAGTCGGGTGAGGCATTCTCGAGCATGTGACTTCTGGGTGTCTCATGTGGTGCTTCCTGAGCACTATTCCTTGAGTTGATAAGGGTCTTGTTAGAGCTGAGAAGGTCCTTGGTAGAGGAGGTGCCTAGCGGGTGATTTTCAAGTGGTCGGAGAGTTTATCTCAAGTTGGTTCCCAAGTGGTGAAGCCCCTAGCTGTGCAATGTTGACTCTCCTGAGCTGGTTTCCCAAGTAGAGGTGGCCTTCCTGAGCTGTGAAGCCCTGAGCTGACTTGAGCAATGAAGCACCTAGCCCCGTAAAGTTAACTTTCCTGAGTAGAGGTGACCTCTGAGTGGATGACTTCCGAGCCAGTGACCCCGTGCAGATGCTCCCTAGTGGAGGAGACACTCCTGTTCAGATGAGTCCTAAGCGAAGGCGGTCTCGAGCTGTGAATTCCCAAGCAGTGTTCCCGAACAGTGAAGCATCGAGCCCTACAAAGTTAATTTCTCGAGGTGGTTTCCCAAATAAAGGTAACTTCCATGGTGGTGACTCCCAAGTGGAGGTGGGCTTGAGCAGGTGACTTCCATGCAGACGGCTCCCGAGTAGAGGAGATGACTTCTAAACAATAGAGGGCTTGTCCCTAGCCGAAATGGTGACTCCCGAGCAGTGACTTTCCCGTGCAGCCATGTTCTCATGCCGCGTGATATTGACTCTCCCCTGAGTGGTGACTTTCCCCAGCCTCGGAGGTGCATAGGTCCAAGTGGAGGGTCCGAGACAGGGGAGCTCCAGGGATGTCTAGTGTGCTTCTTAAGCTGTGGACCCTTCTCGAGTCCCATTCCATCAGTCTCGTGCTGATTACTCCCGAGCAGGTTCATGAGCAGTTGGCCTTCAGGTGGATGACTTCTGAGCTGGGGGGTTCTTGCATAGGTGTCTCCCATGTTGGAGGTGTCCAAGTTGAAAACCAAGTTGTGGGTCAAGGCTGTGGAGTGTGTGAGCAATGGCCAAAGTGCTCGTATGCCATCCTTGGTGGTTAGAGACCACCCTAATGTTGATAGATGATGTAGGCTCCCTTTCTCTATTGCACTGTGGCCAGGATGGATTGTTGTCCTATGTGCATAGCGGGATGCACATGGGTTGGGTAGTCAACAGCCTCGTGGACGGTGACCGTAGTGTTTGAGCTAGAGAGCATTAGCTGTGAGCTCCTTGTCGTGTGTGCATGGGTGGATGGCCGTTGGCCAGTTGTGGGTGTTGGGGACACCACTGGTGCAGCTAGACGGCGTTAATGGACCAGGGGGTTCTTCGTCAGTGTCCCCTCCATTGGCAATATGGCTGGGCCGTGAAATGACCAATGAGCCCATCAAACATGGTTGGCACGGGACCACTCCAGGGTAGGGCTGTACAGAAAATCGAGAAAACCGACTAGAATCGATCAGACCGGCTACCAGAGTAGGGAATCGGCCGAAATCGGTAGAGAACCGGTCGGCCTGCGGTAGGACTTAGGCTAAACCGATGTTAGCTGGTTTGGTTTGCGGTTTTACCTAGGGAAAAACTGTTGAATCGGTCGACGTCAGCTTATGTATATTTTTTTTCAAATATACTTATATGAAACGACGCTATTTCACTTAAATAATTGAAACAATGTTGTTTTGGGAACACAGGTTGTAAAAAAAATATAAATGCAACGGCGTTAAGCCAAACGACACCGTTTTGAATTAGGGTAAAAGACCCCATACAACCCTTCTTCCTCTTTTTTCCTTCGAAATTTCTCCCTCCCCGTTTGGACTTTACAGATTCTCCCCAGCGGGAGCCACCACCCTAGTCGGTAGCCTCCCTCTCCGATGTGATGATACCATCTCCCTCTCCGATGCAGCGATGCCATCTCCTCTCCAATGTGGCGATACCATCTCCCTCTCCCTCTCATCTCTCTCTCTCTCTCAGACTCTGTCTCAGACTCTCAGGTCTTTCATCTCCCTTTCATCTCCCTCTCTCTCTCTCTCTCTCTCTCTCTCTCTCTCTCTCTCTCTCTCTCTTTATTGTGGAATCTATATTGTTGAGTGTTGAGAAATCTGTATGACTCATTGGAACCAATGTTCACGCCAATGAATCGACAACAACCGGTCAAAACTACGCCGATCGATTTTACCACTCTCCATCGATTGGTATCTTCTCTTGAAATCCATATCAGTTAGGTTTTGGTTTTGGTCCAAAACTGAAACCGAATGGTCAGTTTTCACCCCTACTCTAGGGTGGAGGGGGTGGTTTGTGACCATTACAGAGAGGTTAGACGGCGCCAGTGGCCAGAATGATGGCCACTAACTCCGTACCCGGGTTGCACCACGGTAGGGTTGAGGCACCATTAGGCTCCCGTTTGGACTTGTGGTCCGTGCGGAACCACGCCGCGGGGAGAGGGGTGGTTGGCGACCACCGTGAATGACCTAGACCATGCCGATGGTCCTTGTGGTAATCATCTGGGTGCATGTCGTGCACCCAGGTTGGCGGGAGGTGCACTCAGCGGGACATAGCCCTTCTGTCATTGTTGTAATTGGTAGTGGTTTTCTGTGAAATTTTTATTACTATGTCTTGATACTCTAAAAATTGTACAACAGGTCGTCAGGGGAGAAAAAGTCATTCCTTGCCTACTGAAGCGGTCCGGACCTCGATCAATGTTGTTTAGGGCCCCCGACATTGTTCCAGTGCGCTGTATGGTGTTGGCGCATACATCCATGACGGTGAATAGAAAACAAGTGTAGAAAAAATAAAGAGAGAGACACATATATTTACGTGATTCGGCATATGCCTACATCCACTTGCATTTAAGGAGGAGAAATTCACTATAATATTCTTAGTTACAGTCTCTTATAGTCTTTCATTCCTCACTGTATAATGATGGCTTGGATACATTTACTGGAGAAGAACACCTATGTCGGAACCCTCTGTCCAAAGGTTGAAGGTGGATTTGAAAAAGAAGAGAAACTGAGGAAGAAGAAGAAAGGATCCCCTTTTTAAGGTGATCCCCTTGTCTGTGTGCCATCCTTTCCCCTGACAGCCCCATTCCCTCTACATCCCCTGCCAAGCCATGCCTTCCTGATCCCTTGCTGACAGCTCGCCCTACCCCTGACTCTGTGTCCATCTCTTACCTCCTACACCCCATGCCTCCTCACCCTTCTTGTCCCTTAGCACCCAACCAGGTGGGTTGGGCCTAGTCCTTGAGCCCTGGGACTTTCCCCCCTCACACTATGATTTTTCTTGTTAGCATGAAAATAGAATAGATTATATTTGCTAGCAATGCTGGTAGAGAGTACAGACTGATTTCCAAACCCATTAGGATGAAAGAAGACAATATGGCCTGTAAGATATTTGATGGTCTGATTCAACTAGGGGAAAGGGAAAAGAACCTCACCATCCTTCATTCATTTGTTTTGAAATGGTAAGATCTGCTATAGTTGGTATGATTCATTAATAGTTTGTGCTTAACAGATTATTTTAGATTCATTTTAAAATCCTAAGTATGATCTCTCTACTGGCAATACATAAATGTATGTAATATAGTTTATGTAAATGTGGTTTTGGTACTAACATAGTGCATAATTAGTATTTGCCTATAAGCCCGAACCTTAAAGTATATACTACTAAATAGAATTTTATGGTAAAAATAATTAGGAATAACTTCAATGTCGAAGTTATTAATAAGAAAAATCATTCCAAAAGTTATCATATCGAAAGTGGCCGATAAAAGGCATGTAATGGTTTGTGATTCTAAGCAGTCTATGTGCAATTGGCAAGTTAAAAATAAATTTGTTATGAGATTTCATGTTTCAGTGGATGCCATGCTTCACAAGCTTGGAAAGGAAATTGATGATGTTGATGCAAAAAAGGAAACACGGTGCCAATTATTGTTTGAATTTCCAATAACTAGATGTATCTTGTCCTTTTTCTTTTACAATTGCGTCATTTCATATTGCATGATTCCATATCGTATGGAATTAACAAAGGAGCAAGTATGCCTTTTAGGTATACCTTGTCATTGCTACATAGTTCATATGCATGATGCACCAATATAATTTAGTATTCTCTTGAAAAATTTCATAATGCATCAAATTTTGAATAAGATCTATGATTATACAAAAGAAATGAAAGATTTGTGATTATGCAACATTCTAGTCCAAATGAGATTAAAATAACATTTCTAAGTTCTAACAAACTTACTTGATCTAAATACCTATGGCGTGGAGTGGGTGTGTAGTGTGGAGGTGGACGTCAATGTGCGGTGGAGGAACATGAGCCATGAAGGAGGGGATCAAGCAACATGAGCGGACCGAGCTTCAACAGAGCAACAGGAGTTGTGAGTTTGTGACAACACGAGGACATTGATTGTGGTGGGTGCTAGTTGTTGGAGTGTGGAGACAAATGGCTAGATAGTGGAGACAGATAAAGAGAAAAAAATAGAAGGGGAAAGAAATTAGGGATTTGATTTTGCAGGGAAGGAAGAGAAATAAAAACTTTATAGACAACCGGCCAGGGAAACTGCCGGGGCACCGTCTCCCATGTGGCAAAATAAGAACGACAACGTTTCTACCAATTGACCAAAACGAATGTTTTCTCCCTTTTCCTCCTATTTGTAGATCTGCCCCTCGTCTTCAATATCATTTCTCATCATTTATGTAGTCTCAAATCCCACAACATGCACTAGTGATCTCAAGCCTACTTCAGTTAGAAAAAGACAAAAGAAATCATGAAACAACACTAGAAATAGCCAAAGGAGAGAGCATGCAGCGACAGCAAACACAACCAAACAAAGGAGTTAACACAGGAAATCATCATCATCTCCTCCTCCTTGGACGAAATTGAATTTAGATGCTAGTAGCAGGAGCTTATCTTCCATCCTCAACAACCCTCATGTGGGCAGATTCGTGGTGGTCCTCTTCCTCCTCCACCAACATTGCCCCTCTTGAGTTCGCGCCCTTATTCTCCTTATCCAGAGCTATGTATCTTTGATTTCGGAGTCCTATCACCAATTCGAGGACATCCTAAACCATGAGAACAAAGAGAAAGTGGATTTAGAGAACATCAGATGTCTAGATCCATCCTCGTTCTTGGTCAAGAATTTGCAAATGGGACCACACTCAACCCTGTCGTTGAGAAGTGTGCGTAGAGAGTAAGTGAAAACATAGTAGTTGGTGAGGAGAAACAAGCATGAGGTCTGCTTGGGTTAGTTTTGATGTGATCGCTTGCAAAAGGTTAAAGAAGGTGGAAAAGATGAGAGAGAGAGGACAGGTACGTGTAAGGAGGTTGCGAAGAAGGAAGAGGAAGGGAAGGAAGTTTTTGGAGCTACAAAGATGAAGGCCATGCTGAATTTGCCATTCTCGAGCCCTGTGTTTGTTCCCATGGCCAGTTGTTATTTGTTCCCATGGCCAGTTGTCATTCTTTTTTATTTTTAAATATATGGTGACGTGGCATCATGCTTCCCCCACTAGTTCGCGGCTCAGTTGCCTATAGCTACTGAGGGAGAAAATGGGAGAAGTCGGCTAGATGGGGAATTACCATTTTGTCCCTCAGTTTTAAAGTTATTTACAAAAATGTCATTTATCTAGATTTTGGATTGAAATTACCATTTTGGCCGAAATACTGAAATCAAGCTAGAATAGCCAAAACATGCCAGAATTTGACCTTGGTGGAATAGCAACCTACTATGTGTTGTTTATGCACGACAAATTTTGGCCAGAACAAAAGGAAATTAAAACCTTGGGTGTACTTGCATTACTCTCTCTCTCTCTCTCTCATTTTTACTTATTGCCACCTTATACTCAATTTCATTTTCTTACATCGTGTGCAAACTCCAATGTAGACATATCTTTCTAGAGAGTGTCTTGATGTTTTGAAAAAAGAACAATAGTATCAATCCCTCTTTTGTGTAGAAATGTTTGATTTACCACCCTCCTTGTAGTTTCCTCGAGTAAATAGGGCCATGGATGAGCAGGTTCCTCAATAGATATTTTGCTTCTTTTCTCTTCTTATTGTATTATGGAATAAACCTCATTAACACTAGGGAAGGGTTTGATTAAGAGAATTTGAGCTTTGATTCCCTTATAGGACTCATTCAAACCCATTAGAAATTTCATAATCCAATCTCTTTGTTGACTTTGTTCAACTGTTTTTAGGCCTCCATAGCTGCAACTAGGAATGGCCACATAGTTCAAAAGTTCATTCAGGAAGGTTTTTGAGTTTGGAAAAGTAAACACTTACAACATGTTGGTTTTGCATTAGGATGGTTATAGCTAGCTTGATCTCAAAAATCCGAGGAGCATTTTGTTATGCAAAACATTGTTTTAACTCAAGCCAAAGTTGTTGTGTTGTTTCTGCATATATTCTGTTGCACCTGATAGCAAAAGCCATGATATTTTGCATCCAAATAATCACAATGTCATTGTAACACAACCAATGCTTTATGAGGGGGTCATTTGAATTAGTTGGTTTACATAAACTTCCAGATAACAATCCAGTCCGGGGGGTGATGGACCAAAATTCTTAGTCCATCATTTTCCCTGGATCGAACCAGTACCTATCGGTTCGGTTCGGTTTGGTCCAGTTAGTCCAACCTTTTTTTTTTTTAAAAAAAAAAATCGATTAATAAAAAAATTATTTAAAATACTGTACTAAAATTAAGTGACTTATTAAATGAAAATTACAGAATAAATTGTACAGTTATTAATATATACTATTACTATATATTATAGTTATACATTAAAGAATATAATAATAAATTGATCTAAATATATATAGTTATAGATTGTACTAGTAGTATTACTAATATACTATATGTTAGTGATAAATTGGTAATATTATATTAGATAATACTCTATGTAGTTATAGTGATTTAATACTAACATATTAAGTTAACTATACTAATACTATTATAAATTTATACATATACTATAATTTATATTATAACTTTTATAATATGTTAATATTAACATATGATAAATTGGTAATATTATATTAGATAATACTCTATGTAGTTATAGTGATTTAATACTAACATATTAAGTTAACTATACTAATACTATTATAAATTTATACATATACTATAATTTATATTATAACTTTTATAATATGTTAATATTAACATATGATAAATTGGTAATATTATATTAGATAACACTCTATGTAGTTATAGTGATTTAATACTAACATATTAAGTTAACTATACTAATACTATTATAAATTTATACATATACTATAATTTATATTATAACTTTTATAATATGTTAATATTAACATATACTAGTACTATATATTATAGTTATACATTAAATAATATATAATACTTATGTAAAATTGTGATATATTAGTAATTAATTATATACAATTATTTATTAAAATAATATATAAATAATAATATATATATACAGTTTTTCATTCGGTCCAGTTTGGGGTGAAAAACCCTGTCAAAATTTGAACCGGACCGAATTGGGTCCTATCTGGTCTGGATCAGCTGAATTTCACCCCTACTTCCATCAATGAAGCTGAGTTTATTTTTGATTCTTAATGCTCTTTTCATTGATCGAGCCCATGAGTAATAGTTAATGGCATTCAAGTTATGAGTAACAAGCATGGAGCCAGTACGATCATTGGTGCCAATATAGTATGGACTGTTGGGATGAGTATGGTCTTTGTTTGGGTTGGATGTTGGTTTTGGCTTTGGCTTTGGCTTTTCGAACTATTATCTTCCACAAATAAGCTTTGATACCATATAAGAAATGCAAAAAAACAGTGTATGTAAATCACCAAAAGCTTAACAAGACGATGAAGGAAGATTGGAAAGAATTGGTTTTAGGTATTTCTTGTGTGTGTCTGTAATGAAGGCTGCTATTTATAGCATTACATGAATGTCACTACCCTACAAAAACTCTGTTGTGCGCACTACCTAGCCAACATTGTTTTTATAGAAATGAAAAAAAAAATGACAGATGACAAATGGACATAGCTCTGCATACAAAAAAAAAAAAAAAAAAAAACACCTTCACGCTTCAGATTTTTTTTTTCTCAGTTCCCTTTGTGAATCATTTTCTTGTCTCTGTTGACTTGACATCCAGTGCTAATGTAGGTGAGGATGATTGTGTTCTTGCCTTTCCAACTCATCAGCTCCATTGCTCTTCAACAATTTAAGAGAAATAACCATTAACAACGACCATTATACTTATCTTATTGAAGTAACTAGAGCGCACAATCTTTATAGTTAGAATGCCACATTATTTGCCTTTATGCCCTAACTTCAATATCTAAGTTATCAATGGACATAATCATATGGTAAAACCATTATAATTGTTTTATTGAAGTGATCGGAGAATTCTCGTTAGTAAGTGATACTTCTACATTGTGAATTTGTAAGGACAATATGGAATTATTTTTTCAGCAAAGTAGGATTAGCATGGGTTTTGCTGGGGAGGAATTAGCATGGCTCCCATTTGTATATTTTGGTGTATTTGGAGTGAAAGAAATGGAGATTTTGAGGATCATGAGTGCTTATTGGAAGAGTTTAAGAGCTTTTTCTGCAAGACTTTATATATGTGGGCCATTACTTTAGGTTTAAATGGTCTTAGTTTCCATGATTTCCTTATAACCGTTTCTAGTTCCTAAATAAGTGTAATCATATGTATAACTCCTATGTACTTTGGCTACGCTTATCTTTATATCAATAAAATATCTTTTTACTTACCCAAAAAAAAAAAAAAAGCGATATGTCAATGATGAATAAGCAAGTTTGCTTGTTTCTTGCTTATTGATGTAATCTTGATGATGTTGCATGGGAGAACATGCTCAACTATTTTAATTATGGTTGATAATCTTTTAAATTAATTATACTAATAGACAGAGTTTTATAGAGAAAGCCACTTTGGGACGATAATTATATTTGTTTTTGTAGATATAACTAGTGAATTCTTGCTAGTTAGACACCAATATTGAGAATATACAAGTTTCACTACAACATTTGTTAGTTTTTGCTGCATGGGTATTTAGTCCGAAAAACTATAGTCTTAGTGGGAAACGCTCTTTTTTCACTAAGTCTATCCGTGGGAGATTAGTGACTTAAAGTTGATGACACTAAGTTTTTTTTCTCACTAAATCGTGAACTAGTGGCAAATTGTAATGTTTTCCAACTAAGTAGATCGTGGAGAAAGCCAATGAATTTCATGGCAAATGGTTACTCAAATCAGTTTGTGTTGGTGGGAAATACTAGTTTTGCCACGAAATGTGCTGGTAGAATTTATATTTTTCATGAATACATGTAGTGGGAAGACATCTTTCTTGACCAAAGGCTCTCATCAATAAAATTTAAAAATACACTTTTTGAGACCCAATGACCTCGTGGGTAAAGAGTATTTTGCATGACACTATTTCGTGGCAATACATACTTTACACATGATTGTCAATTGTGAGTAAAGGATAGAAATATAATTTTTCTGACTATTTGATTTTGTTAGTAAAAATAATTGTTCATGATATTTGTTTGTGGGAAAAAAAATTTTCCCACTTAGATTTTTTTGTTGAATTTGATATGTGGGCACCATTCCATTTGGTGGCTTAGTAGGAATACAGTTTCTTACTGTATGACTTAGTAGGAATAGAGTTTTTGTCACTTGTTTATTTGTGGGAAATACTACAACAAAATGTAGGTTTTTTTGACAATTTCCCACTCTTCTAAAATGGTATTTTCTCACAATATTTGCTTAAATCAAAATGCTAGATATGTAGGCTATTATTGAATCTGCCATCACACATATAGATATAACATAACTAATGCGCATTAGTTATATATATATATATAACTATACTTGAATCTGCCAAGTACTTGGATCCACATTCTCTGGTTGCACCTATATATATATTATATATATATATATATATATATATAACACTTTGAAAAACATCATTCCAATATTGAAAGACATCAACCCATGGTTGGAGATACATCAATGTTTGTAAGGTAGGGAGTTAAAGAGGAAAGCCTACATTTTCCCAAGTCACAACAGTGCAATCAACTAATACAACCCAAAATTCTTAATAAAATCCATGTGTACATAATATTTTGGGTTCTAGACGCATGATGGATTCACAAGATCCAGTTCCAGTTCATCTTCCTAGTAAAATTGGGCAAACAAAGCCCTTCATCCATACATACAACATCATGCTAAGAAGTACATGAAAACCATATCAAATCACAGTTTAACAAAAAACTACTTGTACATCAATTAATAATCTTTCTGTTAAGCCCACTACACATGTTAACCATATTCTGAACACTCTTTTTTTTAATCTTGTCCTAAGGTGTGATTTACAACATCACCTTAGAATCTAGTGTGCCACAAGTATACTAGAAACCATGACAATAAATGACTGTAATTAGGTTTTATTTTTTATTTTATTTTATTTTATAAGTAATGACTCCAGTGGAATTTCTCACATCAAACATACAACCACACAATAAGTAAAACTCAAAACAGATAGCATTTGTGTCACTAAAACTGTTACTGAACTCCATACCGGCTAATTCCAGAACAAATATTCATTGGACCATCTTTTACATCTATCTAAGGTGCACCATCAAGCACATTTTAAACATACTCCAACCACTATTAAAGTGTTTATTTTATTTTATATAATAACTAGACTCCTGGATCATAATAATAAACAGATTTTTCATACAAACCCA
Source organism: Carya illinoinensis (assembly GCF_018687715.1). Lineage (NCBI taxonomy): Eukaryota > Viridiplantae > Streptophyta > Magnoliopsida > Fagales > Juglandaceae > Carya > Carya illinoinensis. The sequence continues at coordinate 25,280,746 of NC_056762.1, forward strand.
CGTACCCATACTTTAAAGTAGTGTTTTCTGCCATTTCTCCTACATTTACCCTATTTTTTGACCAGCCTTTTTTAATACAAACATGTATAAAGGCATAGCATGCTCTTCTATCTTCATTAATTACATAAACCAAATTGAAATGAAATATCCATAAATCCTTATGAATACAAACCCTTTGGCTAACCCAAATTCAATCCAACTATATATAATAACCAGATTTTTCATACAAACCCACCATACCCAAAAGACTTTAAAGTAGTGTTTTCTACCATTTCTCCAGAGTATTTACCCTGTTTTTTGACCAGCCTTTTTTAATACAAACATGTATAAAGGCATACCATGCTCTTCTATCTTCATTAATTACATCAACCAAATTGCATTGAAATATCCATAAATCCTTATGAATACAAACCCTTTGGCTAACCCAAATTCCATCCAACTAATGCTAATAACCAGATTGACTTTTTAAAACCCACCATACGCAAGCAAGACTTTAAAGTAGTGGATTCTGCCATTTCTCTTGCATTTACTCTATTTTTTGACTAGCATTTTTTAACTTTAGCGTGTTTAAAGGCATACCTGCTTTTCTATCTTCATTAATTACATAAATCAAACTGTAATGACCATATCCATAAATCCTTATGAATACAAACCCTTAGGCTAACCCAAATTCAATCCAACTATATATATATTAACCATATATGTCATACAAATCCACCATACCCAAGCAAGATTTTAAAATTGTGTTTCTGCCATTTCTCCTGCATTTACCGTGTTTTTTTTACCAGAATTTTTTAATACAAACATGTATTAAGGCATAGCATGCTCTTCTATCTTCATTAATTACATAAACCAAATTGCAATGACCATATCCATAAATCCTTATGAATACAAACCCTTTGGCTAACCCAAATTCAATCCAACTATATATAGTTATTTATATAATGACCAAACCCAATTATTTTCCTACACCTTATATCCAGCAACCAATTATCAAGTAGCTAATAATAGTCTATAATGCATTTCAGAAATGACAAACTGAGGAACACTAGCAATACAGGTAACTTACTCTGTTAGTTTAGACTTTTTACTTTGGTGGAACCAATCTTTTACTCTTCTACATGTATGTTAGTGATATCAAATCATATGTCATCAGTGGGGTACACCAAGTGAAGTACACCAAGTGAAGAAATGCTCTCATCCATTTGTGAAATCTGCATAGAATAAATATGTTATCAATTGACACAAAAATTTGACTTGTACAATAAAAGCTGCAGCATACATATTTACAACTGTTGACAAAACCAGCCAAATTACCCAAGATTATGACATGGCCAGCATTAGGAAAGTCATCACTTGATCCTGGAGAAAAAACCAGCTTATAAAGAAAAAGAACTCGTAGATACCCATCATTCATATTTAGACTAAACAACCATTTGTAAACACCTTCCCTAAAAAAGAACTTTTTGGCATAAAACCTAAATCATAACAAAACCACTTGTAAAGATCACCCCTAAAACTCCCCACACTACACATCAGAATTGATCTTATCTACCTCTTTACACACTGCCATGTCTACAGGATTGTCACAATCCACCAAAAAACCACAAAAAACTACCAAAATATACATGGATAGAGATGCCTGAGCATCTCTTTGAGTCTCCCTATGAGACTTACTATTTCCCTCCAACTCAGATACTCGAAAGTTCATTGTTTTCTCATACTCTGAGAAATTATGCTTCATAGCCTCCAAATTCCCCATTATAGCATCTAGTTTTTCCTTGTACATATCTACAGAACTCTTGTTCCTTTCATTCTCCTCAAGTAGACGTTTAAATGCGTTGTTCTTCTGCATTGATGGAGAAGGGTTAGGAATGATCGAGTGCCCCAGCCCCTGCACATACCCATATCTATATCCTAAAACATCTTTGAAAACATCCTCATCTACTTCAACAATATTCTCCCCCTCGGGGTCCTTCTCATGCAATTTCTCCAACATAAGATTCTGTAGCCATAAATAAATTCACAATAACTTGTTAGATTTCACACAATACTAAGTCCAATAAATAAACTAAATGAAAACTAATCTCACATAGTTGTGCTCAGTTGTGGCATTAATAAATTTGCCCTTTTGCCTTTACTAGTGTGTCTCTTTGTAGAAAGTGACCAGATTGGGTGCAGTTTCACGCTAGCATCAACCATTAATAGTTAATTATCAAGGTCCATCTAGTTGTAGTCTAAATATGGGCAAAATGATTTTAGTACATACCTTTTCTTCCAAAATCCTAACAAAGGATTTCCTCCCGCCCGTATGCTTGACTTTTAATTTCTTCCTATTTGCTGTAGCCCTTTGAGAGTGCTCCTGAATACACAAGAGTTTATCAATTTGCCATTTTTTGACTTATTGCTAGAAATAGCATGTTTGCTGGAACATAAATCATATAAACATCTAACATTAATAATTATCCATATAGAGGAAAGTAAAAGCAGTGTGATAATGTTCTTAAAACTAGTACTTGTATACCTTGAATGTTCCACTTGCCCACCGCTTACATAGCCACTTCCATACACTGCTGTCCATCATGGATGCCCCACCATCAAGGGCCTCCTCATGAGATGTGTACTTTAAGTAAACTTTATGGAGTTCGTATGATATGTGTTGTATTTATTGGCTAGATATGTACACACCATTTCACGATGATTTTCTCTTGTCCAATCCAAAATAAAGTCTGCCTGCAACCCAAAAATGGAGCAAATGTTCTTCTCATCATTAGCTCATGTAAATAAAATCATAAATAGTCACCATTATGCTCTAATTCATACCCTAACATGATCGATCAGCTCTTGTTTCTCCTCATCAGTTACTGAACTCCAACTTCCATGCTTTATTTCGGCATGTACTTTAACGACAAACGTCACTCGACTACTAAAGATGGAAGAAGTTTTGCATGATGGACCTCTATGCCCATCCTGTATTACTAAGGAATCTTACCCATTTTCCTTAGGCGTTCGAATTCTATTTCTTTCGCAGGCCCTTGACCCTGCTTCTTAATGGGTGGAGCTGTATCACGAAAAATAGACCAACAAGTTTTAACCACTTATGGGTATTTAGTACATCTATAAGTCCCCAAAAAAAAAAAAAAATCTGCCTAGCATTTTAGCTGATGCCAATTGAGTAAAAATATTGGGTATAACATTTCTTTTAATAGCTGCCATACCTGAGGTAATATTCCTCTCTCCAGCTTGTCCTACATCCATCGATTGTTGTATGCCCAGGTCTGCTAATTGTGCTTGGGTTGAGTTATTCATGAATGCTTCCTCCTCATCTCGTAAATTCCTACTTCGAGGTGAATCTTGTGCAGCTAAGCTGCTACGTGCAGCTTGTCCATCATTCATTGATTGTTGTATCAAAATATCTACTACTTGTACTTGGGTTGAGTCATTCATGAATGCTTCCTCCTCATCTCCAAAATTCCTACTTTCCATATATTAGCTGCTCTTTTGTGGCTACGCCTTTGTCCCCTTTTTCCTCCATTTACAGTTCGCCACATATTTCTTTATACTTGGATCAAATTAAAATTGAACATGCAACCCAGAAAATTTTGAATTAGACAAACACATCTATAACATAAAAATATAAAAGCAATGATGGGAAGTGGCAGTTTTCCTCAGCAATTGATTCCCTCTCAACAATGCCACATATTTATTTATATTGGATCAAATTGAAATTGAACATGCAACCCATAAATTTTTGAATTAGACAAACACATCTATAACGTAAAAATATAAAAGCAATGATGGGAAGTGGCAGTTTTCCTCAGCAATTGATTCCCTCTCAACAATGCCACATATTTCTTTATATTGGATCAATTGAAATTGAACATGCAACCTAGAAAATTTTGAATTAGACAAACACATCTCTAACATAAAAATATAAAAGCAATGATGGGAACTGGTAGTTTTCCTTAGAAATTGATTCCCTCTCAACAATACCACATATTTCTTTATATTGGATCAAATTGAAATTGAACATGCAATCCAGAAAATTTTGAAGTAGACAAACATATCTCTAACATAAAAATATAAAAGCAATGTGCTTGCTGGCAGTTTTCCACAGCAATTGATTCCCCCTCAACAATGCCTTCCATACTTACATAGATGTTAGATAAATTGGCAGTTTTGTAAACTTTCTAAAGCAACATATGTAAAGTTGAGATATTGTAGGCAAATATGGTAGAAATAGATCTCCAGTGACAGTATATCTAAAAATAGATAGCATGTTTGAGTAGCTATACAATATCAAGTCTAAAAATAACACAGAAGCAACTGGTCTGCTTTACTAATCATATGACTTAATTACCATAACTATATATAAATTAAGAAGCTCTACAAACAAGCTAAAACCTATACTATTCGTCCTTCCTCACCAACCAGGTAACAAATGTGCAGACAAATGTGAAACCTATATTAGTCCCTGTTTAGTGCAGACAAATGTTTTTTTTCCTAAGTCATAACTCATTGAATAAACTAGAATCTTACCAGGTATAAACAATAGCATGTTAAAAAATTGTAACTTTCTCTTGGCTAAATAAATATGTGAATTCAAACCCCCCAAACAATGGACAAGATTAGATTACAAGTTGCTAAATGTAATCTGAGTGCAATGTTTTCGTGTCATGCAAGCCCAAATTCTCTAGGTGCGCAAAAAACATACACTTAACAACCCCATAACTGGTGTCCAAGATTTGGAAAAAAATATACCTTGTATTTTGCTGGGCTTTGTGGCAGCTAGAAAGTGTAGGCTCAAAACCAGTGAGGAAAGCAAAAAATACTATTGCTTTGTGAAATGTCTAATAGGGATGCTTGTGCAGGTATTCTTGTAGCTCTCACTCAGCAATGGATATCCCTAGGACATGCTGAGTACCTTTCTGTTACCTCTTGAAGAAGGTTTTGAAGACTCTGAAAACACACTTAGTTTGCTGCCAGTTTTCTTATCTCCAGCATGTAGTGTTAACCAGAATCAAAGAAATGAAATATTAGAGCAATTCTGCCTTTGTACCAATGGGAAGGTAAGAGTACAACTGTCTTACTATACAGAAATCCATCTATTTTGACTTGTGAAGTGACCCTACTGGTGCCAATTCCATATCCTCCCAAATTTTACCATCCCGCCCCTCAATACTACTCCCGCCTCTTTTATTTGGATAGTAAAAATGTGCACATTTTAAGAATTAATAATGTTCTCAGCCACAAATATTATTTTCATCGAAGTTTCAAAAGCTGTAACAGCCACATATATTATTTTCAACAAAGTGTTGCCATAGGTATTTTAGAATTTTTTGGATATTATTATTAACAACTGTAACTGCCACAAGTGCTATGAATTAGTTCCAAAAAAGTTGTGTTCAATATTTAGGGGCAACATTTGAGTTTCTTCTAAGTGCATGAAAAAGTAAACAACGATCATTTTTTTTGGTTTTGAATAGTAAAACAATGTCCAATTATTATTATTTGTTGGAAAAAAAAGGCTTTCACTTTAAGGTTTTTGTAACATCCTTGCACATTTAAATAAAGTCCAAAATGCCAACATTAGTCATTGTATAACAAAATGGATAGATGATCATTTTGAAGTGCAAGAAGATTCTGGATTTAACCTTTTTTCTCAATAAAATATTAAGATTGTTTGAGCACAAATGCAACAGGGAAGTGTCATCTGCATAAGGGATTGTATGTCCATAAATTCACACCAAGTTTTATGACTGGGACTCTATGCCAAGCACATTTTAAGCCCTGTGTTGTTGTTATAAACCATTTGTTTCTATTTTCCATGTGAATAAATATGGGATTTCCAGTAGTGAATTTCTATTTCTAGTTAATTCATTAATTTCAGTGGATAATGTTATGCTTTAGCATACACTAACATCATTCTTCAATCTAATTTTTCAGTACACTTCTTAAAGCTCATCTCTAATATTCATCATTGACCCCCATATCATAATGAATTGTAGACAACATGCCTTCATGTCCCCAGCAATAAGGTTTATATTGTTTTGTATTTTATGATATGGGAGCACTCCTCAGCAATAATGCCTCCTCCATGTCCAGCGTTGACGTCCATAAATGTTTGTGGTTGTTGATATTGTAGGTTGTCCACAATGTTAGTATGTGATAAACCAGTCCATCTGCATCCAATATTTAAACCTGATGAGTATGTAATTTCTTCCTATACATACCCATGTGTTATTGTGATTGGTGAGTAGGCAATGCAAAGCAACATATGCCTATCTTAGCTATGTTTTTCCCAATATTTAAGGGGATATCAAATGTGTCCAAGAAAAGGAAATTGTTATACAGATTTCCCATATATTCATAGTTAAACTATGGTTTGGTTAAAAAACTCATCTCTAATTCTAATGTCAAGAGCTCATTTAGTCCAAATTGCTTAGCTAACCAGTTTCCACCAGTTAAACCAAGATATTGTGCTTTGCGCTAAGGACCTAATGAAATTAATTCTTGTGAATCTCAAGAAGTAATTTCACACACTTATTTTCTGTCATTAATGCACTTCTAGTCTGTCATGTTCTATTAATGACAGACAATAAGTGTATTGTGAATATATGGACCTTGGAACTAGATAGTTAGTCAAAGACCCCAGCCCTTTGAACTTAAGATAATCACAAAGAAGCATACGGCTTATAGTCAATACCACCACACCTCTTTATGTTTCATAACTAACATTTCTTTCCTCATTCCCAAAATAATATCAGCCATATTATTTGAGGGGAAAAGTGGCCAGACCAGATCCATTGTTTTGCTTGAATAACTAAACCATATATGATATTCTGCTATATCAATTGAGTAGACCCCAAATCAAGGAAAAATAAACTGATACTAATAAGTAGAAGGCACATACTTGAAGAAACATTAAAAATTTCTTGATGTATTTGTTATATAACTAAATTTGGATGCTTATATATCGAACATGGTGAATCCAATCCCCGTCACGTGAAGTCATGCAACATCTATGCGATACCCACTCTAGCCTTTTGAAATCATGCAGAAGCTACAAAGAACATGCACAAAATTAGTTATGAGTATATGGATGAATCACATGGCATATATATAATCATCATGTATATATGGGAAAGAAATACCATCATCATCATCTAAGTCCTGATCATGTTGATGATCGGACTCACTACCAGAGTTATCCTCATCATTTATGTTAATCATCCCATCCTCATCGTCAAGGATGTCATCATCAATAAACACATCATCGTCAACTGGTTGGGTAAGGTGTCGACATGATAGGATAGATGGATCAACTGGCAAATGTTGTTCATCGACTCAATGCAATGGATATGGTATGGCTAAGTCACTCTCCATAACAGGCTCATAGTTGTTGCCATTAGCGTCACCCTCATCTTCCAATTGCCCCCTAGAGGATTCGTCATCATCATCCTCATCCTCTCCATGGCCCATCGATCGAATGTTGAAAACATTCATATTCGTTATCTTCTATACGACATGCCAACTTCCCCCCAAGGTTGGGTCTTTTAGGTAAAACATTTGTATTGCTTGGCATGCTAAGGCGAAATGCTCATCTTTATATAATTGCCATGCTGTATTCACACTAATTAGATGGTCCCTAACACGTATCCCCCTCCTTGGGTCGCTAATGTCCCACCAAGCACAGCTAAACAAGTAAACCTTATGCCAACCTATATAACGTAACTCTATAATGCCATTCAACACATCGTAGAAGTCAACGGGGGTACCCTGATGCTCGCCATTGACCACCACCCCATTGTTTTGAGTGAGACAATGTTTTTCATGCTTTTTTGTATGGAACCAAATCCCATTCATTATACATCCGGCATATGATCCGACCCATGGATCGAGACCATATGCTAATGTGTACATGTCATCAGTGACATCACTCAGACTAAATGCACGCAACTCTCGAATCTGCTTGGAAAAAGGTAGGACAGAAGATAGGATGCATTACAAACTCGGTATTTTAATAAACTATAAATGTAGCAAGGGGTAGGTTAAATAATCTTACACATGATCTGAACGACGATAGGAATTGATTCTGGTGCCTAAGCTCGATATTATTAGGGTCCTCCTCTTTGATCTTGTTATAGTGCTCCATACACATATGTTCTAAATGTTATAAGGGGAAGGATAACATTATACGACATCAATGAAGGTGTACTTACTCGATGTATTGCTCAACCTCCATGCAATTATTAAGAACATACCACCGAGCCTTGGCCATTTGTGTGTCTGGTAATCTGTAAGAGATAACTTTCCCCAAGGGGCGGACCTTTTGTGAAAAATGGGATAAACGTGACTCCATGCTCAACTCAGTCTCATCGACGGTCAAATCACTGTTGCGTTCACCTCGGTTAAATCTAGTCTCAATATCATGAAGATACATAGAGCAAAATGTTAGGCACTCAAGATGCACATATGCCTCAGCAATTGAGTCTTCTGGACGGGCTCTATTTTGGACGTACTGCTTGAACTTCCCTAGATACCTCTCAAATGGGTACATCCATCTGTACTGCATAGGCCCTACCAACAATGCCTCCTCTGGCAAGTGAATTGTAAGGTACACCATGATATCAAAAAATGCAGGAGGGAAGATCATCTCTTATTTACAAAGGATCATGGGGATGTTAGCTTCAAGCCGATGCAACACTGAGTAGGTCAAACTTCGTGAACATAACTCTTGAAGAATGAGCTTAGCTCTATCAAAGGTTGACGAAAATTGGGTTGTAAGAACCCACCAATCACAACCGGCAATAGTGTTTGCATAAATATATGACAATCATGACTCTTCATTCCTCTAATTTTTCCTCCACTAACATCGACACACAGGGCGATATTAGCGGCAAAACCATCAGGAAATTTGACTTCTAACAACCACTCATAGAAACTCAGTTGCTCATTCAAGTTTAACATGTAGCATGGAAGACTCATAGACACACGGTCACCCTCATGTTGTAGGTGTAATTCTTTCCTTAGTCCAAGATTAGCCAAATCCCTAATGGCATTAGCAGAGTCCTTACTTTTTCCTTCAATATTCATCAATGTTCCCAACACATTATCACATATTGTTTTCTTGATATATATGACGTCAAGGTTATGTCTCAATCCCAAGTCTAGCCAATAAAGAAGCTCAAAGAAGATACTTTTTTTTGTCCAATTAAGTTCGTTGGGAGTCCGTTTCCTCTTTGTGGTCAATTTACCAAACTAAACATGTGAGACCCCTAGTAACTGTCAGAGCAAATCCTCTCTAGTGACCCTAGATGGTTGGAGACAGTGTGCAACGTACCCATTAAAAGTACTTTTTTTACGTCTCCAATTGTGGTCTCGCAGCAACCATCGTCGATGACCCATATAGCAATGTTTGTGGCCATAGACCAACCAGAGGGAATCTATGTCAGCTGTACATGCAGGGCATGCCATCTTGCCCTTTGTGCTCCACCCAGAAAGATTGGCATATGCGGGGAAGTCATTGATAGTCCAAAGTAAGGAAGCGTGCAATTTAAACATTTGCCCCTTGTATGCATCAAATATTTTAATACCCTTTTCCCATAACTCCATCAACTCATCGATAAGAGGGCGCAAGAATACATCAATATCATTTTCTAGTGCCTTAGTGCCCAGAATTAGTAATGACAACATAGTGTATGGATCTTTCATGCATAACCAAGGGGGCAAGTTGTAAGGAACGAGTAATATTGGCCAAATGCTGTACGATTTGCTCATGTTGTTGAATGGGTTAAAACCATCACTTGCTAGACCAAGTCTAACATTTCAAGGATCTTGAGAAAACCACTCATGATTGTTATCAAATTCTTTCCATACCCTAGAATCAGCTGGATGTGTCATGCAAGTTAGATCATCAATACATTCTTCTACATGCCATCTCATGGCTTTGGCTGTCTTCTTTGACATAAAAAGTCTTTGTAGATGCGACTTCAGAGGGAAAAATCGGAGAACTTTTTGGGGTATCTACCGTTGGTTACTTGTGCTTGGAATCCATCTAGATGCACTACATTTAGGACATTCATTGTACTTAGCATTTTCCTTCCAAAATAATGCACAATTATTTAGACAAACATCAATTTTTTGTAACTAAAGCCTAACCCACTCTCCAAGCGACTGGTGTCGTTATATGAGTTAGGGAAAACATCCTCTAGAAATGTTGCTTGCAACAACTTGATAACCATATCAAAGGACTTCATCGTCCAACCACCAATCGTTTTGATGTGGAGCAACTTCACTATAAATGATAGCTTTGAGAACTTTGAACATGAAGGATAAAGTGGCCGTCGTGCATTAGCAACCAACTCCTCGAAACTCAGGTTTGTTGGAGTAGTTGAGGTGTGTGGTTCATCATCAATGTCTGCATCCCCATCATTTGTAGCTGAATTATCCATAAACATCTCCACCCTTATGTCATCTAAAAGATTGTCCACATCATCAATATACTCATTAAGATCTGATGCATCATCACCTTCATCATCAGAAAAGGTAGTGTGTAGGAATGGATCATCATCTCCATAGAATATCCATTCAGTATAGTTTGGATCAATCCCTATGATAAACAAATGATTTTCCACCAAACTAAAAGGCTGGAAAGCTCTATTTCAGCTTACATGGACACCGGATGCAATCTGATCCCAGTGAATTGGCTTGCGCCATAGCCATGAATTGTCTAACACCTTCACCATATTCATTGGACTACAATCTATCTTCAATATGCATACATGTTTTATCCATCTAATGCTGATTGGAAAACACTGTAGCTAGTAGGGTTCTAACAGAAAAATTGTTATTTCCACCAAAAATGCACATAGATGGAAATTATTGTGATAATCATTGACAAAGGTAAATGTAGTTTGAAGGGATGAAAAGGGTTCGTTATAAAATTGGACATTGCACAAATAATTAGCAATTGGGTAACTACCTAACCTATGGTAGTTTTGGGATATTAACAAAGACATTTGTTTTAATGGGGTAGAAATTCTCTTTAAACTAATTAAAACCTAGGTTAGGTGTTAATGATGGGAAATCCTAATGCGTGTTTTGTAATCTATTTGGATTCCAAAGTGGAATGGATTTTTATAAAAGCAATCATGGTAAGTGTTACGCATGCTAGGCTCTCTCGTTATGGAATTGAAAAATTCTGTAGTCAAAAGGCTCTAACTACAATCCTATAGGGGAGAGAGAGGCTCACAATACACACTAAATAAAGGCAATTATATAAATGTGGCTTATCCATGCCAACATTGACTTGATTGTACTTCATTCAATAGACTTGTTATAGGCCCTTTGCCTTTTATATTAGTTATAAAACCTCATTTCATACTAAGATACCCACCACGTATGAAAACATCCCCCTCAAGGATTATCCATATATATAAATATCAATATGATATGGAAAGTAAATATGAAAGCATTTATACTAGATGAAGATTCTGAGAAACTCAATCCTTGGGAAAATATTTCAGACTGAATATAAATTTACAATGGCATACCCAGAGTTTTTTAATAAACAGGCATGTTTTCATATATTTGTTAGCCACAAGATCATCACGCAGATAGTATTATAGTACAAAATTGTCCATTAATGGGCCATAGTTGGGTGTACGAAGTGAATGTTAGGAGTGGGCAAGAAGAAAATAAATAGGTTGGCTTTGAGAATAGGATAGCAAATTAATTAAAGTCTGTCAGAATCTTACCCGGATGTTCAGATAACTGGTTATCAGGAGGAGATAATGCTTTATTCGCTGTGAAATCTAGATGTTAGACATGCATCTGAGGCAAAGCTATCTCCCTCATGGCTAGCTACAGATATATGTGAGATAAATAAATTCACAATTGAATTAAGTTGATTACACAAAGGAAAAAGATTGAAAATAACCATTCAAATGAACGAGAAGGAAGGAAAGCAGTTATTCAATTATCCATGTTTTATACCAGACACATGACCATATAGTTAGTACTTCATACATGAAGAAATTATTTTGTAAGAGATCTGTACAGGTCATTGAAGCAACAAGGCCAAATGCATCAAGAAATACCAACAAGAGAGCCATATACAACTAGCACCATACGTTTTAAAAGTACAAGGTAGGATTGTCAATTGGTGAGCCACACAGGAAAACTAACTCCAGTTTCAATGCTGGTTGCATATTGGTGATCCATTATTTTTACAAAATAGATTTCGGCGGCCATTTGGAATTATAAAAGGTTCATTAATTGAGTAGGTGAACAACTTATAAAAAAGCAGATGGTCACCCAAGGAGTGGTTTGTGATGTTAATCCAAGAGGAATTTAATAGTAATATGGACTCTTAAAGTTAGGTGAAAACAATCTATCACATTTAAAAAAGCGTGGGGGTCTACAAATTCAACTAATACATTTTTTTTTTATGCACGGTATTTACCTTATTTTTCAAGAAAAAACAAAAGAACACATATTCTCAGACTATAAATATTTGTAGATCCTCTACAACTAGGGGAAAACAATGTTGGGAATTACAATGAAAAAATAAACAGGATTTTTTTTTGGGGGGGGGGGATTGACTAGTGTATTTTCAAGATTGGGGGCAACAATTCACTGAAAATGAAAAGTAGGAGAACCCTAATTCCCATTTGTACTTGTACCAAGAGTTTGATATTTCACATTCTGACGTGCCGTCCATCTCATGTCACATCATGATGGATGAATTGCCACGAGTTCTTTTCCTACGACAAAGCATAGTGAGAACTACTTGTATTATCAGACAAATCTTGTTTGTGGAAAAAGAAAAGAGTAGTTGCAGCAACATGCCCAGCCATAAGAATTTGGGATTGGAACCATTTCCCAACGCATATTCTACCTCTGTGCCCAAACTTTCATGTATAATTATATATACTAATAAAAACAATTTTACATTAATAACCATTAGGAATGAATATTATACTTCTTTTATTGAAGTAGCTGGAGAATTCTTGCGAGTGATGCATCAATGATGAATAAGAAACTTTGCTACTTTCATGCATATGGATGCCTTTTTTATGCTGTTTACGTGGGAGAGTTGTCCTTATCATTTCTTTCATAAGTCAATCCGCCATTTTATTACTCATGATGATAGCCTTTTGAATGAATTTCTTACTAAACTATTTTTTGTTTTGTTTCAATATTTGCTTTGAAACTTCAAAGACCTAATAGATTTCCTATGATTCATTAATAGTTTGGTGGGGCCACTATGGTGGAGTAGGGAGATATTAATTGTTTTTAGTGTTTTGTTTAGAAGTTTAGAAAAGTTATAATGATTTGGTAACGTTATATGTAAAATTTGAAAATTTAAAATTGAAAAGTATTTATATTTGAGTGGTGTTTGTATGTTGAAATGAGATAAAATGGAATGAGAAGACTTAAGGTATCGTTTGGATAGTGAATTGAGATGAAATGAGATGTGTTGGGGGGATTTTCCACGGGACCTCGAGTCTAGGAACATAGGGCTAGCCCAGTGATAGAAGCATTCCCCTCGGAACATGGTAGGCCCAAGAAGCCCAGCCCATCACTCTGAGGCCAGAGCCCGCCTGACCTCCCGACGGCCAACTCGAAAACTCTTGGCTCAAACAACATGAACATGGACGCTAGGGGCTGACCACAATTTGGGGAGCACAGGACACCCCTTAGACAGGGAAGAGGGGATACACTACCTTGATGGGACTCCACACTTAGGCGCCTCCTGAAAGCCATGTCGCATTAATTGTTTCACCAGAGGACCACGTCACATTAAATGAGATCTGCCAAGGGACACTCATCTACTCAGTTGTAGGTCAAAGGCCTTTAACCTTGGACACAGGTATAAAGATAGCCCTCCTGGTCACTAAAAGGGGGGGACTCTCTGAACTCTGTCTACCAAACAACTATCTATAATCTTTCCTCATCTCCCTTATTCTTACTTACTTAGACATTGGAGGCTTTGTCCAGCCACCACCATGGGCATCAGATCCAGGAGTTTCCTCGTGTTTACAGGGTACAGGATGAAGACCCGAGTCGTCTAGAGCCAGGCCCCCAAGTGTATGAAACACTCTGTCAATAGTGGCACCATCTGTGGGATTCAAAAAATTAAATGTGTCCTTCGTATGCTTATAAGAACCCACCCTTGAGAGGCTCGGAGGCATGATAGAGCACTAAAATAAGTAAGTGGTCAAATGGCGGCCACGAAAGGGATGCGACTGGAAGAAGCATATGCGACAATGCAGGGGGGAAGGGTTGACTGGCCATAACATATTTGAGGGGGAGTTCGAGCCATGTAGCAAAGTTAGGAGGTACTGACCAACCTCCCACCTGCCCCAGAATGCATCCTTGCAGAGAACGAAACAAGGGATGAGTACGCACTAAAGAAAATAGAGGCAAACAAACCTTTGGAGCTGATTTTGCTAGATCAGGATCGACCAGAGGTGATCGCTAGGATTGGTATAGGAATGACTGCCAACATGAGGGAGGCTCTGCAGCAACTGCTTGTGGAGCACCGCGATATCTTTGCATAGAGCCACAAGGATATGCCGGGAATAGACCCGGCCATCTTGCATCATTACTTGAGTCTAGACCCTAAATCCAAGGGGTAAGGTAGAAGCATTGGGGTTTCAGTGTTGAGAAGAATGTTGCCATCGCCTCTAAGGTTGACCGCCTACTTGTGGTGGGGTTTATACAGGAGGAACATTACTCGGATTGGCTATCCAATGTGGTGCTCGTGAAGGAGCCTAATAGTAAATGGAGAATGTGCGTGGAGTTCACGGATCAAAACAAAGCATGCTCAAAGGATAGTTTCCTGCTACCCCGCATTGACCTTATTGTAGACTCGACGGCCGGCCAGCCATCACATGCTGAGCTTTATGTATGCTTACTTTGGGTATAATAATATCCATGTGCACCCAAATAACGAGGAAAAGACGTTGTTCATCACCAATCGAGGACTATATTACTATTTTGCCATGTCATTTGATCTAAAAAATGCCACGGCCACATATTAAAGGTTGGTCAACCGAATGCTCAAAGCCCAGATCGAAAGAAATATGGAAGTCCACATGGACGACCTGCTGGTCAAAAGAAAAGATCAAGTGCAGCACTTAGACGACCTCTGAGAAGCCTTCGCGGTATTAAGATGGTTTAGAATGAAGCTAAATCCCGCCAAGTGTGCGTTCAGAGTGGGTTCAGGAGAATTCCTTGGATTCGTGGTATTGGAAAGAGGTATCGAAGCCAATCCAAAAAAGGTGGATGCCATCTTAGACATGCCTACCCTCCGAAACATTAATGACGTACAGAAGCTCGCCGGCTGAGTGGCGACTCTTAATCGTTTCATATCGTTATCAACATATAAATGCTTACCCTTCTTTAAAGTGTTGCGAAAGGCCCAAGATTGGGACAAAGAGTGTGAGCATCACACTCAAGAAGTATCTAGACAGGCATCTGCTAATCAGCTAGCCCCAGTGTGGGCAAACACTGGTCTTACATCCATCTCCCCACAGGTGGTCACTTTAGCCTTGGTGCAGGACGATGATGGGGTTCGGAGACCGATTTATAATGTCAGCTGAGCTTATAGGGGGTGAAAGCCATATACCCCCGTGTTGAGTAGCTCGCCTTTGCACTAATAATAACCACTCGAAAGCTCCTACCCTATTTCCAGGCGCACCCAATTAAGGTCCTCACAGAGGTCCCTCTAAGAAAAATCCTGTAGTGACCGGATGCCTTAGGCCGTCTCACTAATTGGGCCATAGAATTGAGCGAGTTCAACATCGAATATGCCCCACGAACCTTCCTGAAGGGGCAGATATTTGCCAAATTTTATCGTGAAATTCATCAGCTTCATTGACGAGAAGCCCTGGCAAGTCTATGTTGATGACTCATCTTGCCAGGGTGGAGGGGGAGCAGGCATTCGTGAATTGCAAGGTGAAGATCCTCTACTTGGGATTCACGAATTGCACCCAAGTAGCCTAAGTGCCAAACTCCGAAAAGAAATCTCGTAGACAATAGTCCGTCCATAAAGGAAATATGCTAAAAGATCCAAAATGAAATGCTAAGGGTCCTACTTATAGGCTTACAAAGTGGAAATCCTATTAGGTTCCATAAATAATAAAAGACTTAAAATAAATGAAATAATAATGAAATAGACTAGATCTAGTTGCGGGTCCTATAGTGACCCATGACATCTGCTACTACTAATGGTCTAGGATGGCCCATGGCATGGGCCATGGGCATCGTGTTGTGCTTGGATGGCATGGTTAGGTGCACAGCTGACATGGCCCGGGCTGGTGGCCTGGGCGTTGGCT
Source organism: Carya illinoinensis (assembly GCF_018687715.1). NCBI lineage: Eukaryota > Viridiplantae > Streptophyta > Magnoliopsida > Fagales > Juglandaceae > Carya > Carya illinoinensis. The sequence goes on from NC_056762.1 coordinate 25,297,092, forward strand.
TGCTGGGGCACGGCATGGTTGCTAATGGGCATAGGCAGGTGCCTTGTGCTGGCCTTGCATGGCTCAGGATGTGGCCTAGGCACTGAGATTGCTGGGCACTAGCATGCTTGCTAAGGCATGCCACTAACCTCGCTAGGCAGGGGCTGCTCACATTAGGGCATGTCCTAACATGGCCTTGGCGTGCTGATGGGCATGACATAGTGCCATGCATTGGCTTGGTGATGGGCACGACATGGTGCCGTGGCATTGGCTCTGCATGGCCCAGGCAGGTGGCTTGGGCATTGGTGCTGCAAGGTATGGGCTGGAGCCATGTGTTGGATGGCATGCCTGATGGGGCATGCCACTAGCCTCACTGCTGTTGCTGCTGCTATGTGTGCTAAGCATGTCTTGCCATGGCCTTTGCATGATGATGGCCAGGCCATGGGCTATCAAGGGCATGTCATGGATGGGGCCATGGCATGCCTGATGGGTGCTATGTGTGTCAAGGGCATGTCAGAGCTGGAGCCATGGCATGCCTGTTGGGCTGTCTTGGGTGTGCCATGGCATGCCAACAGCATGTCTGTGGTACTAACATAGGCGTGCCATGGCAAGGGTCATGGCATGCTAGTGGTGCTTTCAAGTGAGTGCCATGGTAGGGGCCATGGCATGTCTGTGATGCTGTAATGCACGTGCCATGCCAGGTTGATGGTGCTATCAAGTGCGTGCAATGGCGGGAGCCATGGCATGTCTGTGGGGCTATCATGCACTTGCCATGGTAAGGGCCATGACATGCTGGTGGTGTTGTCATGGCATGTCAACAGCAGTGTCAAATGAGTTGTTAGGGCATGCCCACAAGAATGTCAATGGGCTGTCAGGGCTGAGCCATGGCCTAGTCAAATAGAAGACGTGAGCCATCTTCCAATTGACCTGGGCCTTTCCCACAATCTTCCTAGGGTATGCTCCAGACCTCTAGAGAAATCATCCAAAGCTAGGCTTAACCCCAAAAGTGGCCCGATCACAGTTGTCCATGCATGTCTAGGACTTTTTCCTAGGGCGATTTTTGTTGGGGTCTTGACACATACATACCGCTCGACCTTCTCGAAGTCTTTTGGGCTTACATTCTGCTCGACCTCTCTCACCAAGTTCAAGAGTCAACGAGGCGTGCTTGGTCATACATACTGCACGAACTCCACAAAGAATGTCTGTGAAGTCTTTTAGGCGAGTTGAGGTTTACTTGCCACTCGATCCCCCTTGCCGAGCGCGAAGGTCAACGGGGTGCACCCAGTCATATATGTTGTGGGACCTCTGCAAAGAATGTATGCGAAGTCTTTCAGGCGAGTTTAGGTTTATGTGCCACTCGACCCCCCCTCGCCCAGCGCAAAGGTCTGAGATGACTCCAGTTCGAAATAGGGGCAGGTCTGCGAGCCTGGCTCGACTCATCCCACCTATGGGGTCAAAATGTGATGGAAGAACAAGAATTGCGAGATTGGAGCTAAGATAGGAAAACCCAGCTAGTAAAGCTACTGCATAACTTGATTCCCAGCTCCCTCATAGCACTTACCTAGATGATGAAGGACACCGCACGTCTCAAAAGGCTACCCCAAAAGCTAGTGGGCATTTCGTATGGGAAGAATGGGGTCAAGTCAATGATAACCGGCATTTTAGGGTCGACGAATAATGGCCTTTTCTCTTGTGGGGAGGTTGTTATGATCTTCTTCGTTAAACATAGCATCAGCCTTCTACAAAGTATTCCCATAGAGGAGTCAAATCGAAAGAGCAGAAATCTAGCAAAGGAATGAGCCACTCGTTTGGAAGGCCCAGACCCTATGCAAGCAAAGGGGAAGGGATGATGAATCCAAATGATCACACACCCTTCCCCAAGTCTGGGGAACGTGCGACCTGTCACCTATCATGTCTGACATGACACATGCCATATGGTGCAGGCCAAGTTAGAAAGGTACAACAGTGAGATCTCGATACACAGATCACCATAGCAACCCGGTGAGTGGTAAAGCCCCGTGATATAAGAGATCCAACCCCTAGGGAGGGGACAAAGGACACTAAAAAACAAGACAAAGAAGTACAGTAGCACACAAGGACAAATAAATCTATTAAAATAAGTTCGTACAAACCAAAAGGCAGGAAAAGAGAAAACTCTACATTAAAGCACGGGAAAGCAACAATAGGGGCTCAAGGCCCTCCTAAGAAGTGTTGGGATTCGCCTCCTTAGACTCAACGGGGCCTAACCCTGGGGGATTCGAGGCCGCCACGGGGACAGCCTGGAATGCGTTGGGAGCCAAATCCACTCCAACCTGAGCTCCCACCTCTAGTGCCGCTGGGCTAGGGATTATGGCATCAAGGTCTAGTAATGACAAGTCGTCCCTAGGATTCGATAGCAAGAAATCCTTTAGAGCCTCATGACTCGAGGAAAAGCCTTGCTGCCATGCCTCTTCTCGGACTTGCCACACCTGTAATAGTTTTAATCACAACTGTTGGGAAGTGGCGACGGCCTCGGTGCGGGTGAACCTTTGTTCCTCCGATTTGGCCCTCATAGCCCTGAGAGATTTCCACCTCTTTGAGAGAGACTCAAAAAGCTGCAGGAAGTTCTTTTTGCTAAATTGACGAGAGGCATTGGCAGAGTCATACTTTTTGCTCAGCTTTGGCTTGAAACCTTTTGAGTTCCTCCAACTGACAATCAAATATATCTAGGAGGTTTTCCCTCACATCCGCCTCATGATAACACAAGGCAACCTCGTCTTGAGACTTTTGCAGGTTGGACTCCAAGTAACGTAGGCATCAGTGTAAGTTAGCAAGGGAGCCCTTCAATCCCTCCCAAAGCTCCCTCTAGCCTCGGGCGCCGCTTAAAGCTACACAGGCTATGGAACGGGACCCAATCTCTTCTAATCGTCCACCATGAAGGCCACCCACCGATCCACACCCTGCCAAGAAAACACCCATCAAGATTATAATATAAGAGTCAGATCAGCTCAGGATAGAAGACGAGGGGTTGAACACAAATGGGAAGAATCCTTAGCTAGGGTGCTACCCCTTGCACACCTTAGCGCAAATCCCTGCTCCTTAGCGAGGGTGCTACCCCTTCAATGGAAAGAATCCCATTGCGAACCTCCTAGCGCAGGGCCTCCCCCGAGCTTACCCTTGTCCTAGCAACAACATGAAGAACCTCTAGGGAATTTGCAAACTGCCTCGACATGGATTGTGCCACCCCTTCCTTCACCCTACCTTTATCCCTAGGACTAGGGTTCAGGGGGAAGGCAGTGGAGACGCTGGCATTAGGAACCTGAGTGGACACGCCTAGTGGCGACCTAGAAGAATAGCCCTAAGAGACGCAGGAGAAAAAGGTTGCTACATGCCGGGGCTCGGTAGCATGGAAATTCCTCTTCCCTCAGTTGGGGTTAGGAAGGCCATTGAACATATATCCCCACTGAAGACTCTCCGAAAGGAGGGAGCATGTCATCATCGGAATCTAGCACAACTGGCGAGTTAAGCCGAGGTCTTTTTCCCTTCCCCTCCACTGGTAGACTGGTAGAGTGTCTGTGCGTTGGTCGACCGATTGGCTCTAGCAGGGTAAAGGTCCTCGCTCAGCACAGCGCTGTGTGGGTGGGAAGGTATCATCGCAGGTTGTTAACGCTCAACAGAGCTTCTAACCAAAACTTCCTCCGGATGGGCAATAATCCAGTCCTATACAATCTCTATCTAGCAAAATTCCTCCAGGTTCACCGGTGACCTCACAAGCTCTTCCTCATGCACGACCCCCCAGTTTGTTTGAACCGAGAAGTTTTGCCACGTAGCTTGCCCTGGAGGATATTCTCATTTGATTCCAGGCATGAAGAAAAAGTGCTTGAACCACAAGGTCCTTCTATCATACTTCTATTCTAAATGGACGAGTGGCTATACAAGTGTTTCCCCTCCTCTTCAGGACTCGATGCTTAAGGAAGAACTCTCGACCCGTAAGGTTAGGCCACACATCCAGGACTTCTGCCAAGGCTCACGGCCAAATCACACAGCAACTCACGAGGGTTCTCCAGAAGTGATTGAGTTGAAATATTGCATATTTTATACATCTAGAACCAATATATTTTAATTCTTTTATTACATTATTATTGGTTTTAGATGAAAAAAATGATTAAGATGCATAAATCTGAATGTAATTTAAGTTGATAAATAGCATGATTTTTGCTTAATATTATAACTTGTGATTTAATTGGACAATTTTTTTTTATATGCACAACATATTTTTAATATTATATTCTTCATTTTTATTTTATTTTATTTTATTTCTAATTTTTATTTTTTTATAGGCTTAAGAAATGAAAAGCAAGCAAGGGACTTAAAGGGGGGACGGCAACAATTATTCTATCAGGGAGACTTTGACCTACGGAAACACTACTTTTTCTCTTGGAGGCTTCTTTCATTGAAATTCATTTAGCACCGCACGACACACATATATTCCTTTTATGGCATTTCAGCAACAAACAATTTTATTCTCTTGGGGCATTTTCAACGTCACAACAATTTTATTCTTTTGAGCATTTTTTAGGCCACACATATTTTTCTCTTGGGGGCTTCTATTCAACGCTGCACGGAATTATTAATTAGTAGAAGAGGAACTGCAGCGCCATTGAAGAGCTCCTTAAGGGGTCCAATTATTGCTATAGTCTAGCCTCCTCCACTGCTTTCAATCTTTATCTCCGTTCATTTAGCTTGATATTTTCATTTTCTACTTTTTATTTAATTTCAATTTGAAGTTTATGGTGCATTCTTGATACTTTTGGCTTAAAAGTATGGGCATTTTATTTGCTGTTTATTTTATTTTATGTTAGTTATTTTTCTTATTTCTCTGAGCTTCCATTAAATATGCATTACAATTACATTTTAGATTAATTTCAGTTTTTTATTTAATTTTCAGATTAATTAAAATTGTTTAGGGTAGTTGAATCGTTAATCGTTAATTGTTAATTTGTTAGTCTTTTACGTTCCATTTCGACACTAAAAAAAATCCAAAAGTATGAATCTAGTCTATGACTAGTGCCCTTTTTATTTCTGTTGTACTCTTCCATTCATTATATATACCACCACTTTTGTTTGTAAAATTTTTCATATTTTATACGAGTTTGGATTTAAGCAACTTTATCCGAGAAGATGATTTAGGAATTTTATTCCTAATTATTACATGACATCCTCCTGCACTTGGGATAGCCTTTGTACTACTCATTTTTGAGTGAGTCACTGAGCTGGTGCTACACCTACCATGTTTAGCACATCTCAAACCTGGCAATAGAAGGGCAGTAGTAGACCATCCAAAAAATGGAGGGAAATAGTGCGGCTTTCCAAGTGAACCCCCCTCATGGTCCACAACCACCTCGTCTGGTCACAGGACCTTAAAAACTATATGCTCTAGTACAGTGTATGCCAGCCTCATGGCATATTGGTTCAATGGAGTCACCAATGAGCACCACGAGGAACCTACATACCCCTGGACCTCTACAGGAACTTCCAAAGGTCCCACCCCCTAGGCAGGCCAGAGGGACTAGGGGGTTTGGCGGGCTTAGGCCTCTTTAAGCCTTTTGAAGCTACGCAAGAGGATTTCTTGGGAGTCATTAAAGAGAAAACAAGACGGTGATGAGCACCAGGAGGGGGAAATGCTTAGATGACACGCGACAAGATGAGATACCATCTTCTGGGATTGCAGGAAAGGTTCATATTCTGGGATTGCAGGAACCCCCGTACCACATTGATACAACAAATTTGAAGCAGTACAAGAGAACATGGTAGGGATCACCTGCAACCACCAACACGTACTGGATAAAATGGATGCCATCTGATGTGTGGAAAAATCATCAGGCACTCGGAACAATCGTCCTCTAGTACATGAACTGTATTAGAAGCAAGAACGATATCGATCAGTTTATCTGCAAGTCAAAAGAACAAGAGTTTGCAAATATTCCCACCAAATATTGGGGGGATTTTCCCTGGGACCTTGGGTTTGCAAACATAGGGCTAGCCCAGGTGATAGAAACATTCCCCCCGAAACATGGTAGGACTCTAAGGTTAGAGCCAGCCTGACCCCTCTACAACCCACCCGAGAACTCTCGGCTCAAACAACATGAACATGGACGCCGGGTCGGGGCCGACCAAAATCTAGGGAGCATAGGACACCCCACAAGTAGGGGAGAGGGGACATGCTACCTCGATGGGACTCCACACTTAGGTGCCTCCTGAAAGCCACACCGCATTAATTGTTTCACTAGAGGACCATGCCATATTAAATAAGATCTACCAAGGGACACTTCTCTACTCAGTCGTAGGTCATAGGGCTCTAACCTTTAATGTGGGTATAAAGATAGCCCCCCCGGTCACTGAAAGGGGGGGACTCTCTGAACTTTGTCTGCCAAAAAATTGTCTACAATCTTTCCTCCTTTCCCTTATTCTTACTGACTTAGACAACGGAGACTCAGTTTGACCACCACCAAGAGTGCTAGATCCGAGAGTTGCCTTGTGTTTGTAGTATTTTGTTTGAAAATTTAGAAAATTTGTAATGATGAGATGAGATGAGAGGAGATGAAACATTTATTGTATCCAAATCGGGCTAAAAACATACATATTTGAGAAACTCAATAATACTTCTAAGTTCTCAATCCAATTGTTAAAAAAAAAAATAATAATCATCCATCTTTATCAATAAGACAATAAGGATCAATATTTGAAATGTTAATCAAACTATTTGAATCATAGTCACCACTATCATCATCAACATCAAGACCAACATTATCATTGTCTTCCAAATTTAGTGAGGCTAATGGCTCTTCAATACTTGCCCAACCCAAGTCTTCTCCATCAATAAACTCTGATTCTTCACCAAACCATTCCTCCATCATGTCAATGTTTTCAAGGTTGATTGGATCTAAAACATCACTTATATTTTTTATGTTTTTGTCAAAATGAAAGTCACGCATAAGTAAAAATGTTACATATTTTTCAAAACTTGAAAACATTATTATTGAAATTTTTTACCTCTCTCGTAGCTTCAAGTTAAAACGACGAACAAAGACTTAATCATTCAAACATTTATGCTCTAATCTATTCCTCTTCTTATAATGAATAAACTCAAATGTGCTCCGATTTATTTCGCATTTAGTCGCACCACAAAATTGGCTTGGTATGCAAACTGCAAACTTTTGAAGAGTTGGAACCTCACTTCTGAAATTAGTCCATCATGCAACTACACCAAAAGTGCAACTATAAATTAAATAAAAATTACAAAAAGAAAAAAAAAATTAAAAGATAGATCCACACTATTTAACAAATGATATTGACAATACCTAAACTAATTTTTTTAACCTGGCAGATTGCTAAAGAATGTCCAAAATCATTGTCTACATTCTTATACAATTCAAGTTGTTCAAATGAACTTGTCTTGCTTATCAGGATCAAGTTCCAACTTCATAATTTAACTCATAAATCCTCTTGAAGCATCACTTTTATTTTTAAAACAAGGTTAAAGTAAATTCCAGGGTTAAAAAAACAACCCGCCGCATGTAATGGACTATGAAGCTGCTTATTCCACTTAGCATCAATGATCCTGATGAATGGCATAAATGCATTAACTTTGTTCTTCAATCTCGCTTTTATATTCTCTTTGGCGCTCTCCATTGCATCATACAAGTATCTCATTGTAGGTTTTTTTTTCCTGTCGACAAGTCATAGAAATTGAACCAAAGGCTCACTGATTTTTACAATAAACTAACATTAAGCCCAAAACACTTTGTCTTCTAAAACAATTCCAACTGTCTCTTTCCCTATATTATTTTTAGAATGACTTGATGCAATCCATTTATCATAAGCAAACATTTTTCTAAATTCTTTCTTAAACAAAAGTAAGCATTGAATAATTAAAAATTTGTTGCAAACCTTGTGATTGCAGGGCGACATAAATCACGACTTTTGATGAAGTCTTTGTGAAGTCTAGCCCATGTGAAGCCGAAGACTGATTCAGAAATGGGTTTTTCTTTCTTTTAGTGTGTGTGTGTGCTTTCTTTTGTGAAGTGGAGCCCAATGTGTTGCTTAAGTGGGTTTCATTTTTAGTATGAGTATTCAAATTTTAAGCCTAGCCTGTGTGTGAGCCCATAAGCTGAAACAAGGGCCAACCCCTCTCTCTATACGGCATTGTTTTGGCCTAAGGGAGGAAACCCTAAGAAACAATTTTTCCTCCCCTCTTTCCCCAATGCTGCAGCCCCTTCCCCTCTTTATAATTTTTCTCTTTCCCCCCCCTCTCTCTCTCTACAACTCGTGTGTGTTGCCATTAGTCTCGCCACTTTTCCATCGCTGTGTGTCCATCAAGCATCAGCCCCTCTTCCCCATCTGCCACTACCACTACTTTTAGTGCCACCCACGTCTCTCCCCTATGTCAACACGAGAAGCTTTGGCCATGGTAGCCACTCACCGTTGTTGCATGCCAACCATCATAGCCCAACCTTGACCATCACTTGCGGCACCGTATGAAGCCTTTGTAGCTTGCCTCACATTAAACGACAAAGATCTACCATCTAAATCTCACCGTTTGAAAGTCATGCTATCATTGAGCTAAGCCCAGCTTCCACCCTTCAAAAACCCATCACCGAGGCCTCTTCTCCCTCTCAATCTCATCCTCAACCCTCGAATCTCTCACTGAGCCCTCTTTTCCATCCTATATGGCTTAGGGGATTTTTGCCTAGGGTTCCACCCTCTGGAGCTCACTAGAGGTCACTCTTCCACCCCCTCACCCTTCAGCTTCTACTCGGCCTTTTCCCCCCTCAGATCCACCCAACCCAAGTCTAGATCCTCCTCCTTTAGTGTTCTGTGCCGCCACCTACCACCACCCTCCGCTGCAAGATTCCCTTCATCCATCCTCTTTCCCATCAGATCTGCCACCCTTTTAAAAAGAATCTAGTTGTTAGGTTGTTACCTTGTCCAGATCTATCTCTACTGCAGCTGCACCACTGCCGAGCTCCACCCTCCAGATGCCACCACATCAACGCGCTTGACCATCCAAAAAATTTCCCTTTCATGTTGTAAGTAAAACCCTAGGCTGACCCTTGAAATACTAACGTAGAATAAATTGTTAAACTGTGTTTGTTGCAATCTGGTTGTGAGTGGTTAAGTGGCTGAAGGCCCTGTGAAGTGTTGGGATATAATACTGTTGTTGGTGTTGGAATTGTTGGCCGAGGGTTGGGTAGAGCATTGGGAATCATGTGTAGTTGTGGAAAACCTGATTCTTTGATATTGTGAAAACTATGAAATTTGTGTTGTTTGTTGTATTGTACTATTGCCATGTCATCCAATAACTGCATGTCATACATCTGCATTTTAATTGTTATTGTTTGTCATGATTTTATTAATTGTGCTCTATTATATGGTTGTGTTGTGAAACTGGAAAAACTATGCTTTGGTGTCAAAAGATAAAAACCATATTTTGTGAGTGTGTGCATATCATAACCCCAAGCCGAGATAGGGTATTATTTAGGTGGAGCTCTTCTGATCACTCGGGAGCGTGTAAAACTGAGTGATTTCCCATGGATTATCTTTGGGTGACAAAAGGGCTCAGATGAGACATTAACGTTCTCATGCCGACTCCATGGCCTTTCTACTGGTGGAGGCTAGAGGATGCCAGTCACATACGCGCTGAGCGCAGCTGGGCATCGCTCATTACGAAGTCATATTAGATTTTGAATACTATTTATACATCTACTCAATCATCCTTCCTAACATTGTAATAAGTTCATATGCTTGCTCATGACCAAGAAAATCAGTGAACCAAAACTCCAAAACTTCCAACTTGGAGCGCAAATCAAGCATAGCCACAATAAATACAATTTTGTTTCTTTCTCAAAATTCTCCCAATACTTTTCATATTTCAATAGCATCCTCTCCGACATAGCTTTCAACGTATCACCATCACTCATAGAAAATTTGATCAAATGGTTTTAGATTGAAGTTATTTCTTTGATAAAGAAATGTGAAGGTTCATAAATTGAGCCCGAAATCTGCAAGGTGACATTGTAAAAAAATTTCAAAAATCATACAAAAACCTTGAAGATTTTTCAATCATCTAAAGTTGGTGGTCCTTCAGCAACCTCATGTACTTGTAGCCTAAATTGATTGTCATCATCTTGCATCACCTCAAAAGCCGCATAATACTTGAGAGCCGCACTCAACATCAGATATGTTGAGTTCCACTTGGTTGAAACATCAAGAGAAAAAGTGCACCACCCAAGATATTTTGTCTCTCCATGCATGAATTGAAATTATCAAGTCTTGCAAGGGAAGACGTCACATATTTCACCATATTTCGAATCTTCACAATTAATCCATCAATTTCTTTCAAGCCATCATGGACAATAATATTTAAAATATGTGCACAACATCTAATGTGTATAATGTCATTTTCTAATACCAAACAATCTCTAAGTTTGGTACTCTTCCTCAAATAATCAATGGCCATAATATTAGAGAATGCATTGTCTACTGTGATTGTAAATATCTTTTTTATGCCCCATCTAAATATAAATGACTTGATCTCTCTTCCTATGATTAGGAACTTTCATAAAGCCTATATTTCTTTTATACAAGACCCAATCATCATCAATAAAATGGGATGTTATGCACATATAGTTAAATTTTGCACTGATGTCCACATGTCAGTAGTGATGCAAATCATATAATTAGATTCCATGAATATATCCTTTCACTTGTCTTTTTATGACAAGTACATTTTCATACAATCTCGTATAAGAGTAAAGCGAGAGGGGATTGGAAATCTAGACTCAACTGCAACCATAAAATCTTTAAATTCCTATTTTTCTACAAATCTAAATGGTATTTCATCTACAATTGTCATGTTAGCTACCACCAACCTGATTTTTTGCTCATTATACTTGGCAAGTCCAAAACTATGACTGCTAGTTGTACCATCCACCCCATCCCTCCTAGGTCTTGTCTTTTTTTATTGGGGGTTATCCCTTCCAATCCCAATAGCAATAAAGGCCTTACATGTGTCATTATGGTACCTCAAGGATGAAGTACCTTGTTTTTTAGAATGACATAATAAAACCTTACCACAATAATTGCATGTACCTTTGTAAACATTGGGGTCCCAATCCTCAATCCTTGAAAAATGAAGCCATACATCCGATCTACTCTAAAATCTTTTGATAGCAGGGCGAACATGAGAAGGAGTACTTGTAGGGAGAGATCTATCCAAATGAGCCTAATGAGTAGTTGTAGGGAGAGAGCTAACCAAATGAATTATAGCATGGATTGATATAGACCCTAACAAAGGCATAGCAGCACTAGGTTCCATAACTACAATTTGAGATAAAGAAAACATCATTAAATTATTAATCCATAACTGAAACAGTTGCAACACAATTCTCTATTTGTGATTAACTTCAGAAATTTATAACCAAAATATTTAAAAAAATAAAAAATAACTAATGAGCGTAGCATTCCTAAGCTAGGACTTGCTCGCCATGGACCTTCCCTACTCCTAGGTCAGTGGGAAACTTCATTTTGAGGTGATGGTGGAGGTTACAACCCTCAGACTATTCAGGGTGGGGTGTCCCAGTATCGCATTGAATGATGAAGGAGCCTAGGCCAAGATGAACAAGGTAATGACCCCTATCGGTTGCACTACGTCGCTCGTGAAGCCTTTGAGTGGTACGGGAGTCAGCGTAGCCAATCAGGGCTGATCCCCATTTTGATGAAGACTTCCCAAAATAGGATGTCTACCGAGCTCCCATTGTTGACCATAATCCTCCAGGTTGTGAAGTTAAATATCTGCATTGTCACTACTAGTATGTCATAGTGTGGGTGGAGGAATCCCTCATCGTCCTTCCCGTTGAAAGTTATCGTGGCTTCCCTGGTCGATCATCGGGTCTTGACGAGGACCCTCCCCGTTCCTCCTCCAGCGTAGCCTTCAGCGATTGTGGGGATTTCCTGGATCAATCCTTCTGCCCTAGGAGGACTCCTGTGACGCGAACTTCTCTAGACCTTTCTCCTCGCTCTGCGTCCCTTCGGGTTGGTTCCTCGTTGAGTGCCCTATCGTCTTCCCTCGTGCCATTTTTGTCAGTCCTCTGACCGATGCCTCTGACTCAGCAGGTCCTTCTCCAGGCTTCTCTTCAGGGCGTAGCAATCTGCGGCACTGTGCTAGTAAGTCATGTGATACTCGCAATACTGGCGACCTACCATCTCTTGACTTGGGTCCCCCCATGGGCTCAACTCCCTTTCCTATTCTATTGCCAAACTAGAGGGTGTCCAAGGTTCGCCACGTTGCTGTGCCGAGGCTTCTACCTTCCTCTTCACCTCGGGTGCCCTTTCTTTCCTCCCTCGCCGTCGTGGCCTCCCTTCTGTCTGACTGCCCTCAGGTCCGCCTGTTCCAACTCAGATTGCCGTGGGGCAGCCAGGGTCTCGAGACTATATTCCACGTTAATGAACCCGTTCACTTAGTCCATGAACTCCCTCAACGTGGTCAGGGTCTATTGTGCTATCTCTGTCACAAAGGGTTTCTAGGCCAAATCCCTCCCAGTAAGGCTACCAGGGTGATCTTCTTGTCTTGATCATCGGTGACATTCGCTCCCAATTGAAGCTGGCAAGATACGACTTTAGGCTTTCGTTGTCATGTTGTTTCATCATTAGGAGGTACGGAACTAGCCGTCTCCTCTTCTGACTTGCCATGAACTAAATCATGAAAAGTCATACCAACTTGTCGAAGCTCCCCACAGTCCTGGGTGGCAGGTACCCAAACCAAGTCCGAGCAGCTCCATTCAGGGTCAAAGGGAAGGCTAGACATCAGGGAAGCCGTGTATGGTCATGTGGAACGTAAAGGTATCCAGATGCTCTAGGGGGTCCTTGGTCTCGTCATATAGTTCCATCTGAGGGACTTTAAACTTCGGTGGGAGGGGTACCACCCTAACTCTTGCACTGATGAGCAGTTGGTCCACTATAGATGGCGCACTGACTTACTTGGCTATCTCTGCGTACTTATCCCCCATCTCCCAAAGCTCGAGGTGCAGCCTGCGTGGTGCTTGCGGGTCACACCACAGGTTGACGTGCTAGTTACCGTTGGGTTCTCCCCCCCCCCCCCCCCCCCCCCAACTAGCTCTTTGTTGGTTTTTCACAGCACTGCATTCTCCTGGCGGAGCGCACCTATCTCCTCCATGAGTTTCTCTATTGTCTCCTCCATCTCTATAAGCCTCGCCTACATTACTTCGTTCTAGTTCCCCTCTTGCCGAGTACACTACAACATTAGTGGCTTTTTGCCATGGTTTTTTTTTTTTTTTTGACAAACTTCAGTTTGCCGTAAAAACAGCATTTCAATGGCGATATACGTATGCAGTAAAAATGTCGCGGTTAAATAGACGTCTACTGCTTTATGATAAGTTGCACCAAGTAGTTGCGCCGACACTTAATGTACTGCTGCGAGTTTGGGCTGACGTAAAAGCTAAGACCAAATAATCCAAACATCAGCGAGTACCAAAAATGGACGCTGATGTAATACTAGCTTGTGCTGCGAAATTAGTCCACCAGATTTTCACTGTAAAAACCATATTTTCCATCAATTTTTGATCCGTAGAAGCATTTGAACGTTCCAGCAGAATTTTTTGAAGACATGATTAGAATTTCGTTTGAAGCTAGATAGATCTATAGCCCCAAATATTTTCTCAACTTCTAACCCTCCTTCACCTCAGATTTGAGCATCCGGCATCTATAACCCTCCTTCACCTCGTAGTACCTCCAGGCCGGCAAAACTTTCTACCAATTAAACTGTCATCCGAAAAGCCCCAATTTGTTCTCGAGGCTAGCCCCAATTATCCCTTTCTTGAAAATTGCGTTGCGTTAGGCCATCGAGAGGTAATCAATCTCTATCCCACGTTGGACCGAGATGAGGTCGTATTTATCCCATCTTGCAAGCCACTGGCTTCCGGCAATATTTTGTGGGTAATCACGACACACTTTCGCGCGGCAACTTCCGTTACTCAGAGGAAACCAATTTCTGTTAGCCGCACAGAGGTCCATCAGGTAATAAGGTTTTTATTTATTTTTACCCCTTTGATTCCCGTATATTGATTAAGCTATTAGACATTCAATAATTTTTTCATACAGATTCCTACTCATTTAAGAATGAACACATGTCGGTCAGGTGCCCTTGCCAGGATCTCCTGAATGCAAAGTAGATATATGAACTTAATTTGAAGACTTGTAGTTGTAATTTAAGCTTTTATCATCCTGCCTTTTCTTTATTCTATATGTGTGTGAGTACTTAGTCGTTTATTTCGGAGAACTAGAATTTGCCTTCCAATCTATATATATATATATGTATGTATGTAGCTCTAGAGGTAGATTAAGGGAAGTCCAAAGTTTAGTCCTGTTGTACCAAGTTAATACTATGCATATATGAAGAACAAGGATGGTAGCTAGAAGGCTTTAATTTCTACATTTTCTTCCTTTTCCATGTCGCAAATCCATCCATTTTGATTTGGATTCATTCTTATCAACTCATGCATGCTTGGGATCCTGTTCTGGCTTTGCTCATTGATTTGTCGGTACCTACTTTTTGGTGTGGCCACAAGGCACCAAGATTTTTAGACACATGGCTGTCCATGCAGCGAATCAAGGACCATTTGTCTTTGGCTAGCTTGTAAGTGATCTGTAACGTGCTAGATCAGGTGTTTTTGCACATGCATCTTAGAATTACCATTTGTACACACCATTTGTAAGTTGGATGTAGGTTGGGTGGTAAGTCACCATTTGTGTTAACATTCTATCTATTTACCACTTCTATTACTATATTTCTATTTAATTATTAGAATTACCATCTGTAAGGTGGATGTAGAATTACCATCATCTGTAACGTGCCCCCACCATCCACATGTTTGTCTTCTTTTTGTTTTATCATTATTTTCTTTTTTCTTTTTTTTTTTTGTTTTGGGTTTTAATTTTACGTCGTATGATGACTTACTCAAAGAAGAGGAACATCTTGGATAATTGACGAATGTAATTCTAAGTCTTGAGCTATTTTCAAATTTGCAGATCAGGGGATTTCATGATCTACATAATTTCCTTGAATTCTCCTCGTTTTATAATGTCGTACACATACGTAGTTTTTTCCTTTTTTTCCTTGTGCTGAGGTAGTTTGGTTCTTTTTTTTAAAAGAAATGGTAGCGTTAAATAGAAGTGGTTGAAGAGGAAGGTGGATGATGGGGGCAGGTTGCCAATATAAATGGGATGTAGGTCTGGTGGTTCAATGATTGGTAGGTTTTGGGTACCCATGATCTAAGTACTATATGGTGGGGTTAGTTTTGTTATTTTTCGTCCGCAAATGGATGAACTAGTAAGATATTTTTTAAAGGGTTTGGAAGAAATCCTTTTTATGATGCGCTTGAAGATATATATTAACTTCCATCTTCCAATTATTAACGAAACTCTCATGTATGTTGAGTTTCATGAGATTTTTTAATCCATTTTATGATATTTAATTAGAGTTTTGCTATGTACAAGCAAAGTCGCGTACTAATTTGTGTACCAATACTGATTCTTTCATACTTAAAATTTAAATTAGCACTGTTTTCAATAAAATCTACTTTTTGACCAATCACAATAAATTGGTTCACATATTAGTGCACAATTGTACTTGCAACTAGATTTTTCCATTTAATTATCATGATATCCATTTTTCTTTTATGATTTTCTTTTTTTATGATGCCCTTGTAATCCTTATTTGACTTTTTATTATATGTATAATTTGATTATTAATTTGCACAAGGGGAAAGTAAATCTTATCTATAAATACTCGTTGAAAAGATAAAGCATAAGTAGCTTTGCCCTTAAAGTAAGGATTGATACGCTATAAACATGTTCTCGAGAATTTACGTTTGACAATCAAATCTGATTATATGATTCTTGTGGCTTGCTGCCAATTTATTGGAGTTGTTTAATTCACTGTGTAATTAGTTTTGGCTTATTAGATGTTTAAATTTATGTTCTAGAACATTTATGCTTCATTTTTTTCTCTTCTACTAGTTTGACTAAGTAATCCCTTGTAAATTCTAATTTGGTTTTTACTGGAGCTGTTTGTGGCATTGCATGAGCCATACTGCTGTCTTATATGGCCCCCACTTGTTTGG
Source organism: Carya illinoinensis (assembly GCF_018687715.1). Classification (NCBI taxonomy): domain Eukaryota; kingdom Viridiplantae; phylum Streptophyta; class Magnoliopsida; order Fagales; family Juglandaceae; genus Carya; species Carya illinoinensis. Next base: position 25,313,249 of record NC_056762.1, read on the forward strand.
ATGTCATGTTTATCCAAAAATCCCAAATGTTTTGTCTAACTCTATGAACCTTACTTACCAAGACTAATGATTTGTGAGTTGAAATGAATCAGGTGTAGTAGTACTTATATAATTTATGTTCCTAATGTCCAATGTGTTATATTGTGCAAAAAGGTTCAGTTTACAGTAAACTTAGAATAAAAGTTTCTCTCGACCCTTGCCAACTCAAGTAAATTAGTTCTTATTAATGGTATTTTTGACCTCTTTAACAATGCATAAACGTGAAATGCCATCCGCATGGATATGCTTGACTGAGAAGAGAATGACAATACTTTTATCTTTTATTTACCATGATTTACACTTTCAATGTGAATACAGAGCAATGGCCAAGTGTGCATATTAGCCTCCGAGCAGTTAGATAGCAATGTTTCCTTATATGAAATTGTTAATTGCCTTATAACTATCCTTATATGTAACTTTGCCTTTTAAGAGACATTGTGTTAAGGCTTATTTAGTTAGTTTTCTTTTTATGTGTTATTCACCATTTTCTTATTTCAGCATTTAGTGATCTCATATCAACCATTTTCTTTCTTTATTCTTTGTTGGAAAAAATTCAAGTGGCCTTATCTCATATTGGTTTCCTAGTTGGATTGATTCGCATTCAAATGGACAAGAGTTGGATGCAAGTGCCAAACAGATTTATGTCACGTGAATATGGTGAAGGATTAATCAACTTCTCAATATGGCCCGAGCCCATGCACCTGGAAGCATGACATTTAGGTGTCCATGTCGGAGATGCCATAATGGCATCTTCCTACCAATCAATGAAGTCGAAGATCATCTATTCGTGATAGGTATTGATCCAAATTATACACGATGGATATTTTATAGGGAGGATGAATATTGGAGTGAGTGCTAATTCATCAGATGATGATGACGAAAGTAATGAAAGAGAGAATTATAGTGATGATATGGATGAGATGATAGATGACATTCAGGCCGGATCATTTATGGAGTCTGCACGTGGGGAACAAGGTACTAGTGAGAGACCCATCGTACGTGAAGGGCCCTCCACGGATTTTGACCAATTGTTAGAGGATGCTCGACGCCCACTTTATCGAAGTTGTGCAAAGTTTTCTAAGCTGTCATTTATAGTTAAGTTGCTTCATATCAAAAAATTGGTGGGTGGACTATCAAATCATTTAATATGGTTTTACAATTGTTAAAAGCTGCATTTCCAGATATTCAGTTGCCTAACTCATATCACGAGGCCCGACACTTAGAGCGTGGCCTGGGTTTTAGTTATGTCAAGATACACGCATGTCCAAATGACTGCATGTTATTTTGGAAAGAGGATGCCAAGAAAGAAGAGTGTTCTAAATGCAATGAGTCGAGGTGCATGTCGACCGTAGGGAAAAAAGGAAGGATTCCTCAAAAAAGTATTACGATACTTTCCTTTGACACCGAGGTTACAAAGGTTATTTATATCAAAGGACACTGCAAAATCCATGAAATGGCATAGAGAAGAACATGTTGATGACCATAACATTTTAAGGCATCCTGCTGGTTCTAAGATGTGGAGAGAATTTGATAGAGACCAAAGTTGGTTTGCAAAAGATGCTTGCAATGTTAGATTGGGCCTAGCCAATGATGGTTTTAACCCTTTCAATAATATGAGTAAACCTTATAGCATATGGCCAGTTATACTCGTGCTGTTGCGCCTAAACTTTGACTCAAATTAATGAACCAAAAATTTAGTGCAGTTTTACCTGCAAGTATACAAGTGTTGTAGTATCTTACAGGATCGAATCCATAGGGATTGACTTTTGTGATAAAGAAAATAAATTCAGACAATGAAACGAAATTACTAAAAGAAACGTGCAATCAAATGAAGATTGATAAAATAACTGAATCAAACTAAAATGATAAAATGAATTGATATGGAAAAAGACTAAGGTTTCGAGGATCCGTTTAATAATTTATGATATTGTTTCCGATCGATTTACTTCAATTAAACTAGAATAATGATTCTGTTTAATTGGAAGATTTAACATTTAAGATCAAGAAAAATAGTCGCTTATGATTGAGCGTGAACGACTGATGATTAAAACATTTACAAATCTATTTGAATACCACAGGGATTCCTCAAGCATTCACTGTATTCGGAAATCACAATGAATCAAGACGAGTATATAGATAATCAAAATATCCAATAATAAAATCTTTCAATCGATCAATCTCACAAAATAGATTTTACGTGGATCCGGAAACAATATTTAAATCACTAAACTTCACCTCTAACCTTAGTATGAAAATTTAGCCAAACATATTTATTATAAATACTATAGAAATCACATAAGTATTCTCCATTAAATAACTAACACAAGAAATACTAAGCAATAACTTAGAAACAACAAAATTTGAAATCCAATTGATACAGAGGAATAAATCAGAGATTGAATTCCATCCGTCTCTTCTAAATGAAAATGAATCAATACAAGAGCTTTACGCCACAAGTAAAAAAAAAATCCACTCCGAATGAAAAGCAAGGAAACGGAAACAGCACAACACCTCCCTTTCTTCCACTCACAAGTCCCCTACTCTATTCAATTCCAACACATGAATTTATTCCAACCAATAAAAACTAAGAAACTGACTTGCTCTCCCACTAAGAAACCGACTTCTTCTTTCTTCTTTTAATCAAGACTCAAGCACCGACTTACCTCTTTTAGCACAATACAACTCCCTACACGTCTCATGATTATGTCCTTCTTTGGAAAATTAATCGCCAGCCGACACTCACTATAGATTTCCACGTCTCACTCTCCCTTCTATCTCTTACGTAACCTGCCCCTCAAATCCTCACCTACCGATTGCTCCTCCTTTCTTTTACATCCAGCAATATATTTATATATTAAGTCGGCACCAAACTTCCCCCAACCACAATTCACTTCAGCCGACTTTTCTTGTTGAATATGGCACTCTACTTCAAGCACGGCACTTCTCTTATCTCTTCTCTTCACAAGTCAAGCATGACATTTCTTTTCTTCATCCAGCAATATATTTATGGCACTCCAGCCGACTTCTCTTATCTCTTCTCTTCACCTTTTCAATTTCTGCCGTCCAGCCACACACACACACACACATATATATATATATATATGTCTTTAGATGGCTGCCTCAAGTTGGTGCTGCCTTTCCTCCAAGTCAAGTAATGCACGGCATCTATCTACTCCACTCAAACCCCCTCTTCCTCCAATCAAATTAACCAGCCGAATTCCATCTTCAATTCACACTTGGTTGAAAACTCAAGCATGTCTTCACACTTCAAACGGCTTCTCTTCCAATCCATCACATGTTCCTTACCTTAATTTAGCTGCACCAACCGATGAAAGTTAAGCCAAACAAGCAGCTGCCCAATTACGTCCTTCCTTCTCTTCATTCCTCTCAATTAATATGCACTTTTGGTCAAAAGTTCCAACCGGATCTCATTTGAATTTTATTTAAACTGAAAATAAGAAGAAAGAAATAACACTCAAAAATAAATTAAAAGAAAAATAGATTATCAAAAACAGACTATATATGTGAGGAACTATTGTCCTATTAAATCATAATTATAAAATTAAGCATAAACTTGATATCAATCAATTAAAAATCACAACTTGTATTTATGCTTAAAAATCATTTTTCCATCTAAAACCAATAATAGTGTCACGAAGAATTTAAAATACATTGTTTTTAAATAGCTAAAACATGCAATATTTCAGCTCAATCACGTGCCATACAACTTGCCCCCTTGGTTGTGCATAAAAGATCCGTACTTAATGTTATCCCTGCTCATTCTTGGCCCTAAAGCTCCAGGAAATGACATCGACATTTATTTGCAACCTTTAGTTCATGAATTAAAGCAATTATGGGTTGACGGCGTAGAGACATATGATGCCTCTAAGTCAGAAAGATTTCGCTTACATGCTGCACTATTATGGACTATTAATGATTTTCCTGCATATGCTAATCTTTCAGGGTGGATCACAAAGGAAAAATTGGCTTGTCCATTATGCAATCTCGATACAGATTCCATGTGGTTACGTCATGGGAGAAAACATTGTTATATGGGCCATTGTCAGTTCTTGCCATCCGCACACACTTGGAGAAAGAAAAAAAATCGTTTTTAATGGAAATGAGGATCATCGGTTGCCACCTACTGAACTCATGGGACATGATGTACTCCAGAAACTAGAGGAGATTGCTACTGTCTAGTTTGGCAAAGGTTCTCGGAAGAGAAAACGCAGACCAAATGAATTGAATTGGACAAAACAAAGTATATTCTTCCAGCTAACTTACTGGTCAACGTTGTCTTTACGACATAATCTCGATGTCATGCACATAAAAAAAAACATATGCGACAACGTCCTAGGTATGTTGATGAGTATTGAAGGGAAAAATAAAGACACTGCAAATGCACGCAGGGACTTGATGGAGCTTGGATTAAGGAAGGAATTACATTTACAGCCTATTGGTAGTGGATATCCCATGGTGCTTGGTTCATACATGTTGGATTTAGATTAGAGGAGACGTTTTTGTAAGTGGCTTGCAAATGTGAAATTTTCAGATGGTTTTGTCTCAAATATTTCGAGATGTGTTCAGTCAATGATGGAAAGATAATGAGAATGAAAAGTCATGACTGTCATATTTTTATGTAAAGATTACTTCCAGTTGCAATTGGTGGATTTTTGCGATTAGATATACGCCTTGCATTGATGGAGTTGAGTTCCTTTTTCAAGGCTTTGTGCGCATGAACATTGACATTAGATGTATTGAAGCGATTACAATCCGACATTGCAATCATCCTATGCAAGCTTGAGATGATTTTTCCACTTGCCTTTTTTGATATAATGGTACACCTCGCCATTCATCTACCCCGTGAGGCAGTTTTGGGAGGTCCAGTACAATATAGGTGGATGTATCCTTTTGAAAGATATTTGGAAAAATTCAAGCGCTACGTCAAAAATAAGGCTCGTCCAGAAGGCTCAATTGCTGAAACTTATGTTCATGTTGAATGCTTGACTTTTTGCTCATTGTACATCCATGATGTTGAAACTAAACATAATCGAGTGGAATGGAACAGGGATATTGATGACGATCCTCAGTTTCCAGGGTTGTCTGTGTTCTCACAAAAGGTATGTCCTTTGGGATTGCCAACTTTGCATCGATTGGATCAGACTCTAATTGCAAAGGCAAAATGGTATGTGTTGAATAATTGTACAGAGATTGGACAGTACCTACAGTAAGTATGTTGAGTTTTCTATTACTTGTACCTTATTAATATAGCATTAATAACACCTTATACTAACTTGAGTTACCATGCATATGGATTTTTACTGACCACTACTGCAAGATTCAAGAACATTCCATGGATAATGTAGAGCTTAGACATCAAAGTGAATTTCCAAGTTGATTTCGCACACGTGTAGGTTACCTCTAAATGTCTAAACAACTCATATTGTCATTTTGCAGTGGAATATAATTTGTTTTATTCGGTTTCTTACCCTCCTCACAGGTTCAACAATTGCGTTCAGAAAATGAGGATGAGGTCACTGACGATATATATGCACTTGCTTGTGGACCGGACCCATGGGTTGCTTCATATGATGCTTGCATCATGAATGGCATAAGGTTCCACACAGAGAACCTGGGAAAATATCGCCGAAACCAAAATAGTGGCCTCGTTGTTAGCGGTGAACACCGTTCAAAACCTGTTAATTTCTATGATTTTTTAATTGACATATTACAATTATGCTACATGGGATGGCGTCATGTATATTTGTTCAAATGTGAGTGGTTTGATATCGGCGATGGAAAAAGAGGAATATGAGTTGGCGACCATCTAACTAGTGTCAACACTTCTCGTAAATGGTATAAAGATGAGCCATTTGCCCTAGCCTGTCAAGCCTCTCAAGTGTTTTATCTTAAAGATACTAGTTTGGGTGGTAATTGGTTTGTAGTGCAGAAGATGACCAATAGGAATTTGTATGATGTTCCAATCGGTCCAGTGGTGAATGATGAGGATAATGATGACGGTTTATTAAAAAATGATGCATTCCAAGAGAACGAACCATCATACGTAGAGGTAGAACCCCAATATGATGATGCTGGCACGACGAATCCCTTGCATAGGTCTGATGTAGAACCAATTCATGTTGCTAACGTCACATTACTCTCGAACCCAATATCTGATCATGAATATTCAACCTTTGGCAATGAGGAAGACTTCATCGATGAGGAAGAGAATGAATATAATGAAAATAATAGTGGTAGCAGTGAAAAAGACCTTGAAACTGACTATGGAACTTCGTCTGATGATGGTATGCATAAATGCCAATTCCCTACTTAATTAGAAATACGCATTTCATAGTCACTTAACACCACCTTTTGTTTGGTACTCTTTCATAGCTCTTTACTATATCTGCAGGATCTGAAAATCCCGAGAGCTTTCAGGGGTGATCTTCAAACAAATTCAATAAACCACAAGCTGAACATAAATCTGATGGTAATAGACCACCCACAACCTACTAGAGTACAAAGCGCTGCTACATAGTTTGCATATTATTCTTGTACTCGAATTTTGTGTTATATTAATGTCATGTGTTAAATTCTTTTCAATTTATAATGTCTACAGTTTCAACCCACATTGTGATAAATAATCTTAATTTGTCATAAATATTGACATAGCTTGATTTGTCCAAGAATAAGTTGATAGAAAATTGGTTTAGACAATCGCCTGTTTTCAGAACACATGGAGATGTTGTTTCCTTCAACTTTTATTCTGTTTCCAGTTTAGTTCAAAACCAACATAAATATGTTGTTTGTGATTTTTTTCTTGGAAATAAAAAAATTTCCAGTTCCATAGTTTTCAGTTTTTGAGAATCTATGGTTAAGAAATCCTGATGTATAATGTTAGCTAAAATGTTATTAGAAATTTTTGGAATTGTATATCTCGAATGCTTAGGTGACACGTTAAAAATTAAGGCCATAATGTCTTGGTTTTTTCCCTCTCTCATTTTTTTTTTTTTTTGATAAAGTTAAACTTAGTAAAGCTAGAGAAAATGGCCGTGGTGCTGAGGTTGTATGATGAACCTATTGTGCTGGCATTGATCTTCCAGAGCTGCATATGGTGTAGTCAGCAATATGCAGTTTCAGTTATTAAATTTCATATGTTTCTATGAGATGAGTATGGGTGTGTAGAACACCTTATTGAGAAAATGCTGTAATTCACCTCTGTTTTTAGTTTGCATTTCCTGAGGTATTTGGTTAAACTGCTATATTTGAGAAATTAAATGTCTACAATTTGGCAGGATTGGTGTAGTGAGTCTATTCAACTGGTTAATTTAGCCATTCATCTTCTAGTCATGGAGCATACAAGTACAATGGTGAGATGATGAGGAAGGGAAACGTAGTTTACCATTGTATATAAGATCTCCTTGTCAGAGGTGAATGTTGTAGTGATCTGTTCTGGCAGCAGCTTTATGTATTTAGTATTTATGGAAAACATTACCTTAAGGATGAGGAATACATTTACTACTAATTAATGTCGTTGTTTGAGTACAATTTCATACTATAATTGGGGTTGAACGACTGGATAATGTAAATACTAGCCTTCTCAAAGATTATGGTGATAATTTGGACTTATTAATTGTTTATACATGCACACAATGCTTTATTACTGAATGTGAAGTTGTCGAGATATACCTTTTTTGATTTACTCATCATTATATACAGCCCAACAAATTGGCAATGAGCAAAGTTTGTATAAGGATTTAATTACTTGGTTCAACCACCAGTGAAGTGTGTATTTGTGGCATCAAAATGACTTGGTTCAACAATGAAGATTTTGTACGAGGACGTCCAATTACCATCATGAACTTTCATGTTTGCCAATTTAAAAATGGTTACTTCCAGATTTAACTTAATTAGAAAATGTTGGGTTTTAGTACTTAATATATATATTAAGTACTTAATATATAAGGAGGAAATTTCATGGTATATGTGAACATGGTAATTGTTGATCGCAGTAGTTAAATTAAAATAACTTACTTATTACATGATGGTAAAATCAATACTATATAAGAAAATGATACAAGAAATGAAATATATTGTTAACAAAATGTTTGCAAGATAAACAATTATTGTGATGAAAGTGATGTTATTGTAGAGAATTGTATTTTATATTTTATTTTGGGATATTCGGATGGAACCTTTTTGTTTTAGCAATTATTCATATCATTTTCCTGTATGGATAATAAATAAGCAATTGAAAATGCTCTAAGAAAACTCTAATTGAAATAGCCAAAGTCAAAGATAAGTTTTAGAAGAATATGATTAGAAGTTGCCTTTGTGATCTATTTCTTTCACATGGGATTTCCATATTGGATTATCTATTTAATCATTATTTTTCCCTCGTTATCAACTTGGATTAATTTTATCATATTTTACATATCTACCAAATTACCAATTATTTGTTATTTATTAATCATATTCTAGTTAAATTATTGGTTTACAAACCATCATATACTCAATGGTTATTTAAAGCTAATAACCAGAAACGTTTAATTCTCAAACTCATTGTCAATCTCAATATAAATGTCTTAATTACAAATCAAATAAATATATTTTCCATCCAAAGTATATTCTAAGATTTCTATAAAGGGACATTTCCGTATGTGAGTGGAAATGTTGAGAGGAGAGAAATACTAATGAAATCATTTGCATTGGATTAGTCAAATACTAGTGGTTTTAAATTATTTTTGGTCTTGTATATTAGGTTCACATGCATATCGATTTTCAAGAATAAGTTGGTTTTGTAAATTAGGTTGAGGAAAAAAATTAGTTAGAAAACAATAATTTAAGTAAAAGTAAATTATTAATAAATATATGATTAGTGCAGTTGCAAAGGTGGAAAAAAAATTATAAATATTTTTATCAAAAAAATAATAATACATTATTATTTTGACTAATCCAACATGAAAATGAGGAGGTTTGAATGGTTTTAAATTTATGGAAAACATATACTTATATTCTTAATGTTCATACTTATATGAGGACGAATATAATGACCAATACTAATGCTTTGAAGATCATCTCATATGTATCAACGTGTCCCTTAGATACTAAAGTTTATTATTTCTTTATAAGTCCTCATCGAATCTGTACAGAAAATCTTTTACCTTAAGTATGTGAGGTGACGTAAAAGTTGACAAGCAATATATACTGTATAATTTACAGCTGCACTTGCGCGGGATATTGCTGAAAACATCAACTCCAAAGTGAAATATCTTTCTATTACAATGGCCAACTTGGAGAATTGTGCCTCAACTATACTTGCCATTACATGAAAAAACTTCACATATATACAACGTACGTACAGTCAAGTAACTTAAAAACAGCCAAGAAGAAAACTTCACTTCTACAAAACAGAGAATACATTCTGTTAGCTGCCACTGGGTTGCCTTCGTTAGCTTCATCCTCCGCTTTTGCAATTCTCTACTTCTGAGTTCTTTGATCTTGTTAAAGAGAAGGTGGGATATTCTTCTATTTGGTGATATGGTTCTTGCAAAAAGAGGAAGAGGAGGAGGAAGATCATCGAGACAAGCACCAAGACAGGCCAATATTGGACGATGCCTACCATCAGAACCAGCAACATGGAGTTTAGGAGATGAACGCCAGTCATCATCTGATGACTCTACACAACCTCCAGATGTTGAATGTGAGGCATTGTTGGGTCCCTGTAATGAGGCAGATCAAACAAATACAACTGGCCAAGAGGATGGTAAGTAAACTCATAAACAAGTTCATGTAGTCTTTCCTAAATGCCCATGCAAAGAGAGGTTAAGTTCATGAATTAAAATTGCACTAACATGTACAAGTTGCCTACTGCATTTGTGGTATAGTACTAGCCACTTTTAAACGTTGGAGGGGTGTTGCCAAAGGGAGAGAGTTTGAGAGGCTGAGAAAGCTGGGGAAGATACCACTGGATATTAAAGATGGAAAGATAGGTCCATCTTGCAACAATAGAACAGTGTACACCACAAGAGTCACATGGATCATCAAACACTATGCAGAAATGAGGCATGTTAGCTGGAAAGTGGTTAATGTGAAGGAGAAAGATGAATTGATTAAGCGTGTTCGAGAAATGCATTAGATTTTGAATGTTTCATATATTTCCCTATTGGCTTGTGATTCAGTGATGCTTATATTATTGTACAGAGTTATTAGGAAGACTTCAGAATATGTTGTGCATGGTGATTTTAAATTGATACATCCATAGGCAGATTTTGAATGTGACTACTCTTTTATGGATGAGTTGTTACAATTAATATAGGTCATGAATATTAATTGTTTGAACTCTTTCATTCATGGGTTGACATTGTGTTGTAACCATTGTCAAAAATAGTAACCATCAAACATCTGATTGCATAGGCCTTGTTTTCTCTAGATTAAAAATATTTCCGACTTCCTAGTTATACACTAACTGACGCATGCAACTACTCTTACAACATTTAGACTAGAATACTGATGACCACAGCCAAGACTAAAAGACATGAGAAAGATAAGGAACTATAGCTTACCTTTCTCTTCCCCTGCTAAATCTACAGAACAAGTCCTACATGGACAAATGAATGTTTTAGGTTAGAGCCCATTCATGCTTGTATTAAGACTGAAAACATGAAATGTCTCTTCACTTTTTTTTTTTTTTTTTGTTATAGAGGAGAGACAGGTGTGACTATCTAGGATATATGACAATATGCTTTGAATTGCAATTAGAATGCTCTCAATATCAAAAACATTCTGATAGTGACAAATTGTATATGCTGAGTTTGTGAGATATAGGCTAACTCGATCGTTCATAGGCTAACTTTGTGTTGTATTTTTTTAAGCATCAAGTAAATTGTATATGCCTTCTGATTTTGAATATTTACATCATGGAGTTTTCTGTTTGTTAGATTCAAGGGTAAGTATGGTGTATTTTGGTAATCTAACACTTTCAACATTCATAGGCTGACTTTGTATTGGATTGGACTAAGAAAAATCATCACCAAACAGTGACAAATCAACTATGTCGTGCATATAACGTGTTTCATTACTTGCTATACCTAAAATACAAAGAATATGCAACACATGGGGAAGCACTAGCTAATGAAGGTATGTTGGTAGATAAGCCAATATGGGAGTGGTTATGCAATCGGTTGGTGAGTGAGCCATTCAAGGTAATTTTTACTGAACTTTTACTAATCATGGAGGATGAAATGAATGTAATTAATGGCTTTTGAAACCTGTTGAAACATAATTCTGGAGGTGTGTTTGTTAAAGTGTCTGGGTTTTAGCAGTTTGACAGCTTTGTTAAAACACATTATACTCTAAGAACACCTACTTAATCTAACAATAGCTCATACCCAATAAAAAAAAAAATCAAGTGCAAGCAGTGGCTAATTTCTTCTTATTGCAGAAAATGTCCATGCAAAATAGAGATAATAGGTGTATGCAGAAGGTCAACCACACAAGCGGAAGGACGTCCTTTGTTGTATTAATGGAACAAAACGTGAAGTTAATAACAGTTTTAATGTTTCTCATTATCTTCTACAAGTTATTTTTAAGGATGTGCCAAGACTAATGTTGCCTATCTCACATTGTGTAGGAAGACAAGAATTTAATTTCTTTTCATAAAGATGTTCACTGGTCAACGAAGAAGGGAAGATTCATCACACCCACTATGGAAGAGAACTATGTGAGCACTTCCGTTTATTTTGTGTTAAATAAAAATTATGTGAGAATTATGCAAAGACTAATAAATATCATAAATAGATGTGATCTTCTTATTGCAAATACTTCATGCTAGTTAATATTTCCAGAAATTCCACACTTCAGTCACATGCTAGGCATATATATATATGCCTATATATGGGTAGAACACTTAGTCAGCATTTCAATTTTCATACTTGAAATAAATGTACATGTGCTGTAATATTTCAGTGATTTGGAGTTCCATGTCCCTTGACTTTCAGAATGAGAAGTCCTGATGTCAGTTTCCAATGTAGTGAGTTGGAGAGGAGCACTCAAGTGTTATATAAATGTAATGTTAAATTGTTTACATGTTGTAGAATAAAATGCTTGAAATGATGAACGCCAAAGAGCCAGAGAGTTACACCGATGATGCAGCGGCAGAGATATTTAGGGACATTTTGGGCCATAGGTTAGGCTATTCAAGAGGGTTGGGCCATTCTTTTATTCCCGAATCTTCTAAAGTGTTTGGCGTACCCACTGAGGACTATGAACGCCTTGCTGAAGAAAATGAATAGAAGAAGAAAAATGCTGAGTACTACCAAAATCGGTTTGAAGAGATTCATAATGGTTTCATGGCTATAAGGGAGCATATCCATGACTATGAGAAACGTGTAAACCATCGCCTTTCAGACTTTGGGTCAAAATTAGAGTCTCAAAGAGAGACTCAAGGAGTTCTGTAGCCACATTATTGCCAGCAACTAAACTTTTTGTTTTTGATAATGCATGGTTTTTTTTTTTTTTGGTTTTTTTGGCAGTACTAATAGTTTTTGATGAATGGCTTCTGAAAATGCAGAGTTTGGAATTCTGCAGTGGCTAGATTGGGTTTGAAAAAAGAGGTGAGCTGACTACTCCTAGCTGTCATTTCAAATTTAAGGCATTCCTTGGTCAATATATCCATAAAGTAAATTAACCAACTCTGTTTTATTTGCCTCAGGGATTATCCCAGTGACTATGGGAGGATAAGTTGGTTAAGAGCATGTTATATTGATGTGCTTGCTTTGTTAATGGGCAGACTAGATAAATAAGGGGTAATGTAATGAATTTATTAGTCATGATCATATTTGGTAGTCTAATGAATGTATGCTGATTAATGTCCTGATTTCCAACAAAGTATATGAGGCTTTGAAAATTAGGAATGTATTCATGATGGAAAGTAAAAGGTTTAACTGATATATTTCTATTTTTACAGCTGATTTCGAGTCTATTTCACACCCTTCTTATTTGCATTAGAGCAAATTTCTACAGTTTGTAATTGGTAATAATATTCTAATGTTTATACTTTGGTTTCAATAATTTGGAGTTTGGTTCCAGTTTGTTTTGAAAGTGTATCAATCCTTTAGAGTGGATGTACTATAATACAAAGGTTCAGTTGCCAATGAAATTCACACAAGCACACCAAAAGTCAACATATCTCTGAATTATTTATCTAAAATACTAGGCAGGTTGTTTGGTTTGAGGCAACAGGTTTTTGGACTAAAATAATGCTCCTAAGGGGGCAAAGTTATAATATCAGCTTCATTATTGGGGCTGACTTTAGTAAGACATCAGTAGACTCACAAATGAGAAATATAAATGACTTTTTAGACAAATATTTGAATCCTTGGCTAAAAATGAAATATTTCCTGGGAGTCTAGCTGGTTTGGAGTCTGTTTCGAGCCCATTGTCCTATTGGGCATTAGAGCAAATTTCTATAGAGGGTAGAATACAAAGAATATTCTGCATTGGTTTTTATATTTGAATTGGCATATAATATAGACTATGAGAACTGCAGCCTCCTAATCAAACCTTGCCATATAAATGTCTAATGTAGATTGTAGTGTATAATGCCTTTAGAGTTTACAAGAGTTTGATTAGGATGTGGAGAGTGATGTTTCTGTACTAAATTCAAGCAGGGTGCTATCAGAAAAGATTTTTAAAATCATGATTACACTCATGAGCTGGTGGTCTTTTCTCTCAACATGCCCAAAGATTTTTTTTTTTTTTTTATAAGTACCTCACAAGTGAATTAAAATTAATAAGACATGTATATATGGTGGTGGCTATCTTAGTTAGTTGGATTTCATAGAGTTGAACAACTTACTGCTGTTACTCAAATGGTTTTTGTAAAGACAATCTTATATTGATGATGTTGGAAATTCTGTGCTAGCATATACTTGATCCCATTTCCAGATATTTTAATGATTCTCTAGGACCTACAGGAATTCGAAAATCAATGTTGAAGGGCTGCCTTTATCCCCTTGCTCTGTTTTTGCACTAGGTAAAAAAACCATGCATTGCTAGAGACAACTTGGTTGTGCTAGCCAAGATCCTAGTAACAAAGGTAGAATATGTGCAGACACTTATAGGAATTGTAGGATTGCTGGAATGTTGAAATAGCAAGTATTCATGTATGGTGGGAAAATGTAAGAAACTTACTAATAAATTTGAATCTTGTTCCTGAACTTACTATATACATGTATGACAAGCTGCACTAAGTTTATAACTACTCTGTACGTAAATTCCTTGATTTGGATAAGTGTTGTTATTAGTAATTGGATGTACAACATAACCTTTATATAAGGAATTAGTGCATGTAGGATAAAAAAAGTGCATCATTATAATAAATGCCATACAAGAAGAAAATATGGACAAAAATGATAATTTAGTGAAAACCCAATAAAATTTTGAGAGATACATTGAACAATTTGATCAAGTTTTTTTTTTCATGAAAGTGAGAAAAACATACCAGTGAAAACCCAATAGGCCTGTTGCCACATGCATAGAAAAAATGCCCCAAATTGATGCTTTTCAAATTTGAGATTGGCTGCTACGGCTTGCTGCAAATGGACAAGAGCGATGATCAGTAGTTAGTGCAAATGGAATTAAAAGCTAAAATATTTGTTCACAACGTCCAGCTTTTGCAAAAATCCATTCTAGATTTACCACAAATCTATTGTGCTGACAACATCCACAGATTAGATGATCCTAATCCCTGCGGGGAATTGCTCAACGGAATGTAAATGGGCGAATCCAAATTTTCCACCAACAATGTTTGACAATCAGCGGTGATTACAAATGTTGCCCAGATGACTAACACAAGAGGGGGGGTGAATTGAGTTGTATTAAAAAAAATAACAATTATAAATCAAATATATAATATAAAATATAAACAAAGTATGAAATAACAATAAATATAAAGAGTAAGGGTAAGAGAGAAGCAAACTCAGTATGTTAACGAGGTTCGGCCCCACTGCCTACGTCCTCGCCTCAAGCTACCCCTTGAGGATTCCCAAATTCACTATTCAACCTCCTTCAGGTGGAGATAGAAACCTATTACACATTTGAACAACACCGCTACAAAGGATCCGTGTAGAACACCCTCTACACTTGCAATCACCTTACACGTGGTGATTCAACTATTCCTAGTGTAGAATACTTTCTACACACACAAGGGTTATACACACCCTTTTTCTAATACAAGAGCTGATAGTGGGTAGATTATCAGAAAACACTCCTCAATGAGTGAAATAAGAACAATACAGCGCAAACTATATCTCTCAAAATGAACAAGGATTAATGCCCAATACTTAGAGAAGAGATAATGAAAGCTTTGAATGAATGTTGTATGCTCTTGGTATTGTAAATGTGAAGCTCTCAAATGATCTATTTATAGGCATATGAGACTTCATATTCAAATTTAAAAAGATTCACATGTCAAAGACAACATCATTCACTTTTTCAAAAAAATCAAACCTAATCTTTTACTTTTGACATATGACAAAATGAGCACACTTTCCTTTTCAAAAAATTCAAACCTAATCTTTTACTTTTTGTATATGACAAAATGAGCACACTTTACTTTTCAAAATTTTCAAACAAAATCATCTACCTTTTGTATAAGTCTAAAAAAGCATCAATCACTTTTGAAAATATTCAAATAAAACATGCACATGTGAAAGATGACAATCAATCATCTTTAATATTTTCAAAGTTCAACCCTTTAATCAAGGCATGCACATGCAAAAGATGACAAACAATCATCTTTCAAAATTTTCAAATTTAATTTTCAAAAAATATTCATGCACATGTGGAAAATGTATTTTAATGCTTTATGATAAAATATTAATTTTGAGCATTAATCCTAATTTTGAATTTTGAAGAGATTTACAACATTATTCTATAATTTTAATGTGAACTTGTTCCCTTCTTGCTCATGCTTGTTTACTTGATGTGCTTGACTCCATTGTGTAGACAACTTGAGCTTGAGACTTCTTTATTCTTTGAATTCATTTGTTATCATCAAAATCCATGTGTAAATATATAATTATACAAAACTTGAAATCTTGGATTCAACAATCTCCCCATTTTTGATGATGACAAATACTTGATAGAACCTGAAACCTGTATTAATACTTAAGCTCCCCCTGAGAATGTGCGTTAGTTTTTCAAGCAAAAATATAAATATAATTCCAAGTATATATAATAAGTTTAGCAATTCAAACAATATTAATGTTCTAGTCTAACACTTCTCCCCCTTTTGGCATCATTAAAAAAGATCCGCAACAAGTAAATAGACCTGAAGAAAACGGTGCGCTAGTAGACACTGTAGATAAATAAATAAATTTCATCCGTCCGTGACCCGACAAGTGCGGCTAGAGATTTGAAAAAATCGTCTGATGTTGTTGACAAACAAGATTGAGGGCTCCGAGTTTCTAAAAAATGTCATTTTCACCGATCGAAAAAAAAAATACATTACTCTTTGACTTGGATGATAGCTTGTCTTATTCTTTATGCTATCTCTATAAAATCAATCCTGAAGTTCATCCAATCCGCATCAAGTTTTCATCTCATCTCTATAACTCATCTGCATTCCTTCAACATTCTCGTTTTAAGCCTTCTATTCTTTTCTCAATGGCTCATTCTTCTAACATTTCTCTAGATCCATCCATGAGGCATTCTGCATCTCAACCTCCTGTCCTTTCTGCAGCTGCCATTGGTGCCATGTTGCAGCAGGAAAATAATAATCTGACTAATAAGTCAGATTCTGATGCTATTTATGACTTGGTGAGTCTTGGGACTCGCTACTCTTCCTCTATTGTTGCTTTTTCTCAGCGGCTACAAGCCAAAAATCATGAAGTTGAAAAGCTCAAAGAATAAATTGTTGTACTTCAACGAATTGTTCAAGAGTCTCATACAAGGGAAGGAATCATTCGGCAGAAGAATAAACAGTTGAAATCTTTATTAGATTCTTCATTCCGCTTGCCAGTTCCCATGGATAAGAATGACATGATATTGTATGAAAATAATGAGCGTCTCAAACATGAGACTAAGAATCTCAAGTTTATGTAAAAGTATTTAAAATATCTATCTCTATTTTTATTGACTCTGGTCTATCTTTTAAGAGATATTCATAGCATGCATCATACCTATTTCTCTTTTGATCATACATAATCTATCTTCTGATAAAGGTTTTGTGAAAATATTTGCTAACTGATCGTGTGTGTTTGTGAACTCTAATATTATATCGCCTTTCTGCACATGATCTCGAAAAAAATGATACCTTATTTCAATATGCTTAGTTCTAGAATGTTGTATTGGGTTCTTTGAAAGATTTATAGCACTTGTATTATCACATTTGATTGGAATGTGATTATACTTGAGTTTAAAATCTTCAAGTTGTTGTTTCATGTAGAGAACTTGAGCACAACAACTACCCGCAGCAACATATTCTGCCTCAGCAGTAGATAGTGCAACAGAATTTTATTTTTTACTAAACCAGGAAACTAATGCATGACCTAAAAAATGACATGCTCCACTAGTGCTTTTTCGATCTATTTTACAGCCAGCATAATCTGCATCTGTGCAGCTGATTAGATCGAAAGATGTATGCTTAGGGTACCATAACCCTAGGTTAATTGTACCACTAAGATATCTAAGAATGCGCTTAACTGTAATTAAATGTGATTCTTTTGGAGATGATTGAAAGCGTGCACATAAGCACACACTAAACATAATATCTGGTCTACTGGCTGTTAAATATAATAAGCTACCAATCATACCTCGATATATCTTCGAGTCAACTGGCTTACCGGATTCATCTTTATCAAGTTTAGTTGATGGGCTCATTGGTGTTCCAATTTCCTTAGCATTTTCCATCCCAAACTTTTTCAGTAATTCCTTAATATATTTTGATTGATTGATGAATGTCCCATTTTTTGCTTGCTTAATTTGCAATCCGAGAAAGAATGTAAGTTCTCCCATCATGCTCATCTCAAATTCTTCCTGCATAGTCTTAGCAAAAACTTGACACATATTTTCATTAGTAGCACCGAATATTATATCATCAACATAAATCTGAATTAAAAGAATATCATCATTTTCATATTTAATGAAAAGAGTTGTGTCGATTTTTTCTCTTGAAAAACCTTTTTCAATCAAGAAACCACTGAGTCTCTCGTACCAAGTTCTAGGAGCTTGTTTAAGTCCATATAGTGCTTTTGTGAGTTTGAAAACATGATTTGGGGAAATATGATTTTCAAAACCTGGAGGTTGCTCTACATATACCTCTTCATTTATAAAACCATTTAAGAAAGCACTTTTAACATCCATTTGAAAAAGTTTGAAATCTTTATAACAAATATATGCAAGTAGCATTCGAATAGCTTCTAATCTTGCGACTGGTACATATGTCTCATCATAATCGATTCCTTCTTCTTGATTAAAACCTTGGGCTACAAGTCGAGCCTTATTTCTAGTAATGACTCCGGACTCATCTTTCTTGTTTCTAAAAACCCATTTTGTTCCAATAATAGTATGATTTTTAGGTCTAGGAACAAGTGTCCAAACATCATTTCTTTCAAATTGATTCAACTCTTCTTGCATAGCTAGAATCCAAGATTCATCAAGAAGTGCGTCATCAATATTTTTGGGTTCAATTTGAGATAGAAAAGCAGTATGATTGCAAATATTTCTAAGAGATGATCGAGTACTTACACCTTGTGAAGGTTCTCCCAAAATTTGTTCCACTGGATGATCTTTCACAAATTTCCACTGTTTGGTTGCATCTTGTATTAAATTTTGAAGATCTTTCCTGATGGCTCCATGTTGAACTTCCTCTATTGTTTTCTCTTTGTTGAGATTGAAACTTTCCGTGTTATTTATACCTCCTGTTTCTTCATCAATAGATTTCTTGGAGAGTGGAGAATTAGATTCATCAAATACTACATGTATAGATTCTTGTACAGTCAAAGTCTTTTTATTGAATACTATATAAGTTTTACTATTAGTAGAATACCCGAGAAAGATACCTTCATCAGATTTTGCATCAAATTTGCCTAAATTATCCCTGTCATTCAAAATAAAACATTTGCATCCAAATACATGAAAGTAACCAATGTTGGGCTTTTTCTCATTCCAAAGCTCATAGGGGGTTTTATCTAACTTAGACCTTAGCATAACTCTATTTATAACATAACATGCAGTACTTACCGCTTCGGCCCAAAAATAACTAGGCAAGTTGTTCTCATTGAGCATTGTTGTTGCCATCTCTTGAAGAGATCTATTTTTCCTCTCTACTACCCCATTTTGTTGAGGAGTTCGAGGAGCAGAAAAATTATGCATAAAACCATTTTCATCACAAAAAGTTTCAATATTTTTATTAACAAACTCTTTTTCCCTATCACTTCGGATACTTGAAATAGTATAGCCATTTTCATTTTGAATTCTCTTGCATAACTTGGTAAAGGCATTATGTGCCTCATCTTTATGAGCAAGAAAGATGACCCAAGTATATCTAGAGAAATCATCAACAATAACAAATGCATAATATTTTCCTCCTAGACTTGCAACTCTATTTGGTCCAAAAAGATCCATGTGTATCAGTTGCAATGGTCTAGTAGTGGAAATATGTTTCTTAGTTTTAAAAGAAGTTTTTGTTTGTTTACCAAATTGACATGCATCACAAATTTTATCTTTAAGAAAATTTGTTTTTGGTAAACCTCTCACAAGATCATTTTTTGAAAGTTTGGAAATAAGTTCCATATTGGCATGACCTAATTTTCTATGCCATAGCCAACTAGTTTCATTTTGAGCTAGAAAGCAAATAGTATCTTGTGAGGTAATTTCTTCAAAATCGATTGTATAAACATTATTGTTTTTAAAAGTAATAAAACAAATATTACAATCATGATCATTCAAAATAATGCATTTATCCATTTTGAAAGTAACTGTAAATCCTTTATCACATAATTGACTTATGCTCAAAAGATTATGTTTTAAACCTTCAACAAGTAGAACATCTTCAATTATGAGAGAAGATTCATTACCAATTTTACCTATTCCTACGATCTTCCCTTTCAAGTTGTCTCCAAATGTCACGTGTCCTTCTTCTTTAGATCTAAGATCAAAGAACTTAGTCTTGTCTCCCGTCATGTGTCTTGAACATCCACTATCTAAAAATCATTTGTTTTTACTTGTGGAAGACTTCATGTATACCTATAAAAACAATTAAAATGATTTTTTTTGGTACCCAAGTTCTTTGGGTCCTTTATTTATTAGTATTAGAAGAAACAAGATTTTTAGGTACCCATATGGCCCTAATAGTCATTGTATGATTTCTTCTAATAGGACAAGTATGATAATTATGATCATTTCTATTACAAAAATTACAAATAGCATGTGACATATATGAAAAACTTGAATGATTATAATAATATCCTTTTTTGGCAAAATTATTTTTATGAAAAGAATTTTGAATATTAGTTTTTGATGTAGAATGATTATCAAAGAAATTTTTATAAGGTTTGTATTTTTGTTTTGGCATATATCCCAATCCTGCCTTGTCAAAAACACATCTTTGACTACCAAGAAGTTTTTCAAAATTTCTTTTTCCATTCGTAAAGTTTTCAACAATATTTTCTAAATCGGTTTTCTTCTTATTCAATTCAAGATTTTCATCTTTCAAAATGATACTTTCTTTTCTTAAAATTTCAATTTCGTTTGTTAAAAAAGAATTTTTCTTTTTCAAAGCAGTATACTTGATACCCAATTTTTCAAATTCCTCATAAATCTCTTCTAAAACATTTTGCAATTCTTCATATGAAGGATTTTCAATATTATCAAGATTTGTTACCTCAATGTCATCTTTAGCTATAAGACAAAAATTTGATGATTCTTCATTGCTTCCTTCACTATTTGAGCTACTTGAATCATCATTCCATGTAGCTTTCATTGTTTTCTTGCCCTTATTTCGATCTTTCTTTAGCAGAGGACAATCTGGCTTGATATGACCAGGTTTATTGCATTTATAACAAATTAAAGTGTCATTTTTACCTGAATCTTTCTTGGAAAACTTTTTGAAGGATTTCCTCGGAGGAGTTCTATTTTTCTTCAAGAACCTCTGAATTCTTCTTGTTATCATCGCAACTTCTTCATCTTTATCGTCATTTTCCTCATCTTCATCACTTTCACTTTCATGAGGAACAACTTTAAGTGCTAAGCTCTTCTTTGGCTTTCCTTATTCTTCTCCTCTTTTCAATGTGTACTCATGGGTGATAAGTGACCCAATGAGTTCATTGACTTCGAGTTTCTTGAGGTCTCTAGCTTCAAGAATCGCTGTAACTTTTGATTCCCAACATTTTGGTAAAGAGTTGAGAATTTTTCTTACTATCTCCATCTTGGAATAAATTTTGCCAATAGCTGTCAAGTTGTTTATGATGTTAGTAAAACGAGTGTGCATACTAGAAATAGATTCATCATCATTCATCTTAAACATTTCATATTCATAAGTAAGAATATAAATTTTTGATTCCTTGACTTGCGAAGTTCCTTCATAAGTTCCTTCATAAGTTACTTCCAAGTTATCCCAAATTTCCTTTGCCGTAGCGCAATTCATTATTCTATTAAACTCATTTCCATTAAGAGCATTATATAATAAATTCATAGCAGTTAAATTTAAAGTATAAAGTCTATCGTCTTCACGATCAAACTCTTCTTCTTCCTTTTTGACCTTTACTCCATCAACCACTTTTGTTGGAATATAAGGTCCATTTACAATACATTTCCAGATTTCTCTACCTTGAGCTTGAAGAAATATTCTCATTCTAACTTTCCAGAATGAGTAATTATCTCCACAAAAGAGTGGAGGCCGACTGCTAGATTGACCTTCACCAAATGAAGCTGCAATGTTAGCCATAAGATCTTAACTCAAAAGATAGTTAATCTTATAATAGAGCTTTTAGTTCTGATACCAATTGTTACTAATCATAGGCCGCACCTATGTCACCTAACAATTGTATCTACCAGACTAGCCGGCTACCGTCTCTACCGGTGCACCGTCACCCATGGTCGGAGAGTCTTGCTTCGGTGACACAGTCACAAGCGAGAGTTCCCATGAGTGATCTGCCTGTATGAACAGTACAGGTCAACTAGCTCTGAAACCAATTGTTGGCCAGATAACTAACACAAGAGGGGGGGTGAATTGAGTTGTATTAAAAAAAATAACAATTATAAATCAAATATATAATATAAAATATAAACAAAATGTGAAATAACAATAAATATAAAGAGTAAGGGTACGAGAGAAGCAAACTCAATATGTTAACGAGGTTCGGCCCCACTGCCTACGTCCTCGCCTCAAGCTACCCCTTGAGGATTCTCAAATTCACTATTCAACCTCTTTCAGGTGGAGATAGAAACCTATTACACATTTGAACAACACCGCTACAAAGGATCCGTGTAGAACACCCTCTACACTTGCAATCACCTTACACGTGGTGATTCAACTATTCCCCGTGTAGAATACTTTCTGCACACACAAGGGTTATACACACCCTTTTTCTGATACAAGAGCTGATAGTGGGTAGGTTATCAGAAAACACTCCTCAATGAGTGAAATAAGAACAATACAGCGCAAACTATATCTCTCAAAATGAACAAGGATTAATGCTCAATGCTTAGAGAAGAGAGAATGAAAGTTTTGAATGAATGTTGTATGCTCTTGGTGTTGTAAATGTGAAGCTCTCAAATGATCTATTTATAGGCATATGAGACTTCATATTCAAATTTAAAAAGATTCACATGTCAAAGACAACATCATTCACTTTTTCAAAAAATTCAAATAAAAGGTTCTTCTTTTTCAATTGTCAAAGACAACATCATTCACTTTTTCAAAAAAATCAAACCTAATCTTTTACTTTTGACATATGACAAAATGAGCACACTTTCCTTTTCAAAAAATTCAAACCTAATCTTTTACTTTTTGTATATGACAAAATGAGCACACTTTACTTTTCAAATTTTTCAAACAAAATCATCTACCTTTTGTATAAGTCTAAAAAAGTATCAATCACTTTTGAAAATATTCAAATAAAACATGCACATGTGAAAGATGACAATCAATCATCTTTAATATTTTCAAAAGTCAACCCTTTAATCAAGGCATGCACATGCAAAAGATGACAATCAATCATCTTTCAAAATTTTTAAATTTAATTTTCAAAAAATATTCATGCACATGTGGAAAATGTATTTTAATGCTTTATGATAAAATATTAATTTTGAGCATTAATCCTAATTTCGAATTTTGAAGAGATTTACAACATTATTCTATAATTTTAATGTGAACTTGTTCCCTTCTTGCTCATGCTTGTTTCCTTGATGTGCTTGACTCCATTGTGTAGACAACTTGAGCTTGAGACTTCTTTATTATTTGAATTCATTTGTTATCATCAAAATCCATGTGTAAATATATAATTATACAAAACTTGAAATCTTGGGTTCAATAACAAACAACCGCAAAATTCCCCCACAAATCTAGAACCGTCGGAAATGATGTTCTTCATGACAGAATCAACCATCAGAAAACAGGGTTGTTTGCGACGAACGGCTCCCGCTGCTGGTATGGAGCTGTTTCCGACGATTCAATTCCACAGGGGAACAACTATTGTTTGCGACAGTTTTCACAACCAGATGAACTCCATTTACGGCAAACGGCTTAAGTGCTATTCCTGGCATCTCGATTGCCATGAAAATAGGTTGCATTTTACGGTGTAACCGTTACGGCAGTTCACAGAGCAACTGTGACGCTTTTACATCGGCGATCTTAAACCGTGGCGCACGAATTTTTTCCACGATTTTTTTGCTTTACATGGCGGTTGGATTTCGTAGGAGAAGGGGACTTTTCTTGTAGTGGTAGCCTGAGATCATGTTGCTACCGGCATGTGAATTACACGCTTTTATGAAAAAGAAAATCCCACGGACAGCGCCACTGTTGATGTTATGTTTCGCGGCCCAAGGAATTCTAGGATGGCCCAAGCTTTCAGCGCATGCAAGAAGGAAGAGGAGTAGGCTTCGATGGATTCCAAGAACCCTCCGATGCTAAAGTCAGTTGAAGCTCTAAGGATGAGGCAAGTGTAGAGAACAGAATAAAAATCAGACCTTTTCCCATGGGCAGGATTGGGGTTTTTATACCCGGCTATGACTCATCAGCCGAGGATGATCGTGGGGTGTCAATCCATGCTTGGGTTAGACTTGCCACCATCTTGCTGCCGTAGCAAAGTGTCGAGTCGAGGTTGTGCCATCTCATAAGTCCTCAGGTTGCACACCATTTGCATGTTTGGGTTACCTGACATATATTTAATGCGGCATGCCACCCTGGCCTGAAGTGCCCACAATTGTCCACACCTTACTGCTATTGCTTTGTGCCAGTCAACTGCCATGTTAGAAAGGGCTCCCCCCCCCCTCCCCCCCGAAATAGTGACCCTGGACTATCGCTACCCATGATGAGCTTCTTAGCCATCCGAGCTCAGGGAGGGTGTGTTGCGGGGGCAGCACAAGTCCCTTCCCACCTTGGGCCGCTTTGCTTCCCACCTGGTGGGTCTAGCGGGTCTCGTGGCATGCTATGGTCTGGGCCTATTAGGCTCGGGGCCATTTTCCACTCACTGTACGAGTCTAGCTAGTAATCCATATACAGGTGACAAACCCTAGTCCGTTAGAAAATAATCTCATCATCAAAGAAGCGAATTATGTATTATCAATTAAGCATCTTTCTTAATTTAATGAATTGGATTAGGATCAGGAATATAATATGGCTATTAACGTCAGGGATGGAGCTGATCACTTTGGTAATAGTCGACAACAGATGCTCATCATCATCATCTATGATCTATCTATCTAGCTCCCCGGCCACTGTTTTTAATGAATTGTATATCGTCTCTCCATTAATTCCTAGTTAATTAAGTCGGTTGTCTTATGCCCATAATGCCTGTATTAATTTATGCAAAACAAGGTGTTTGGTAGGCGCTAAAACCCAATCACACACTGCCCTTTCATTCATTAGGGCCCCATGGTCGGTGCCGGCCATCCATGCCCCTAGCTTTCTTCCCTTTATATATATATATATATATATGTTGCACAGGGCACTAGCTCTCTCTATATATATAGCGTAGCTAGCTGGCCTGGTAATTCTGCTAGATCTAAGAGTCTGAGTTATCGGGTTTTGAGTGCTGTAACTCTTCTAGTTTTCGGAGAGAGCAAACATGGTGAAGTTAGGTTTTGGTAGCTTTGGTGACTCTTTCAGTGTTGGGTCTCTCAAAGCTTATTTGTCAGAGTTTATAGCCACCCTTCTTTTCGTTTTTGCAGGCGTCGGCTCCGCCATTGCTTACGGTAAGTACTGGCAATTCCAGCAAGCCATATTCCTAGCTAGAATTTGTTCTGGCATTTCATGATTGGCATGCATGCATGGACGTAACAAATTAAACACGTAAACATTGTACCAAAAAAAAAAAAAAAATAAACTTTTTATTCATATTTGATCACTATATATATATATATATATAACGTCGGAATTTTGTTTGATTTAATTAATTGTTTGTATAGGTAAGCTCACATCGGATGCAGCCTTGGATCCTTCTGGCCTCGTAGCGGTGGCTCTGGCCCACGCCTTTGCACTTTTTGTTGGTGTGTCGATTGCAGCCAACATCTCCGGTGGCCATTTGAATCCAGCTGTTACGTTTGGATTGGCCATCGGAGGCAACATCACCATCCTAACTGGCATTTTCTACTGGATATCTCAATGCCTTGGTTCCATTGTTGCTTGCCTACTCCTGAAATTCGTCACTAATGGCGAGGTACTTACGTACATTTCCCAGGAAAACTAGGATACTATTTTATATATCAGATTCATCATAAAGTAATTTTTATGAAAACTTACATTTTTTGGAGGAAAATTTCTCTGAAATAAATGATCAGTTCAAGAGCAGCTTCTCATGCATGGGTCAACACCTAATTATTAAAGACTACTAATTCGAATATTGCCCTACTTAAATTTGGCAGAGCGTCCCAACACATGGAGTAGCCTCAGGAATGAATGCAATCGAAGGAGTGGTGATGGAGATCGTCATCACATTTGCACTCGTCTATACTGTCTATGCCACGGCTGCTGACCCCAAAAAGGGCTCACTCGGCATAATCGCACCTATTGCAATTGGGTTCATTGTTGGGGCAAACATCTTAGCTGCAGGTCCATTTTCTGGTGGCTCCATGAACCCAGCCCGATCTTTCGGCCCCGCCGTTGTCAGTGGAGACTTCTCTGAAATTTGGATCTATTGGGTCGGCCCACTTATTGGGGGAGGCTTAGCTGGGCTTGTTTATGGTGACATTTTTATTGGATGGTATGCTCCAGTCCCAGCCTCTAGTGAAGACTATGCATAAAGACATCAGAGATCAGTTCTTCTGTGTTTTGGGGTTTTTATCTTTCTTGGGATTGAAGCTTGTGCTTGTCAATCAGCATCCAGCCAAAGAAATGGTTGTATGTGACAAATAAAATAGTGAACAATGAACCAAATTGCCTCTCTGTTTGTCTTGTTTTAGAATTATTCCTTTTTTATCATTAGGAATCATGTCTTCATGTGGAAGTAAATTTGCTTTGGTAAACAAGCTTTTATTCATCAAAATAGTAGGCAAGAGTCCAAGTATACGTGATATATATACAAGAGCAACAACCCCTAAGCTTGCTAGAGGAAGATAAGAGAAATTAAGATCCCTTTTAATTGGACTATCCAATTTGGTCTTTGTTCGAGCGAATTGAGATCATCGTAATACCGAGTTTAATTATTCTACATCAGATCATTTAATTTAGTCTAATAATTACAGAAAATCTATACTCATCAGAGTATATAGTTCATTCAACCATGCTCTGGTATCTCATTCTCCTCTTTTGATTTCATCAATTAAATCCTATAACTTAATTTCATCAATTAAATCCTATAACTTAGAGGCTGTTTGGATGGTGAAGTGAGATGAAATGAGATAGTTTTAGATGAAAGTTGAATAAAATATTATTAAAATATTATTTTTTAATATTATTATTATTTTGAAATTTGAAAAAATTGAATTGTTTATTATATTTTGTTTGAGAATTTAGAAAAGTTGTAATAACGAGATGATATGAGATCAGATGAGATAGTTTTTGAATCCAAACAGCTCCTTAGTTTTGAATGGCTGCACCACCTGATGGGCCTCGGAAGGTTTCAGCCAAGATTGCATAGAATTAATACACAACTTCTTGTTTCTCCTTTTTTTAGTAGTATTTCTTGGTATATATATTTTGAAAAAAATCTGGTTGTAAGCGATTCTGTGCACTCATCTATCGTGATTGGTCAAAAAGTCAGATTTCAATGCAAATGATGCCAATTTAAATTTTGAATATAAATGCAATATCATTAGTACATAGATTGGTATGTAAATTCGCTTGTATATAGTAAAACTCGTATATTTTTTATGAGCAAGACAACAATTTAATTAAATAAAAGATAGTACTAATCATGTGGAGGAAGGCTTCAATAAATATTCCATACAAGTTAATACAGAACAAAAAATAATAAAACCCACATTGTCGTCGGTCCACTATTCCTTGGCATGATGACACTTCGATCTTGGTTTCAAATTGCAATGGGATAATCACTTGTTATTGCAAAAGTGGGAAGATGAAAAGAAATTTAAGTCCTGCACTGTAAAAGATGTTAACAACTTAACATGATTTGGTAGGGTTCCAACGTCCAATTGCAATAGAACTTGATAAAGCAATGAGGCCACTAACTATATATACGTATCGATTGTGGTCCCAATTTTATGCACCTTACGTCTCTCTTTCTATTATATAAATCCAAATGCCTAGAATTTATGGTTAGAATGGCATTATCTCTTCACTTTTATTTATTTTTTTCATACCTTTCCCATTGACCTCACGAGGCATTAATTCTATCTACATCTTTGCTTTTTATATATGCATGGTTGGAGGTGATCATCATAGTGAAATGCTTGTGTGGGGGGTCCAAAAATGTTCTCAGTACGTAGTGGAAGATTTACAAACTTCACTTCAAAAACATTATCTTGCTCGTATCTTCTTTTAGCTTCTTCATGAGTTGGTGCATGCTTCTTTTTTCTTTTTCTTTTTTTCTTTTTTTTTTTTCCTGCTTTTTGTAAGAGTTTTGAGTACGTGACGATATATCACAATTTAATCCATTATTTGTTGGACAGATTGCATAAGAAATCTTATCTTCTTTTCTTTACCATATATTATTAAGATATCCGAATCATCTTTTTAAGGTTTTTTCTAAATTAATATGTTTGCAATGTTCTTTAAATTGTCTTGATCAGTTGCCCTCAAAAGGTGTATTCTTTTTGTGCACGTGTGGGAACCACAATCGTAATCATGACCCACTTTTAATAGTGCTAGAAAATGATGGTGATTGTGATCCCAAAAACCTAAAGTCATGCTCTTTCTGACTCGATGCTTTATATTTGAATGCTCCTGCAAAGCATAGATTTTTTTTTGTTCATTTATCATAAGGATTCCTTGATTATACATATTATAATTGAAGATTTGGGCACCTTTCGGCTTTGTAGATATATCAGAGTAAAAGGAGGGACAAATTGGAAGGAAAATGCCTTTTTATTGTTCGTGCTATATATCTACAAAATTTAAGATTTTAACAATTTAATTTGAATATATTCTTTGCTAGTAAGATTTGGGTTTCGATCTCTTAGGATCTACAGTGATAGAGACATATAAAATAGATCTTAAAATATTTATTAAGTATTTAATTTTACCTTAAAACTTCACATCATATGTTTATCTTTCTCTCGCTCTAAATCTTAGAGTTTAGATTGAAATTGATGCATGGATTTGGGTTTGCACCAAACCCAATCAAGCTTTTAGACTTTGATAATCTTGAATCTAAATTCGAATTCTTCTATCAAACGCTACCTCAAGAGATTTAGATTTGTGAGAATCAAGTTGTTTTTTATTTTAAGTGAAACGATGTGACAGAAATAAAAACACTTTTAAACTTTAATATATATATATAAATATATATATGTGTGTGTGTGTGTGTGCGCGCGTGTGTGTGCGCGCGCGCGTGTTGAAAGCTTAAGAAAAGAACAAGCACACAGACGGTTTGAGAAAAGATGCCATAGACAATACAAACACTCTACTCAGAACTCATTCTCTTTTTCATTACATTTTCTATACATGCTACTGTTTTATTTATAATGTGTATTTTATAACAACCAATACAAATGTTCCAATCTTGAGATGACACATGTCTACAAGGATCTCTTATTCTATTATGAGAGTATCTTCTAGAATGTTGTCATAGAAATGACACAATTTGAACATTCCAGAGTAAGAAATTGGAGTTTGTAAGTTTTACGGCTATAGAGTGTGAGACAGAAGTGAGAAAGGAGGTGGGAGTAGGGGTGGAGGAATTTTTTTTGGAGGCCATGGAGGAGTGGTGACACAAGTCCTAGGCTATAGATACCATGTTGAAAGCTTAAGAAAAGAACAAGCACATAGACTGTTTGAGAAAAGACGGCATAGACAATACAAACATGCTACTCATAATTCATTCTCTTTCTCATTACATTTTCTGTACGTTCTATTTATAATGTGTTCCAATACAAATGTTCCAATCTTGAGATGACAGGTGTCTACAAGAATCTCTTATTTTGTTATGGGAGTATCTTCTAGAATGTTGGTTTTTCCTAAAGTTTCTGCTGCTGCGATAGTGGGTGCTGCTTCTGAAGTGGTGTCTTTTTGTGTGGAGGTGCCTTAATAGTATGTGTGTGTTCGTATGTGTGTTGAGTGTGGTTTATCACCAATGTAAGAAAAGGGCAGGGGAAAGATATATTGTAGAGACTATAGACTATAGACTGTTAATATAACTTATAACTTATAGCTTAAATAATAAATTTTATAATTCATAAGCTGTTTACTGTTTGATAAACATGTATCCAAAACACTTTTAAAGTTAGTTACATTAATTTTTTTTTAAATATACAATTATCTACACGAGTTTTTCAATAAAAGTTTTAATTTTTTGTTTTTTTATAAAAGTAAACTTTCAGCTTTTTTAGCTAATTAGAACACTTTTTATAAATTTATCAAACATATTATTTTTCTTTAAAAGAAATTTTAAATAATTAAAAGTATATTTTACGCTTTCAAACGTAATCCCAAACAGGCTTTAAGTAAATCGATAGGCAGTACAGCTTGTTGCAAAAAAACAAAAAAAGATCACATGGGTATGCAGCGGCAGGTAGCCTAATGCGACTAAACAAATTATTTGATGGCAATCTGAATGTGGAAGCAGATTGAAGCCATGCCTAATTGATCATTTCAATTGTAATTTCACAGCACATATATGCATTACTAGTAGTACGTACAAGTGCATGGCAAACAAAGTTTCGCCCAAAAACTAAAAACCAAACCATAGTTGGATATGACATCATCACGACGTAAGATCAACAGCATTATGTCATGTTGATACAAAGCACTAAGCCATACATATATAACTGATTTAATATTATCTCATATTGTTTTAATTATTGCATTCCTCTTTTGAGTATTTAAATCATGGTCTGTCGGTTAAAGCAGAATATGGACTGAGGCTATTTATTATTATTATTATTATTGTTAGAAAAATATATATATATATATTAATTTATATTTATTAAAAGGAAAGAATATTAATTAAAAAGTTATTTATTTATTTTATAATAAAGTAAGTACCCTGCTACTCTCATTGGATGATTTTATCAGAAGACCTAACCCGACATTTGACCTTGAAGTCTAATGCCGACAAAGAATTAAATACAAAAATATAAATAAAAATCTCAGGACCTTCCCTTTTTTTCTTCTCTCATTTACTTTCTTTCGTATGTCTTCTTTCTTATTCTATCAATTCTGCACTGTTTTTTAATTGATGGCTTTTGTTCAGAAAAATCTATACATTCTGATCATTTATGGATTCACCATTGAACATCATCGATCTCGTGATGTTTTAGTTTAAAAAACGACTTTACACGCTTAAGGTGTGCAAGACATACACATGCATTTTCAAAAAAGCGAAATCCATATAGAGTAATCCAAAAAGGGGTTTCAATTTCTTTTTCTAAATCATGCACGAAATTTGTGCACTCTATACCTATATTTAATATTAGTAGTAGAAAAATGAGATACGATAGAAAAATATTTGAATATTGTTTTAAACTTTCATTTATTAATATGAGTTTTTAAATACAGATCCACAACAATGTGTTGGGGAAATTGCGGTGATCTAGAGGTGGTATTAGAGAAATATGATACTTGCACAACAATAATTCAAGACACATGCACACAGCAACACCAAGAATTTAAAGTGGTTCGGCAACTGCTTATGTTTATAGGGAAAGAGCTTCACTATTAAATAGTAGAACATAAAAGACATTATAGAGGAGGAGGATCACACTTCACTCAACTCAACTCTCTCTCTCTCTCTCTCTCTCTCTCTCTCTCTCTCTCTCTTCAGATCTTCTTCACTGAGCCATTCTTGTGCTTTTTCCCTTATGGCACATTGCACTGAAAATGATCTCATTTCATAGGTGAGGCTTTAGAGGACAAGCAACCACAAATCTTGACAATGGGATGCTCCAACAACAAGTATTTACCAACAACTCGCATGGATGGTGGAAGCTGCAACTCTTGACCAAGCTTCAGTAGCTAATCTATTGGTTAAGCTGCACCTCTTAACCAAGTTGTATGGGCATGGAACACCCAACCAATCTCCCCCTCCATGTCTATTAGAGGAAAACACAATCTAATTTCCTCTAGTTGGCATCCATCCCTGCTATGTCTTTGCATAGCTCGGAATTCTCACTTATAACCACCTTCATCAGCATGTCTGCTGGATTCTCTTTGTGTAGATTTTCACAAACTTCAACAATTGTTGTTCTACCTCTTCATGTATCCAGTGATAGTAGATATCAATATGCTTGGTGCGTAAATGATACATTGAATTCTTGCTCAAGTCTAGAGCACTTTGACTGTCATGACGTACCTTGTAGTCTTCCTGACTAACCCCCAGTTCATGGAGAAACCGCTTCTTCCACAACATTTCTTTCCCAGCTTCCACTACGGCAATGTATTCTACCTCTATTGTAGAAAAAGCAACACATTTTTGCAGTTTGGACTACAAGAGATAGCTCCTTCTGCAAAAGTGAAAAGAAATCATGAGGTATATTTCCTACTATCTAGGTTTCTTGCCATATCTGAATCAATATAGCCCTCCAAAACTAGTTTAGCTCCTCCAAAACACAAGCATAACTTCAACGTACCCTTTAGGTACTTGAGAATATACTTGACCACTTCCCAATGATCATTTTCTAGATTTGAAAGGAATCTACTTATCGTGCCTACAGCATGAGCAATGCTTGGTCTTATACAAACTATTGCGTACATCAAGCTTCTTACAACTGGCGAATAGGGGACTGCTTTCATCTTTTCAATCTCTTTCTTTGAAGAGGGACACGAGCTCTTGCTTAACTTGAAGTGTATAGCTAGTGGAGTATTGATTGGCTTGGCATCTCCCATGTTTAAATATTTGATTATCCTTTCAACATATTTTTATTGTGATAGCCACAACCTTTTGGCTTTCCTACACGAACAATCTTCAGGTCCAAAATCTATAGCGCTGGGCCTAAGTCCTTCATGTCAAAGGACTTGGATAGTTCTTTCTTTAGCTTGTTAATCATGGACTTATCATCACCACTGATTAACAGTAAAGGAGTATAACAAACTTGTCATTGGCGAATCTTCAAGCATAAACATATTGATCTGTAGCAAGTCTCTTGTAACCATGACTCATCATGAATGGGTCAAACTTCTTGTACCATTGCCTTGGCACTTGCTTGAGGCTGTAGAGACTCTTCCTCAGCTTGCAGACTAAGTCATTTTTCCTGGAGCTTCAAACCCTTTTGGCTATTCCATGTAGATTTCCTCCTCCAAATCTCCATGGAGCTGTCTTTACATCAATCCGTTCGAGTTCCCAATTCAAGCTGGCTACCAATCCAAGTATGACTCATATTGAGGTCATCTTCACCACAAGTGAAAAGATTTCGTCAAAGTTGATTCCTTTATTCTGTAGGAACCCTTTGACAACTAATCTGACCTTGTGCTTCACGAGCTTTCCCTGGGCATCTTTCTTCAGCTTGAACACCCATTTGTTCTTCAGTGCTTTCATTCTTTCAAGAAGCTTCACCAACTCATAGGTCTGATTTTTCTACAAAGAACTCATCTCTTCTTGCATAGCCTACATCCATAGACTTCTACTAGCATGAGTTTAAACTTTGTAGAAGCTCTCTGGCTCCCCCTCATCAGTAAGCAGAATATAGTCTGATTTCGAATATCTCCTCGACGAAATCAATGGGTGGCCTCTTTCCAGTCTTCTTGGTTTAGCTTCATCAACCAAAAGAGATTCCTCACCATCTAACCCTTGTAGTGGTATTCCAGCTTCTGGTGGACAGGGTTCTTGCTCTCCCTGCTCATCACACTGTTCATATTCTTCTATTTCAAGAACTTGATCCTGAATGTTCTCATCATCTGTGGTAAACTGTAATGGTGTAGGATCTACAACATCAGAACTATTGGACTTTGTGGATTTTTCAAAGTCTATATACAACTGGTTTTCAAGGAACAGAACGTCTCTACTTCTGACAATTCTTTGTCATCGGATCCCATAACTTGTATCTGAATTCTTCATATCTATATTCAAGTTTCAGTCTCAGATCCTTGGATATGTGTGCAAAGGCTTTGTACCCAAACACTCTTAGCTGAGAATAAGAGACATCTCTTCCAAACCAAACCTTTCCAGGAACTTCAAATTTCAGTAGTACTGAAGGTGATACGTTGATCAGGTAACAAGAAGTATGAACAACTTCACCCCAAAATGGCTTTGGTAACTTGGCCATACTAAGCATGCATCTTGTTCTTTCTATGATGGTCCGATTCATCCTCTTAGCTACACCATTGTGTTGTGGGGTATGTGCGATCATCATCTCATGTTGGATACCATGATCAGTATAGTATGCAATGAACTCTCTGGAAATGTACTCTCCTCCATTGTCTTTTTGCAAGCACTTCAACTTCTTTCTCGTCTCTCTTTTTTCCAAGGAGTGGAAACTCTTGAAGTGCTCAAATACCTAGTCCTTTGTTTTCAAAAATACACCTAGACCTTTCATGAAGCATCATTAATGAATGTCACAACATATCAGTTACCTCCGAATGGTTTTTCTTCCATGGGACTGCATACATCAGAATGTGCCATACTCAACAACTCTGATCTTCTCTTGGCAGAGGAATTAAATAAGACTTTATGTTGTTTTCCAAACTATCAATAATCAGAAGGGTTCAACACAATGCCTTTGGCAACTTTAATGAATGCCTTTTTTGCAAGCGTATCCAACCCTTTCTTATCCATGTGTCTACGTCTCTTATGCCACAAATTCGGTGATGCCTCAGCTTCCACTATGTTGAGGCTATCAGAATTGATCTTCACATGGGTTTTGTACAACGTACTACAAATGTGTCCTCGGGTAACAACCATGGCACCTTGTGACAACTTCCAAGTGCCTTTGCTAAAATAGCTGTCATAGCCTTGTCAATCAAGTGTTGTCCCAGAAATTAGGTTGAGGGAAGGTCAGGAACTGAACATCCTTCAACACCATGGTGCAACCAATGTTGGTTTTGATCTGCACATCGCCAACTCCCACAATCTTCGAGGAACTAGCATTTCTCATCTTTATAGTATCAAAGTCTCTAGCTTTGTACATAGTAAAGAACTCACTATGGGAAGTGGGATGGTATGTGTTGTCGTGTTTGCCACCCACTCAACATCATGGCTTGCAACATGCAAACACATCTCATCACTGATAGAGAGTACTGCTACATCTCCCAAAAGAGTGACCATAGCTGCACCATCTTCTTTCTTCAGCTAGCTGCTTTGACCTTGCTTTATTTGAAATTTGTGGAAGTTCTTTCTTAGGTGGCCTTATTTTCCACAAAAGTAACACTTAAAGTTTATCTTCTGCTAGTTCCTACTATCGCTGGACCTTCCACGTCACTGAGACTTCCCTTTATTTCTACCTCCACTTCTGCCTTTGCCATTACCTTAAGGCCTATCTCTACTCTCAATGACAAAGGCATGACACTGATTCATGCTCATTTCCTCCATCTGGCCTCCTTGTTGAACAGGGCATCCTTGACCATCGTCATGGTAAGTTTGCCATCTAGAGTAGAGTTACTTAGGGAGACCACCAGTGTCTCCCAAATTTCTTATAATGAGCTGAGAAGTAGCATAACTTGTTCTTCATCGCGAGGAATTAACTTGACTGACTCGAGCTGGTTAACTAGGTTTTGAAACTTGCTAGTATGCTTGGCAACAAAGGTGTCGCTCTTTAACTTCAAGTTAACAAGTTGTCTCATCAAAAGGACATTTTTAAAGTAGTCTTAGCTTGATACATATCCTCCAACTTCTTTCATAGGGCATATGCATCTGTCTCTTGGGCTACATGGTGAAAACACTATGGTCGGTCCATTGTTTATCTGATCGATAGTCTTCTTGTGCATTTTTTTCTACACCTGATCCGTAACTTTATCTGGCTTAATCCCTTAGGGTTAGAAAGATCTTTACAGTTCAGAAGATCCTTCATTTAAGAGATCCCTCATTTGAGATCTATAAAGACTATGGTTTGAGGCAGTTAGCTTTATCATGGCACCTGATGTTGAATCCTCCATATAGACTTAGACTGTTTCTAAGTTCAAAATGCAAGTACAAGATCTTCGAGGTGGAATTGTGCAAAATGGATAGTACGATTGTGTCTAGAATGGCTGAGTTTGCCAAGATTGAGTCTTGTTTCATCAAAATTGGCCCAAAATAACACAAGGTATGAGTTGCAAACCCAAAACAAGGAATAAGTCGCATGTGCAATGTGTGAGACACATGAAAATGCAAAGGCTCATGCAACTAACGTACTTCTAACCCTAGCACACATGGGTGTGTACTTCATGCACCTTCAACTTTCAGTACGCATGGGGGCACATTGGCACTTGTACTTCACGCGCTTCAGCCTTTGTGGTGCATTTAGGGGCATGTGGATCTCGTGCTCTCCTTCCTCACTGGTGCGTGGGGTTACTAGATGACCTTCAGGCGGCGCATGGAGGTGCGTGCTATGTCTTTTTAGCCTCTATTTTACATCGTTGTTCTTGGTTTCATGAAATGAACAGTCTGGTATGCTCAGATTATTTGACTGAGCAACGTAACATAATTGAGTTTTTCGAGAAAAAAACAACTCTTCCCAACACGCTCTGATACCACTTGTTTGGGAAAATCACAGTGATCCAAATGTGATATCAGAGAAATATAACACTTGCACAGCAGAATTCAAGACACACACATGCACACGCTGACACCAACAATTTAACATTGTTTTGCAATTGCCTACATCCAGAAAGAAAGAGCTTCACTATTAAATAGTAGAACATAGAAAATATTGTAGAGGAGAAGGATCACACTCCACCCAACTTAACTCTACTCTCTTCTTTTTCTTAGAGCTCACCCTTACTCTCTCTCTCTTTCTATTTTAAGCTCTTCTTCATTGAGCCATTCTTGTGCTTTTTCCCTCACGGCACATTGCACTGGAAATGATCTCCTTTTATAGGTGAGGCTCTAGAGGACAAGCAACCACAAATCTTGACAATGAAATGCTTCAGTAGCAAGTATTTACCAACATCTAGCATGGATAGTGGAAACTACAACTCTTGACCAAGCTTCAGCAGCTAATCTATTGGTCAAGCTGCAACTCTTGACCAAGCTGTATGGGTATGTAACACCCTGCACAATGTACTCTTCGTATGTGCATATAATTTTTTAGTACAAAATGTAGACATCCATTATAATGAGCAACATTATAGTCGAACAGCACGGTCTTCTCCTCTCGATTGATCTACAGTATAGTCATTTGTTTGATTGTTATGCATTGCTTATGTTTCTTCAAGACAATCTCATGTGTGATAATTGTGATAATGATTCAGCTCCTTCAAAGTCATCAAGGTTTAAGATGAACTTCGTATAGTTGGAAATACTTAAGACACAACCATCTCAAATGTAACTCTAGATATAATGATCATTATAATTAGAATATTTATCATGGACAAATATTGTTGTTGTACAATTTATTTCATGGCCGCGGTTGCTAACAATTTTGCTGTCGCTTTTTTTGTGAGGACAACTTGACCAAGGAGATACTATTGTAGGGGCCTAGTAAAAAGGGTCTTTATCCTATGAATTTAAAGCAGTTTGCTAAGAATAAAATAAGAGAACATATAGAACTTCTTTAGAGTTCAAACATTCACTAGTATCTGGTATGGAAGGCTTGGCCAC
The DNA here is from genome assembly GCF_018687715.1 of Carya illinoinensis. Taxonomy (NCBI): domain Eukaryota; kingdom Viridiplantae; phylum Streptophyta; class Magnoliopsida; order Fagales; family Juglandaceae; genus Carya; species Carya illinoinensis. Next base: position 25,350,799 of record NC_056762.1, read on the forward strand.
CACAATTCATAAGTTTTGTAGAGTGTCATCTCTTCTCACTAGCTGACTATGTTGAGTCAAGTCTTGTAGTTCAATTTGTGTTCATTGTTAGTTTGGAAAGAGCAAATAGATGCCCTTTGCTAAGTCTTTGCATGTCACAACTAGTTCTTTAGTAGGGTTGGGAAACGGGCCCGTCCGTTGGCCTGCTTGTGCATCCCACCCGGCCCGCTCAATATGAGGTGAAAAATCCACCCAGTTTGCCATGTAGGTGAGGCAAATTGAGTTTTTGTATTACCAAAGAAAGGTGAGTTGCTAGTAGAATATCCGCCCGCCCGCCCGCCCCATATATATATATAATCCTAATTCTAACTTCTAACCCTCTCACCATCTCTTTCTTCTTCTCCTTCCTCTTCTTTTTCTCCAAACCTTTCCTCTACTCTTTTCTTCTTCCTTCTCTCCTCACTTTTTCTTCTCCAATGTTATGGGTCGCGTGAAGTTCTCCAGTTCCTTCTCTTGGTTGCGACACCGTCATTCTCTAGTTGCGAACCAAAGACCCACAATGTCATTCTCTAGTCGTGAACTAGAGACACATGGCGTCTTTCTTTGGTCATGAACCAGAGATTCATAGTGCCATGGGTCTTTGGTTGTGATGTCGTTCTCTGATCACGAAGTAGATAACCATGGCCTTGAATCGATTTTGGTTCCACGTTTTATTTGATTTTCATTTTATTTTAGTTGGTTGTTTGGATTTGGAATGTGCAGCGGGGGGAATGGCAAAGGAAATATTTTTTTGATGAACTTTTGTCATTAGGAAGTGGAGGATTGACCAATACTTGCCCTCCATCCGTATGCCCATGTGATGGGAATGAATGGCCTTTTTGTAAGGCAACAAGATGATATTAGGTGACCCTGTCCAAGCTGAGCAGGGAGGCTGCAGACCTATTCTTTAGAAATTGTATATAGTGATATATGGGTATCATCTTTTTATCTTTAATAAGTGGTTATACTTTTTATACAATTTTTGTTGATGGTTTTTTAAGATATTTAGGGCTCTTTCTTTTAAAGCAATGATATGATGTGTTTGATTGGTTTGCTAAATTTTAAGTGTCTAATTGAAAGTCTTCTCTCTATCAAAATCAATCAATTGCAAACAAAGGGTGGGGTGAATATACCTCTCACCACTTCACAAACTCTCTTTCATCCTCAATTAAAAAAAATAAAATTGAAAGACTTGTCATTAGTTAGAGCATCTCATTTGTAATTTGATGGTATCGGTTTGTTGAATTTGACACAAGAGGATGCTACACAAAACCTTCTAAAATGATTTCATTGAAATCATCACTTTGAATAAATAGGTAGTTGAAAGAAACCATAGGCCTGTTATAAGCAAGCCTGGCATTACTAGCTTAGTCATGTATAAACAATACATGGCCGAGGCCTTCTCCACTACCAATTTAGTAGTCTACTCCTTTTATCATGATCTTCAAAAGAAAATCAAATTACTTAGCTTTGAAAGTGTTGGTTGTGCATAATATTCTCTACTTAGGTCATACATACACTAAACAAAAAATGGAGTAAATAGTGACCTTCCTAGGGTACAACTCCAATCACAAGGGTTACATATGTCTTGATCCTTCCTCTAATAAGGTGTATATTTCATGGCATGTTGTATTCAATTTGAACCCATTTCCAGCTCATGATAAAAATATCTCTTCACACTCTACAGGAGCTTCTTCCCCATAGAGACATAATGTCTTGCTTGTTGCATTGCATGTTTATTCCATTAATGTTGCACCTTCCCCCTTCCATTGAGGCATCACCTACCAAGACATCATTTTCTCCTCATTAAGGCTAAATTGTCCAACCTTTTGGGACAAGTTCTTCTTTATCTCAGGCTACATCTTGTATTGATTACACAGAGATGGTATTGACTACATTTGGGGCTACAAATGAACAAGACAACTTGTAAACAATTCGAGTTCAGCGCGTATATACTCGATTTGGACTTGGTTTATTTAATAAATAAGAAGTTTGTAAACAATAATATTGATTCAGATTAAGCAAGCAAAAATTATCTAAAACTCAGCTCAACTCGATTTAGGATCATGAACAAAACTCGTATAAGTTCGATTTAGCTTGTTTGGGCTCGTTTTGAGGCTTTTAACATGTGATATATATATATGTTATTTTTATTACATGTTAGTTATATTTTATATATTTAATTATATATTATTAACTTATTTATAGGTTACCTTTTTTTTCATGGAAATATACTTCATTGCATTCATTCAGTAAACGAAGTTACAACTGTGACTTATAAATCAAGCGAACCCGACTATAAGATCAACTAACGTAACTGCTCAGGAGCTTCCCCGCACACAAAGTGGCAGACATTGTCTTAAACTTCTAAAACTCTCAAAAGAGAGAGTAAACATTCTGTATGATCAGAGACTGGATGGCCCCTCCAACCTCCAGAGAGACAAAATGCGGAGACAAATACTATGAATAAACAGTCCAATAGCATATACCTATACTAAATCTTATTAAACAGACAACCCACAAAACAAAAAAACCAACAAAACAATCAAACCACGAGCACGGCATGAGCTCTGACAGCACACCCTCCACAGACAATCGGCATCACGAGCCCCAACGACACGAGCACCCAGCTCATTAAATAGGTTACCTTATTTAATAGACTTATTATGTTCCTAAAGTGTGTATAGGATGGATACTATGTATAATTCTTTTTATATAAGATATATTATGAATTAGTTATCTATATTTAGGTGGATATTTTATTACAAGTTATATGATATATTAAACTATTTTATGTTTGCAATACAAATTATTTTATATGATATATCAAACTATGTTATATAATATAACATTAGTGTCATGTATAAATTTTCTAATTGTTATATAGATTATAGCCTATTGATATAGTTATAAATGAAGGAGTGAATGCACATTCACTTGGAATAGTTGCCAAATTAACTTTAACTGGGTTAGCATAGATCATATAAATAATACATATCATATATATCATAAGTTGATAGTATTTCTTTTTAATTAAGGAATCATATCATTAATCTTATATACAATATAGTTTTCATTATACTAAATAAATGATAACACATATTCTAATTTATAACTATTATTTATTACTTATATTTGCATATTATTATATTATTATAGTATAATATACGTCAATAACTTATATATTATAATTATATATTAATTATATCATATATATGCTTGTAATATACATAATATCGTAATGTACGCTAGGATATATTCATAATTTATATTTAATAATAATATAGTGTATGAGTACTAGAACGTTTGACTTACTATGCTAGCTATATATATATTAAATGGTTCAACGTTATTATGTATTACTTTTTTTAATTTATAACTATAAGTTAATTTAATTTATAAATATTTACATCAAAAGGATTTTTTAATCAAAACTATTTAGTTGAATAGTTAAATGGTTAGAATTTTATGTAAAATTAAAATTTCTTATATTAACCAAAAGACAAAATGTCATATTTTCTTTTGATAAAACTGAGTTCAAATTCAGGCTACTCGAGTTTGACTTGTTTATTTATTTTTAGTCAAGCTTGAATCTAGTTCTAATAACATTAATGATCAATGAGCCGATTCAAACAAGAATATTCGAGTTTTATTCAAATTCGAACTAATAAATATATTAATTGAGCTTGAGCACCCTTATTTGAATTCGTCTTGACTTGGTTTATTTGCAATCCTAAAGTCTGCATTGTTCTGAGCAACAAGATGTTATTGACGACACAGAGACATTTAGCTCAATGATTAATTAACCAACAACTGTTTGACTAATTTTGGTTCTTGCAATCAATTGCATCTGGCCTATTAAGCAACTTAATATATCTAATGCTTTCTTGCATGGGTACTAAACTATCAAGGAATCCTTCATGGAGCAACCGAGAGGCTCAAAGATCCTCTCATCTTAACTATGTTTGTGAGTTGCACAAGGCACTTTATGAGCTTCAATAACCTCTCTTTGTTTCAAAGGGTCTCTCTAAGTCCTATTTGACTAACGGCCTATTAGGATTTGCAGTATCAGTCTTAAAAAGTACTTAAAAGTCTTAAAATCTCTTTAATAAAAAAATTAGGTTGTTTGGGTGTTACATATTAAAACACTTTTAATCTCAAATAAGTTAAAAAGTACATTTGAGGAAAAGCATCAAACGTGCTTTTTTGAATAATGCAGAACATAATTTAAATGTTAAAAAAACTTTCAATAGACTTAAATACCAATACAAATTACAACTTTCAAACTTTTAAGGATATGGTCATAATTTTTAAAAATTTAAATAATCCTCATTTTTACCTTAGAAAGCACTTTTTAAAATTTGTTTTTTCTAAAAAAACATAACATGTTTGAAAGTGTTTTAAACATATGGTTACCAAACAGTAAATAATTTTTTATTAGTAAAACTTATTATCTAAGTTAATAATAAGCTATAAGCCTTAAAACTATAACCTATATTTCTCACTGCAATCCAAAAAATACACTAAGAGCCTAGTTGTAATTGCGTTAAAAGTCTTAAAAATATTTAAATAGTTTTAAAAACACTACAAAGAAAAAATTAAGTTGTTTGGTTGTTTTATATTAAAGTACTTTTTAATATTTATAAAAATAAAACAAAAATAAAAAGCTAAAATGTACGTTTTGGAATAAGCATCAAATTGATCTTTTCCTCAAACGTCTTTTTCGGATATTATGGAACGTAATTATACTTCTAAAAAAAACTATCAATGGATGAAAATAACTATATAATTTTTAAATAATTACAGCTTTATCCTTATTATATCTGATTGAGTGAGAATCCATTTTATCATTATTTTCTATTTTAAATTGAATTTCAAGTTTCAAATTTTAAAATTTTTACCATTTTCAATACCTAACACATAAGCATGTATGGTTATGTAAGTAAAATTTTAATTATAGATAGCATCTTCCATCTTTAAAAAAATAAATGACCTAATTTTATGTCATTTCTATTTCAGAAAGTACTTGTTTACTTTTTTTCCAGACAAATATAATATGTTTAAAAATAGTACTTTAACATATAGTTACAAAACAGTAAATAAATTTTTATTTTTTTAATAATAATATCTATTAATTTAAGCTCAACAACTATATATAACCCTTAACCTAGCTAACAGCTATATCACCGACCACATGCACTAAGGCTTTGTTGGATCTATGGTTGACACATCACTTTTTATGCCTCATCAATCATCCATTCGCAATTTCATTCTTCTATATGTGAACAAGATTATTATCACCAGCACACATTCCTCCATTATTGACGATCTCGTTCAAAGTTTGCAGGCTGAATTGAAGCTCAAGGACCCCGGGTCCTTGTCTTATTTTCTTGGGAATTTATGTACACACTGAGATGGGCAATCACTCCACCTCAATCAAGCTAAATACATCAGTGACTACATTCATCTTATAATTAAGAAACTTGAACTCAGTGTTTACTTAAAGAGGGAAACCTTTATTTGTAACTTGTAGTTTTTTTTTTGTAAATCATATTTTCATAAATTGATAATCATATTCATAGTACTTTTTGTGTTTTAAATTATGATTTTAATATTTTCTTGTATTATATTTATTAATGCACAATATACATTAAGAAAAACATACCACAAAATATTAGTTATTATAATGCTAGCAAAAGCTGAAACGACATATATATAATAAAACAATCTGCTACCCTCACAATGGGGCAGACATGCATGGTTGTGGTGCCTGAGAGTCGAGATGTGTGGTTTTGGGGCTGTGGCTCAATAGAATCATTATTCATTAAATACTAGTTTTTGTAGTACTACAGTGTCTGTGGTTTGAAACGAAATGGACCCTCAAAACCGTCCCCACCGTCCAGACAAGGTTCGTGCATGATCCAGCGTGCACTTTTTCGAACTACCCAACCACCGATATTCATAGCGTGCTATTGCCTGAAAAAAAAGACAACCTTTGTCAGTTTCTTAGAGCAATAATATACCATTAAGGTTTTAGTACCTTAACCCAAAGTACTTTTATCTTTTTATCCCTTATACAAATATTGCTTGCTTCAACCGTTGCATGAGTCTAGGAAACCATTCCCACTTATCCAGGACTATGCTTTCTTTCTGTTCCTGGAATTAAGCTTGTTTATATTAATTGTTTTCGAGCTTCGTGAATTACGGGTTGTCTTTGTGTCTTATTTATTGGTTCGTTTAATGAAATAATCCGTGGGAGTTCAAAGCACTAGATTTCGATATGCGTTCTTGTAACCTGTTCTGTCTGACTGTTGGTTTTATATATTTATATATATAGACTCCATAACCTAGTTTGTTGCAAAGGAGGACATATGCTTGTTTCTTTGCTGATTGGAGAGGTTTTGAGGTTTATATGAAAGGTTAGTAAAGCGAGTCCTTTTTGGTTAACTTCGTTTTACTATTTCTCAGGTTTTTTCAGATATATGTGTCTTGGCGGCCGATCTAGTTAAATTTCTGGAAACCCATTTGGCCAAATCTCAATTTGGTTTCTTCAGTTTTGATCATTGGATGCTGCAAAATTTACTTTTTGTTTATCTATTCATGGACGGTTTTGTTTTTTAATCATTTGGGCCACTTTACATTGCTTCCAAAGGCAGAATCCAAAGCAACTTTGCTTCAAGAAGCATGAAAAGAACTTTCAAATTGCCAGCCAAAATATGCCTTCCTTTCTGGTTCCTGTGAACTATATCTTCGTGGTGTTTTTATTCATTCATTCTGAAAGCAATATATCCGCAATTATTCAGCTTGATAAGTCCACAGCTTTCTTCTGTTATGTGCTGAGCATCTGTGGCTCTATCATCAATATGCTGAGCTTTGATTCATTTGATATCACAGGGAAAGCCAAAATTTTCAAAAATTTGATAGGACAAAAGTCTTAGTAGCCGGCACAGGGGAAGGGATTGCTAGTAAAGAAGGGATTTTCAATTGATCAAAACATTTGAAACTTTTGTCTGAGATCCAAAAATAAGAATGGAAAGTGGTTTTCAATCAGCTTGGAGGAGTAGCTATTTGCGTGGGCTAGAAAATGTGGAGGAAGACCAAGAGCTGAAAGTAGTAGCATCGTTGCCCGTGATTCCTCAACCACAAACACCGCGAGAGCCTATGGAATTCTTGTCAAGGTCATGGAGTCTTTCGGCTTCCGAAGTTTCAAAGGCTCTTGCCGAAAAGCAGAAACAGTTTTTCCCAGACAATAATCAGATCAATTTCCCAGAATCATCTGCTGTACCAGAATTAGTAAGCCAACACATCCCCAACACTTTTTTATGTTTCAGCTTCCCTCTTCATGGTTCATAATTTGCCATGGGAATTAAGGCTAAAAATAAATACTCAGTTCATCAGAAAGGAATTGGTTACTTTTCAAAGTGAACATACCGATAAAGGTTTTCCCCATGGATGGTGCTACTTGAATGAATATGTGAAAATTTTATGCCCTCAAACTGGTGATAATATAATTCAGAAGAGGCATATGTATTTAAGGTTTCATAGGAAGTGCTCCTCAACTCTTAATTTTGTAAAATGATCAATTACTTGTGCTTTGTTGTGCTGTTCTGTTGCAGCCAGCCAAGCTAATAAATTCCATTGTGGCACGGAGGACGGGGTCATTTGGAAAATGGTTCCACCACAAAGAGTCCAGCATCAGCTTAGTGAAGAAGAAAGATAGGGCACGCTTAGAAAGTGCACATATGCATTCTACTCTCTCAGTTGCTGGACTAGCTGCAGCCTTGGCTGCTGTAGCTGCAGCAGAGAACTCCAGTGACTCAGGAAAAAAGATGAGCATGGCTTTGGCATCTGCTACAGAACTTTTAGCATCACACTGCATTGAATTAGCTGAATTAGCTGGAGCCAGTCATGATTGCGTGGCTTCTGTTGTAAGATCCGCAGTGGAGGTTCAAACTCCAGGCGATCTAATGACTCTTACAGCTGCAGCTGCAACAGGTATTTTTGCTCAGTCTATCTCCATGATGTAATAAAAGGGTTTCTGGAGAAGTCTCATGAGTAGCTATTTATAAAAGCTTTATAACCTATTCCCTCTTCCAAAAATACTAAATGATGTTGAAATGGTTGCTTTGTGTATTAATCTCAAGAAAGAAGTGAAACATTTGGATAATTTCAAATAATATATTAAGGTGTCAGACAATATGTTTATCAAAGCATGCTTTATTTTGTTAGCAAGTTCCTTCTAGGAAAATATTAAAGTACAGTTAAATCAGTCCAAAATATTAGATTTGCCGCAATGTATTTGCTATTAGGGATTAATTCTGCACTCCAACCTGCGATTTGTTTAGTTCATTGGTCATTGGTTGATGGAATTCTTTTACTTTACAAAATTAGCTTTGCGAGGGGAAGCAGCCCTGAAAGCAAGATTGCCAAAAGAAGCAAAGAAGAATGCATCTATAAGTCCCTATGACAGAGGTATGATAGGGACCGACTGGAGTGCTGGTTTTCATAGTAGAATGGTGGAACAGACTCCTCCTTTTGTTGGGGAGTTATTGCAAGTAACACAAAAAGGTAATCTAGGATCAAAAGTTCAGGACTTCATCACTATTAAGTTAGTGCATATCCCACGCTATTGGACAATGCCTAATCTCTGGAGTTTGTTCTAGTTTTGGTAATGCAATTTGTGCAGTTCATCAATTTCAAATTTCAAACTATACTTTCTTCGACCGTTTGTCAATTCTTTTATATCTTTTGAGTCATATAATAACCAAGAGATCATACGAGAGATTTTTACATTATCAATTTTTTCCATTTTCATATATAAACAACATAGTCATATAAGATTATGTCGTGTCTCCTCCCAAATCTTTCATTTCTTTTCTCTTTTCTTTTGCACCTTTAAGATTCCAAATGACTGCTTGACCATATATACAGGGGTTTACCCTCTTAGTAATTTAAGCAGCTATTTTTAAATACTTTCTATCGGACTTGACAGGAGTTCTACGATGGAAGCATGTTTCTGTTTACATCAATAAGAAATCTCAGGTACTTAACTTAATGCAGAGGAAAATAAGGAAAGTTTGTCTGTTTGTCTTGTCCGCTTGTCTCTTCATTTTCTCATATCACTTTGTTTTCAGGTCATAATTAAGCTCAAAAGCAAACATGTTGGAGGAGCATTCTCCAAGAAGAATAAATGTAAGCATTTACATTTGAAGTCTCTTATTAATTTGGCTGTTGTCTACTTCTCACCAGCTGCTTCATTCTCTTCTCAACATCAAAACTCTCTTTCAATTCTTTCCTGTTAAACAAGCAGACAGTACTTCGTCACAAAGAAATTTCCCTTGACAATAAATTTCTACCCTTTGTTTCCTTTTCATCTGAATGTACCCTGCTGATACCAGGTGTTGTTTATGGAGTTTGTGATGAGACTGCTGCTTGGCCATACAGAAAAGAAAGGGAAATTACTGATGAGGTCTATTTTGGCCTCAAAACCGGACAAGGTCTTCTAGAGTTCAAGTGCAAGAACAAGAACCATAAACAGACATGGGTGGATGAAATTCAGAATCTTCTTCGTCGAGTTAGTTGCATTGAAGCAACTGAACACTCTCTAGAATTCTTAAGTATTAATAGTATATGACATGTTTTTGTGTATATATAGTGCAAGAGTAGGACAGATACCTTTATTAATGCCGTACTCCTAGTTCATGAGAGATGAAATTGGCATCACAGATTATATAGGAACATGCAATGTACTGCTCTTATGTTTGGTTCAAAACAATAATCATAAAATTCAAATTTTAGCTGAGAGTTTTGAGAGCATTTATGTGTAATTACAATACAATGGACTGGAATCTTGATACAAAAAATTAAATAAATAATTGAATGTACATACAGATCTTACCCCTTTTATTTGCTTAATCTCCAATTGGAGGTTGACATCTCATCATCTCTATATTTTTTTAAAAGACCTGAGTTCCATATAATCATTTCTCATTTTCAAAACAAATAATGTCTCAGCACATTAATATTGAATGTATCTGTACAGCTTTTGAAAATTTATGTGCCCAAAACGGCTACTTATCCAGTCTCACTCTCTCGGTTAGTTGCTATGGCTGCATCTCCTTTCCAACTTCTAAAACAAGCATTTGGATGTAGAAACTAGGTGGTTTGGAGCCTGGAGGTTTGGCTTTGGAAATTGCGTGTCGAAACTGAACTTTGGATGCCAATATACAGCCAAGCAAGCATACTTTCATAATCATTATAATTTTTTTTTTTTTTTTTTCAGAGTAAAACTTTGGATGAAATACAAACAAGAACAGGTAGAATTAAATGTTCGACTAAGACGGATTCTTGATATCAGTCAAATTTGGGCCTTGTTTTTTTTTCCCCAAAAAGTTTAGTCTTGGGGGAGAACTAAAGACTGTTAGCATTATTTAAATTAATGGACATATATAGATTAGGAATCTGACATTGTATAATTGCCAAATATAAGATTTGAATGATGTTTGTAAGGTCAAATAAATGTGATCAAGAAAGTGACATAAATGGGCCATTGATACATATCTAGGAGTCATGGTTTTGGTTAGGTCATGAGCATAAAGTGCTACGGGCTCAATTCATGTGTAGAGACACATTAGGGACCTATGTCATTTCATTATTTTATGATGGGCAAAATCGAAATTTAGGGTATTATTTATCGAAATTTAGGGTATTATTTATAGGTCATGATCCCCACTCTTGATTCGTCTTCTTTTTTTTAGAGAGTGAATATTGGACGTGGAAGACCACACCGATGCGCTATTCTCTCCAATGGCTACAAGTACGTTATCTTTTTTAGATTTCTACATAGATTTAAAAAGAGATATTTGTGTTTTTAGATTTTATAGAAGATCTCACGAGTGGTATCAGAGCCTCCTTGTCAAATCTGTGCAGAAATAAGGCTTTGTACTTGTGAAATACAATTGTTGTATTTTGTGAAGTTTTCGCCACTCAAGTTCCTTATGATTTGGTTTTTGGAGTTTTTGACGTAACCGGAAAGTTTCTCTTGAGATTTTATGGTGGTTGCCAGTGTGTAGCCTACCGGATCTATAAAAAACCGTCATTTACGTAGGCCAAAAGTTTTTATTTATTTATTTATTTATTTTGGGTTTTGACTAAAAGGGGGCTGTCGGAGACATAGGAGGATGCCGGAAATGTCCTCACCAGCATCCCCTCATCTAGATCTGTCGAGATAGCGACAGCTCCAGTGGCCTCTGTTGGCTTAAACTTTGACTCAAACTAGTGAACCAAAATTTAGAGCAGTTTTACCTACAAGTATACAAGTGTTGTAGTATCTAATAAGGTCAAATCTACAGTGATGGACTTATATGATAAGGAAAACAAAATCAAACAATGAAAATAAATTACTAAAAAGACGTGAAATCAAATAGAAGAGAAAATTACTGAGATGAAGATTTTTTAAAGTAGCATAATAAAACTAAAATGATAAAATAAATTGATATAGAGAGCGACTAAGGTTTCGAGAATCCGTCTAATAATTTAAAATATTATTTCCGATCGACTTACTTCAATTAAAATAGGATAATGATTCTGTTTAATTAGGGGTGCTACCTGCATATGCTGGTGCGGGGCACCCCTTACCCTCACCCCGCCCCGCATATGCCGGGGGATGGAAATTCCATCCCGCACCTGGCCCCAGGGAGGCAGGGGCGGGGCCCCCCGCCCCAGTGTCGGGGGGCGGGAAGAACACCCCATCCACCCCGCCCCCCACCCACTTCAGGAACACTACGTTCCATTAGGCTTAAAAAAAAAATTGGGTCTAAAAAAAAATTTTTTGGGTCTAAAAAATATTTTTTTAGACCCAAATTATTATATAATTAAATTGTAAATTAAAATTTATATATATAATAATAATTTAAAAACTATTAACATAAAAATTATGTTATTAATTTTTAAATTTGTTAGACTTGTTCACAAGAGTTACAAGAGAATGAGACTTGTTCACAAGATTGCAAATGGCATGGACATCCTAGGCCACTTTATATAAAACTTCAATGTCATACAAGAGTCTTACTTGAGCAATGTGGGACTTACCCGCCCCGGCATGTGCGATGCGAGGTACCCTGTCCGCCCATGCGGAGGCGTGGCGGACAGGGGCGGGGTAGCGGGGGGTGGGCCCCCGCTGCCCACCCCTACGTTTAATTGGAAGATTTAACATTTAAGATCAAGAAAAATAGTCACTAATGATTATCAAATGAGCCATGGAAATCAAATAAATATTCTCCATCAAAAAACTAAAATAAAATACAAAGTGTAACACTAGAAACATAATCTAGACCATAGAGCAGGAGTGAAGATAAATCCCTAAATGAAAAAGCTTCCCGCTCCATTTGTCCCAAGCTGTCCAACAAGCTTCCAACTCAAATGCCGCCTCTCTTCCCGTCGTTTGAGCCTTTGGTTCCATCTCAGTTCCTTGAAAGCTAGATTTTCCGCTGCTAAAGTGCAACCTCACGTTTTTCTCTCCAAGGAAAATAAAAAACAGCAGCCAAGAAGCCCCCTTGAAAAGCCCAAAAAAAATAAAATAAAAAAAACTCCCGCTCACTCTCTATGAAAACTAGCCAGCCGTCGTACTCTGTTTTTTCTTCCAAGCTCCCATTTTTCCTCTCCACCCAAAAACTCTCCAAAAGTAATATCAAAACTCCTCCCAGCTCTCAACAAAAAAGAAGCCTCCAATCTCTCTCCTCTTTCTTTTCATGTTCTGGCCTTTAGTCTTACCAAGAAAGCCCAAGAAAATCCTTCCCCTGTCCGTAAATCACTCCTCATTTCTCTATCTTCCAAAAATAACCCATCTGCATGTCTCTTTTTAATTTCAATGAAAGTTTCTGTGCCTTTTCTGCTCTCCATCTTTTTCTGTTTTTCCCCAACTGTCCTAGAAGTCCTGTGTCATGCTTTTCCCCTCCAACTTAACCTTGGTTCATGCAGCGTCCTCCTTTCATATACGTCCCCTCAAAAGCCCCCAAACAAAAACAAGCCAGCCAAAAGCTAAAGCTATAAAGAGAGCAGCTCTCCTTCCATTTCGTCTAATGCCCAACATCCTCAAGAAAAGAAAAAAAAAAAAAACTCTCTGTGTCCTTTTCCAAAACTGTCTCCAGCGTGCCCACACCGCTGCCTTCCCCTTTCGGTGCTTATTGTGGTCCCACTCTGTATCGTATGCCTGTCTAGAAATATTTGAAAGCCTAAAATAAATAAAAAAGAGGAATTGAATATAAAAAATATGTTGTGCATGTGAGGAAATATTGCCTAATTAAATCATAGGTTATAAAATTAAGTGTAAGTCATAATATTAACCAATTTAAATCACAACTCAGATTTATGCTTATTAACTGTTTTTTCATCTAAAACCAATAATAATGTCATGAAATGATTAAAATATGTTGGTTCTAAATGTATAAAATATACAATATTTCAACTCAATCAGCCTCTTTCTGTTACAGTAACTCAGGTCATAGGGTTTAGTGTGAATTGGACTTGGGTCTTTAACACAAGCCTTGGGCTTGCTTTTGTTGGTTCAATCCTTAAATATAAGGTGAATTCGGTTAAGTAAGGATTGGGTTTGTGTGTGCTGGTCTAGTCCATGTATTGGGTCCAAGTCATAAGGCTATTGTATTTAAAACATGTGGGTCAAATGGTTTGACAAGCCTATACCTAGTGGATTCTCCCTTACCAATTTGATTAGTTGACTTTGACTCAGTTGACCCATTCACTGCCAGTTTGACCCATTCAATTTTACTCGTCCAGTTTGACTCAAATCTAGATCCAGACCCAAATCCGACAAAATAAAACATTTATTTTTTTATTATAATAATATTTTTTAAAAAAAATTTAAATTATTTCTTTAAATATCTCTATTATAGATATATTATTTAGTATTGTTTTATTTTTATGTATGATTATTTTTCTTTGAGATATTTTGTGGCAATTCATATATGTGGCATAGAGAAATTAAAGTGATACATCGCCTAAGTGACCTCTGTCATGGAGCTTTTCTCCTTGGCCAAAAATGTAAAAGTTTAATAAATTGCATCAAGTTACATCTATATCCATGCGAATGACAATTGGCCCAAAGGAAGATTGTTGCCAGGTCATAGATAGTATAAGGTGGTTATATGTGAATTGCATAATTTTTTAGATTAACCTATGCATTCAATAGTTGGCCCAAAGGAAGGCTATTATTCGGCCAAGTTGTATAATTTTTTGGATTCGATAGCCTGCCCAAGGAAGGTTATTGTTTAGCCAAGCTTACATTTTTGCATTATTCACGATAACTAGCCTCATTAGGAAAGGACCACTTGCATGTTGTAGCTACTATCCAAAGAATTGATTGCAATGATGCATTAAGTATCTCATACGGCCCACTTTTATAAAACCATAAATTTTTTGGGTTTAATTTTGTCCTTTTTTCTGATTGATTTTATTCTTTAATTTTACTAAAGTTTGCATGACCAAAGTTATGATTTGTTTATTATTACTTCAATATTGATGGGATGTTTATTTATTGTAAGTTTCTTTTGTTTCCTTAAAGTGAATATATATTCAATATCTATCAATTTGAATAACATTCATGTCCTTAATGGATTAAATTTTGCAAAATGGAATGAGCAGATTACTATTGTACTTGAGTGTATGAATCTAGAATATGCTCTTCGGGTTGATGAGACTCCCAAGTCTATTGATCAGAATTCTGTTGATTAGATGACAACCTATGAAAAATGGGACCGTTCTTATCGCTTGAGTCTTATGATAATGAAGCATCATATTATTCCCGATTCTATTCATGGTGCAATGTCTGAAGAGGAAAATGCCATGAAGTACCTAAGCCAAATAGCAGATCGAATTGTTGTATCAAAATAGGTAGAGACAAGTACGCTACTAAGCAAACTTGTTTCAATGCGATATAATGGAAAATGGAACTATTATGGAATAGTCCAATCTTGTTACTAGATTGAGAGCACTAAAGTTAGAATTTTCTGATGAAATTCTTATGTTTTGATTTCTCTTTGTACACAATTTGGTTCTTTCAAAATTAATTATAACACTCAAAGGTAGAAATGGAATCTAAATGAGATTATTGCTTATTGTGTGCAAGAGGAAGAAAGATTGATACAAGAAATGATAGAAAGTGCTTATATGAAAATTTTTCCTCTTGGAAATCCGAGCACCAAGAAAAGAAAGTGGAATGATAAAGCCAAGGCAATTGTGAATGCTAGAACTTCACAAATAATTGTGCAACAACAACATGATAAAGTTTCTGCCAATTACTTTTGCAAAAAGGATGGTCATGTAAAGAAGAATTTTTTCCAATATAAGAAGTGGCTTACAAATAAAGGTGATTTTTCTATCTTTATTTGCACTAAAATTAATTTGGCTATTATGCTACCTAACACTTTGTGGATAGATTCTAGACCTACTATTCACATAAGTGTTACTATGCAAGGTTACCTAAAGTGTCAAAAACCAAGTGATGCAAAAAAATTCATTTACTTGGAAGATGGCAATAAAGTAAGTGTGAGGCAATTGGAGTTTACAGATTAAAATTAAAGTCTGGTTTTTTTTTTTTTTGGATTTGGATAAGACTTTATGTGTCATCATTTAGATAGAATTTAATTTTTGTGTCTTGTTTGGAAAAATCCGATTATTCTTTTTTATTTAGAAACTAGAAATTCAATCTTTTCCAAAATTCAAATGTTATCAGTACTGGCTCTTTGATTGATAATTTTTATTTGTTGGACTAGGATGCCTCTCACTTAAGGACAAACGAAACTTTGCATATAAATAGTTGGGGTACAAAGAGGAGATTAATTAATGAAAATTCATCTGTATCGTGTCACAAGCAGCTAAGAAATATCTTGAAAGCAAGAATTGAAAGACTTGTGTTAACTAGAATTCTTGATTTTTCAGATTTTAAAATCTGTGTTGGATGTATAAAAGGCAAGCAAAAAAATATGAGGAAAATAGGTGCCAATAGGAGTTCAAGCATCTTAGAAGTGATACATACTGACATTTGTGGTCCATTCCCTATGGCATCTTGGAATGGTCAATGGTATTTTATTATTTTTATAGACAATTATTCCCGTTATGGGTACTATATTTAATACATGAAAAATCACAAGCACTGACCATTTTTAAGGCTTATAAAGCTGAAGTTGAGAATTAGCTTGAAAGAAAATTATGGCCGTTAGATCTAACCGTGGTGGTGAATACTCTTTGCAGATATGACATATTAGGTGAACAATGTCCTGGGCCTTTTGCAAGGTACTTTGAAAAATGTGCTATCATTCCTTAATACACCATGCCAGGGACTCCAAGTCAAAAAGGACACAGCTAAGAGACAAAATCGAACCTTAAAAGATATAGTTAGAAGTATAATATCTCATTCTTATTTGCTAGAGTCACTATGGGGAGAGACCATAAAGACCACCATTTATATTCTCAATTGAGTACCAAGTGAAATAGTAGCTAAAACCTCCCATGAGTTATGGACTAGAAAGAGGCCTAATATTAGACATTTACATGTCTAGGATTGTCCAGTTGAGGCTAGGCCCTATAAGCCTAATGAAAGGAAACTAGACTCGAAAACAATCAGCTACTACTTTATTGGTTATTTGGAGAGATCAAGGGGTTTCAAGTTATATTGCCCTTTAGGTAGTACCATTATTAAGATGTGTAATGCCAAATTCATTGAGGATATTCATGATGGTGAGAGTACATGACCTAAAAATATTTTATTTGAAGAGGAGCAGATTGAAATACGTCTGAAAAATACTAAGGGCGGTGAGATGGTCACCACCTGTCATAGTACAGGATGCGGATACAGATCATCAAACCAATTTTAAGTTACCTTTAATTAATACTGAAGAACCTGAATTGTCTCAGCAGGAAGTGCCATTAAGGATATCAAATAAGGAGAGGAGATCAACAATTCCAGATGATTACATTATTTATCTCCATGAGCATGAGTTTGATATAGGGTTGGAGGATCATCCAATCTCTTGCCAAACAAAGTGCTAACTCCCAAAAGTGGATGGATGCTAAGAAAGTGATTTACCACCCCGATTCGGCCGTGTGGGGTTTTGCCCTCCTCAGGGCCCAAACCGGCCAATTGATGGCCCAATGAAGGGAAGAGGACTAGGCTAGGCTCAAGTGACTCACTCAAAAATAAGTAGTGGAAAAATTATCCCAAGTGCAGGAGGATATCATGTAATAATTAGGAATAAAATTCCTAGATCTTCTCCTCGGAAAAAGTTATTTAAATCCAAACTTGTATAAAACGGTGAAAAGTTTCACAAACAAAAGTTGTGGTATGAATAATAAATGGAAGAGTGCAACGGAAATAAAAAGGGGACTAGTCATAGACTAGATTTATACTTTTGGATTGTTTTTAGTGTCGAAATGGAACGTAAAAGACTAACAAATTGAAATTAATAATTAAATATTTAACTACGCTAAATAATTTTAATTAATCTAAAAATTAAATAATAAACTGAAATTAATCTAAAATGTAATTGTAATGCATCTTTAATAGAAGCTTAAAGAAACAAAAAAAATAACTGATATAAAATAAAAAGTAGGGAATGAAAAGATCAAGCCAAATGAACGAAAATGGAGATTAAAAGCAGTGGAGGAGGCTAGACTGTACTAGCAATTGGACCCCTCAAAGAATTCTTCAACGGTGCTGCTGCAGCGTGAGTGAACTAGGCTGAACGAAAAGAAGTGTCCAGGGCTGAAATGAACTAATGCATAAGAGAGAAAAATCATGCAGTGCTCAAGATGCCCAAGAGAAAATAAAAGTGCTGCACTGAAAAATGCCCCCAAAAGATCATATTGTGTGCGGCGCTCTCTAGGTTCCAGGAGAATAAATGTTGCCGTCCAGGTCTTGAACTCTCCAAATGCCAAAAGTCTTCCATGTCCAATAAGAAAGCGTGCGGCACTCCACCAAAGAGGAAAAAACATATGCGGCTTGAAAATACCCATAGCAAATATATGTCGTCCTTAGTCAAAGTCAAAGTCCCAATTAAATTAGTGTGCAGCGTCTCTTGTTCCAACATGTGTTGCCATACCATTGACTTTTCAAATGAAAGTAATGAATTTTAAAACCTCCTATGGGCCCCTCAAGCATGTGACTTTTAAAAGCTCAAAACTCCATTTCTTTTGACCAATGACTACATATAAAGATAAATAAAATAAAATACAAAGAATAAAATATATATAAAAATATATATGTTGTGCATATAAAGAAAATTTGCTCAATTAAATCATAAGTTCTAAAATTAAGTATAAATCATGCTATTCATTAATTTAAATCACACTTGAATTTATGCATCTTAACCATTTTTTCATCTAAAACCAATAATAATGTAATAAAATAAATAAAATATATTGGTTCTAAATGTATAAAATATGCAATATTTTAGTTCAATCATCGAGTAGGCCCTTCGAATATGGTGGCTGGTCATGTCACCTACTCAGACCGCAACCCACATTTCCGAACAGCAGGCATGCCGCATTAAATGGTCTGGGAAGCCAACACACTACGGCAGAGCCAAATTTCCACTCAGCTTTGCGGATAAGATAGTTTGCGCACCTTTGACCCCTTACTTGCCGTGAGGGACAAATTAGCAACCCACACAAAATGTGGTAGGGTGAAGGCTGATATGATAAGGGAGGAAACCTATCCCTAGTGCCAGGGGCCCCCACAACCGTGTATAGAAACACGTCTTGGGCTCAAGTATAACTATTTGAACATTTTCTCCTTACATTCCTACACAAATAGATAATTTTGACTTAGGTATCGGTGTCCCTCACCACCCTGAGCCGTCATCTCCTTGGGTCTTGTAGGTACCATGGAGGAATCGCTGAGTTGTCCAAGCTACAAAACAGGGCATCATCAGATGCAATGCTAGATGAGTGAATGTATATGAAAAACAATGACGTTTGGGACCTTGTCAAATTGCTTAAGGGTATTAAACCAATTGGTTGTAAAGGGGTCTTCAAAACCAAGCAAAACTCTAAAGGTAACGTCGAGAGGTATAAAGCACGTTTGGTTGCAAAATACTTTACTCGAAAGGAAGACATTGACTATAAGGAGACTTTCTCTCCAGTTTCATCGAAATACTCTTTTAGGATTATTACGACACTCGTAACTCATTATGATTTAGAACTTCATTAGATGGATATAAAGACTGCTTTTCTCAATGATGACATGGAGGAAACATATATATGATGCAACCAAAGGGCTTTGGGACTAATGAATCGAGTCATTTGATTTGAAAATTAAAGAAATCAATTAATGGTTAAAAGCATACATCTCTTCAATGTTATTGAAAGTTTGATCAAGTAGTTTCCTCTTTTGGTTTTAAAAATAAAAAAAAATTGAGGATCAATATATTTATCATAAAATCAATGGGAGCAAATTTATAATTTTGGTGCTATATGTTGATGACATTCTACTGGCAAGTAGTGACATAGGCCTATTACACGAAACCATGAAATTTCTTTCGAAACATTTTGAAATGAAAGATCTTGCTGAGACATCTTTTGTGATAGGTGTACAAATTTATCGTGATAAATCACATGGTATAGTTGGCTTATCACATAGGGCATATGTTGAGAACACACTCAGTACGTTTGGTATGCAAAATTAAACCTTCGGGGATGCACCCATTGCAAAAGGTGAACGATTAAATTTGCTCCATTGCCCAAAGAATAATATTGAAAATAAACAAATGGAGGACATTCCTTATGCATCAATTGTAGGGAGCCTCATATATGCTTAGGTTTGCATACGCCCAAATATTGCTCATGCAGTTGAAATGCTTGGCAGATATTTGAGTAATCCATGTATGGATCACTAGAAGATTGCAAAAAGGGTAATGTGGTACTTACAAAGAACAAAAGACTATATGCTCACGTAACTGAGGTCAAAACATCTAGAAATCATTGGGTTCTCAGACTTCGATTTTGCTGGTTGCCTCGATAGTAGGAGATCCACTTCAAGTTATATTTTCATGTTGGTTGGAGGAACTATATCATGGAAAAGTGTCAAACAAATGCTTACAACTTCTTCTACCATGGAGTAGAGTTTATTGCTTGCTACGAGGCATCCAATCAAGCAATATGATTATGGGATTTTATTATTGATCTTCAAATCATGGATAGTACATGAGAATCCACTAAAAGTTTATTGTGATAATAAGGCCGCTAAGTTATATTTTAAGAATGACATGAGTTCGTCAAAGTCCAATCACATTGACATAAAGTTTGTGAAAGAAAAAGTTTAAAATCATCATGTGTCAATTGAGTACATTAGTAGAATATCATGGTTTCAGATCCACTCACTAAGGGCTTGCGACCTAAAGTGTTTAAGGAGCATGTAGCTTGTATGGATTGGTTACTCCTAGTGACATATTTTATTAGTGAGAGTTTGTTTGTTACCTACGTGATTTATTTGACACTTAATACAATTGTGCTTTTGGGTTATTGATGATTTTAAGGATGCATTTCTTTCAAATTTTGGTAATACATAAGGCTTGAAAGAATGATGCAGGGACCGGTTGGAAATAGGCATGATAAAGGATCACATTACTTGAAGTTTCCATGCTACACATCCGTACTTGATCTATGTTATTGACGATATTGGTGTTTGTGACCATAGATGGTCCTGTCATGATAATGTGACAATGACTACACAATTCTATAATGATATTATTTAATGAACATGATTGTTTCAAGATGATATCCATAACGTCGAGCAATTATAGTTTGAGATTATAAAGTTTGCAATGTTTAATTTTTTAGAAATCTATGTGTCCAAGTAGGAGATTTTTAGAATAATTTAAATTAATAGAGCTAAATAGATTAGGAATCTTATATTGTATAATTTCCAAATATAAGATTTGGATAATGTTTGTAAGACCCAATAAATGTTATCAATAAAGTGACATAACTGGGCTATTGATACATCTCTATTAAGAACCTTACCAAAAAGTGATACAGGCCCAATTCACGTGTAGAGACCTGACCAAAAAGCTTTTGGTGAGGTCATGAGCAAAAAGTGATACAGACCCAATTCATGTGTAAAAACCTATTAAGGACATATGCGATTCCATTGTTTTATGATGGGAAAAATTGGAATTCAAATTATTATATATAGGTCATAGTCTCCACTTTAGATTCATCTTCTCTACTCTACACATTTCATTATTGTGAGTTTTGTTTTCTAGAAAGTGAATCTTGAACATGGAAGACAATACCACTACTCTCTTCTCTCCAATGACTACATGTATGCTCTTTTTGTTAGATTTCTACACAGATTTGACTAGAGATCTAAGTGTTTTTCAGATTTTATACAAGATCCAACAAAGTCTCCCGTCACTAGCAAGGGGTCCAAGAGATTCCGCATTTGAGACCTGCTAAATATAAAAGCTCTAGGAATCCACTAAAGATCTTGAAGATTCACAAGGCAAAGAAAAATTTTAAGGTCTCGAAAGAGTTATAAAACTAAAATCTTAATGGATTTTAGTGTAATTTTGATTGTAGCACTGTGGCAAAAGCATGGAAAAGTTCAAATTGTCATATTTGGATTATCTTTGGCAAGTGGAAGAACTTTCATCCATCCATAGTTTGAGTTGGGGAAAAAAGTATATGGATAATGGAATGCTCTTTTTAGAATAAATAATCAGTTGCACCTTGATTTTCTGAAGAAAGATGTAAGACTAGCCTGCCAAGCTCTGGTGTAAAATCTTGATTTTTACTAGGTCCTATCCAAATGGGAACTGAAGAAAAGAAGGTTAATGTTAGGGTGCAGAGAAGTGTAAATGGTTTCTTTTTTTTTTTTTTTTTTAATCTTTTAAGTATTTTTTAAATATCCTTAACCATTAAGAAAGATTAAAAAAAATACAAATTCACTTATAATCACTTCCTTAACCATTAAGAAAAAAAAATTAAAATATATGAATGGGCACATTTGGTTGACATATGTGAACGGAGACCATGTAAAATTAAAGTCTTGATTTCTTTTGATAAAGAGGAACTTCGGAAACCATGTAAACGGAACATATGTTTTACCTAATTAAAATCCCAGACATATGTAGCACACCCCATGATATTGATAGAGTAAATCATTTATTTTTCACCCATGGAATAATGCTGCCTCTTGAAAATATTCATGCCCTAAGGCGAACTTTAAATATGATGGAAGCATTGTCTTTAAGACTTAGTACTTGCTTGGTTGTACAAACTTTTCAAATCATTCCATCTTATCTCAACATTCAAATATCATTTAAACACAAATATTTTTTAATTTCAAATTTTTAACTTTTTCATCTAATCATTACATGAGTATTACAGCTTTTTCAAACTTCTAAATTCTTAACTTTTTCATTTAATCATTACATAAGTAATTTGTGAACAGTTCAACCTTTTCAAATCTAAAAATAAAATTAATATTAAAAAATTATATTCTAACCCTATTTTAATTTTATAATTTTTTTATCCAGCTTTTTCTCTCTCATTTTCCAAAATCCCATAAAAATTTTAACTCAAATCATTTTACTACTATTCACATATTTATCATTTTATCTTATATGTGTAACCAAACAAGGTCGTCCTTTTTTGGTTACCAATAGTTTTTTCAAAAGTTCTTAATATATTTGAAAATTTCAAACCAAACATCTTCAGATCTGAAAAATACACTATTTCAACTTTTCAACACATAATTTATCCAAACAAAACAATTTTTTCCAAATGTCCAAACAAAAACTACTCTTAAAAAATTATATTCATATATCTTTTTACAATACAAAACTATTTTTCAAAAAAAAATTTACTCAAATATTATTCTACCCTTTTCCAATATCGAATAAGCAATACATCTCATAACAATTCTCAAACATTCTCATCGGAGCTTGAGCCAACTTCTAAGGATTTCAAAAAAAAAAAAAAAATCATGTTTTCCTTATGGGTTAATGGTGTAATAGTAGGCTTAAAGTATACTTTATAAGATTCTTTGAAGATTTTTTTTTTTTTTTGAGCAAGATAATCTCATTAATAATAATAAAAGGAAGTGATACATTAGGAAAGGGTGGGTTCCCTGACAATCATCCCAAAGCAGTAGATAGAGTGCAAGATATAAAAAACAAATTGAGACATGTGGTTGTTGTCAATCCTATCATCTACTACCATAGTAGCAATTGCTGAAGTTATCCAATCAATGGATTACATTGAATCATCTATTGCGGGAGGTTCCCTCAATAGGACGATAGTCGGGCAATGAGTTCAGCTGCATCAAGTCTATAGTTGAGGATCTACTGTAACGCCTGTCCTTATGGTGGGTCCTTTTCATAACGATTTTGATAAAAATTGACGGGAATTACAATTCCTTTTCAATTTCTTTTCCATTCATGCCAGGATACAAAAGATTCCATGCTATAAATAAAATTCATTTTCTTAATTAAGAGATTTCAGCGAAAAACATTAAATTCCATAATTAAAGTTTTCAATATAAAACATCTTGCCTATGCCTTAATGCTCTTCCCATTTGGCTGTGCCCCGCTTGACCTGTCATGCTCATCTTGTGCCTGGGAGGGCACACATAAAAATTAAAATGAGTTGATAACTTGTAAGCATTACTTCATATAGTTAAAATATAATAACATAGATTTTCAGTCATGCACTTATCATTCCATACATACATATCGTACTTAGCATGCATTCGTCTTTCTTTTCATTTAAAAATGCTACGAGGTGGGGTTTTTCTTTAAAACATGCTTTCTTCTTTAAAACAGTTCCCCACTCATCGCTGCCTTCATTTCTTGAAGAGTCTTTTCATGCATTTATCTTTCTACGTACATTCATGCATACATACATACATACATTCCTGCGTTCATCTTTTCTTACTTACGTTCATGGATACTGTCCATACACACATACATGCATCCTTTCTTAACATGCATCTATTTTTTCTTTTCACTTTCATTGGCCATTGCACACTGTTACACCTCATGTGCTAGGGTTAACGGTCTTTTAGACCTAATTCTGCCCGTGGCCGCAAGTTGGGAATCCATTCCGTCAGGGTGCACTACCAGTATTACTTACCCGGCATTGCAATATGCCCCGTTCAATCCATTCATTTGGTACCATTTCCATTCCAGTCCATGTGGCCCTTACGTATTTTCATACATCATACATTCAGTTCGTTCATTCCTTTACAGTTCTTTCCTTTCCTTTACAATCCGTTCTTTCATTTCAGTTCTTACGTTTCTTACAGTTCTTACGGTTCTTCAGTTCTGACAATACATAAAAGTTTAATTAATAAAAAGGGTTTTCTCTCCTTTATTTTGTAAAAGTCGTTTTAAAAAAAGTTTTCTCTTCTTTTAAGAGAGAGAAAATAGTTTTGTTTCTTTTATTTTAAGAAAAGTTGTCAAGAAAGAGTTATTTTTTAGGAGAGAGAGTTATTTAAAAAAATTTGTTTTCTTTCTTTCTTTTCAGTTTCAGTACTTACATTCCTTAACGGTTCTTACGTCTTTTAAAGCTTCGTTTCGTTTCCTTTTCGTGAACATACATACAATACGTACTACTTATAACATCCATTCACATGCATAAATGTACATACTTTGGGTGCATAAAAAGGGGCTGCCAAGGAAGGCTGTTACATACTTATACTTGAAAACTTACGTTTCGTTCTTTTTCTTTCGTAAAACGTGTCTCGTGGAGAAAAGTTTTGTTTTCCTTTTAAAGAAAAGCTTTCATCTTCTTCTTCATTTCAATAAAGAAAACTCTAGAAGAGTATGAACGTAATACTTACTGGACTTCATGCCATACTCAATCCATGCAGTCCATTCATGTGTGTATCAGATGGCAACCTACATGCATACACATAACCTTATATCATCATCTATCTAATGCATAAATAACTATTCTAAAAATAGAACTATGCCTCACTTGGAACACTCTCTGTCCATCCCTAGACTCTTACGTGCCATTTATTATGCTAAAACTTTCGGAGTTTTATTCCTTAAACTGAACCCCCGTGATTCACCTTAGGGTTAAGACACTAAGACCTCCATCTCATTCTTCTATTTCCACAATCTGACGCATGATTCCGACCAACAGAGTCATGCGTCCCAACCTTAGACAACTTACCCATTACTACCTTCACGTATCCTAGCCCATACTAATTCTTCATTTCCATCCACTCAAGTTACATGAATTCAAGCCAACTTTGGGGCTAAAACACCATGTAATCATGATCAGGACAGATTACCCATTACATATGGTAAATCTGTCTGGTACACATGTCTCACCAGAGACACCTGTATCT
Source organism: Carya illinoinensis (assembly GCF_018687715.1). Taxonomy (NCBI): domain Eukaryota; kingdom Viridiplantae; phylum Streptophyta; class Magnoliopsida; order Fagales; family Juglandaceae; genus Carya; species Carya illinoinensis. The sequence goes on from NC_056762.1 coordinate 25,376,189, forward strand.
TATCCCCTTTTATCACCTAAGAACAACTTATAAATCCAATAAACGCCCGCTTGTATAAACAAGCTTCATACTCGAATACCAACTTGCTCAAACCAGGTCGATAGGACTCTTCCTACTTCCTGACCCTGTACAAGTTCATCACAACACTTGATAGGAGAGGATTGCATCTACAAATGCACCTCTATCACATCAAGTAGTTCGAGACTAATCTCGAGTCATGTCACGATACCTATCATGCTTCTGTTGCACGCTCTGATACTTTTTCACTATTTGCTTATACTCTTAGCCATAATCAAGCCCAAGGTGACACCCGTCACCCCGGACTTCAGGCCACATCACCAATGCTTCAGGACATTATTACACAGTTCTCGCCACTTAACAAGAGGACTGCATCCAAAAATGCACATCTGTCACACTATGCAGCTCAAGAAATACTCCTTAATAACAGCACGATGCCCATCATGCTTCCAATGCACTCTCTGATACCTTTTTCACCACTTCACACATACCTTCAGCCACAAGTTAGCCTCAAGTCAGCCTCAAGGCAACATCCGTTATCTTGAACTACAACCATATCGCCACTATTTCGGGACACTATTACACGGTTTCCCGACGCTACACCATACATTCCACGCTTCTCTGCTACACCATCCAACCCTTCGTGACACGCCATCCGGTGTATCACGACATAATATAAAGTACACTTACATGAACTCTCTTCCATCCACACTATGACAAACATCACTGCGATACACGTCTCACGGTACATCACTACGCGACATGGAGTACGAGTCACGCGTACTCCTTTCGCTACAACACCTATTATCACGACGCACATCACATGGTGCATCGCCATACAACACAGAGTACGCTCCACGCGCACTCCCTTCATTCTACACCACACATCACTACAACGCACTTCACACGACGCGTCGCTGCACTACACAGCATAAACTCCACGCGTACTCTCTTCATACATCACGCCGTATTACAACTACGGCATCTATCTCATGCCCACTTCACAGCACAATCCACAATACTACACAATCAAGCCCAACATTTCACAACCCCACTTCACTTTACAATTACGCAGTGAACTCTACAAATACTAACTACACAGTCTATAATCCAACCAATCAACTACTATAAATATAAATAACTAGGGATAGAGGGTTATACCATCGACGGAATAACCCGTGCGTCACTCGCTGCTCGTCACAATCATACGTCGAAGGAGCGTACGTGGCGGTAACACCGTGTACGATGGCTGTCCACCACATAAAGTGGCAGTTTGGGCTGAGAATAGCTAGGTGTGGTCTTGGAAAGGCTTGTGGTGGTCAAAGGTGGCAGAGCACGGCTGCATCACGCCGTGAACAGTGAATATGAAATGCTAGGAGTTTGCTTGATGTGGATGAAGGCCATAGAACTTCATGAAAAGCTAGGGAAAGATAGAGGAAGATGTGGTGGAGCTGTGGTGGCGAGGTGGTGGCCATACGGTGGCTCACGGCGGCAGATCGGCCTCTAGAAGTGAAATACAGCCTTGAAGAGTGAGGGAGAGTGAGAGCTGTACAAAGCTCCGTTGGGCATGAAATTTCTTGGGAAAGGTTGTGGTGATAAGAGGAACGGATGGTGGTGGTGAAACACTGTGGGTAACCGTGTACGACGGCGTACGGTGGTGCAACCGAAACTAAGGCTATAGAGACCCATCGGAGAAAGAGAGGGAGTTAGAGGAAAAGAAGGACATGGGGAGGAAGCCCATGACGTGGTGAATCCATTGGTGGTGCTTGGTGGCTGTTTTGGCCATGTATGGTGGCTCAAGGAGGAGAAAATGGGTGTAAAACCCATTTGCTTGGAAGGAGAAAGGGGGAGAAGAGGTTGCCGTTAAAGCTCACCACCCGTGAGGTACTGGTCGCTGGTGGGGGAGGATCATGCCGGTGTGGGAGGTGGGGCATGGTGGCTGGAGGTGGCACCTGCTAGGAGTGCAAACCGAACGGTGTAGAAGAACAATGCACAGGCTAGACATGCATGCGAAGAGAGAGAGAGAAGAAAAAAAAAAGAGAAAAAGTGAGGAGGAAAAGAGAAGGGCCTGGGTATTTAATCCCATTACTACGCTTTGGGATCCTCAAAACGATCTAACGATGAGTTTAAACACTGATTTGAAAACGCTTTAATAAAACAGTTAAATAAAACACTGAGAGGAATTAAGATAGAATATTATTTTATAAACTAAAGTTTATAAAATAATATTTCTTCATCATTATTTAAAATGATAAAGTATCGTTAATTACTCAAAAAAGATAAAACCATTTAAATTAAATGAGAATTTTCAACGTAAGTTAAACCTCTTAATATTTTAAAACAACTACAATATTTAATATAAGTAATTATCCACAATTATAATATTTTTAGAGCTCATTAAAATATTATAATTGTGCTACATTAAAACAAGCTTATCTAATAATACTGAAATATCTTCTATAGATATTTCCATAATATTTAAAATATCTGTAAGTATTAAAATATATATCTTACTTTGAAATCCACTGAATAACTTTCAGAATATGCCATCGAGGTACAATGCTTAGGATAGGGCTTAGCACGTACATCGAAGCTCGACACGTTAGACGAGGCTCAACGCGTTGTCCAAAGCTCATCACATAGATCGAGGCTCAACAAGTAGATCGAAGCTCGGCACACAGACCGAAGCTCAGCACGTAAGTTGAGGCTCATAAAAAAGAAGAAGAAAGAAGGAGCAGATATTACATCTACAGTCCCACATCCTAAGCACTACTAGAGAGGCTAGAGCCTAGGTGGATTTAAGTGAGGGGAATGTTGGACACCGTGATGATGTAGATGAAGCTTTTGAATACCTACAGAAAGACACAAATAAAACAAAAAAAAAAAACATAAAAAACTAAAATCTAATGCACCAGAAGAGTTACGAGAGGTAGGTAACTAGTAGTAGTAGTAGTAGCGAGTGATGGTCGTTAGTGGATGTATCACAAGCACCAATGAGTAGGTGGCGATGGGTGGGTGGTTGGTAATGCAATGGAGATGCAGAGCATAAGGGGATGACACATGAGGGCTTTTGAAAGAGAGAGTTGTTGAAGGGAATGGTATAGGGGTTTTGTGGTATTTCGGGATAAGGAAATGATGGTGTGTGAGATCCGCACGCATAGGAAATGATGGCGCTTGTGGCTCAAATGCTCGTCATTTGGGGACAATTCTATTGTCATCAGAAAGTGGATGGTGAGGGTAGGTGATTTAGTTGGCACTTAGGGTCTGGCAGTGTCTAGAGGGTAGCAAATCGAGACTACAAACTTCATTCTATGAAAATGAAAAGACACCCTAAACACCGGAAAAAAAGACCAAAGAAAGGAGAATGGTTGACTGAAAACTAAGGTTAATGGTGATGAGGGGAAGAAGAGAGAAGTGGGAGGGTAGGGGCTACAAATCTATCTCAACAAGCTTCTAATTTTTCTTGAGGAATCACATTCTTCTTCTTTTTTAATCGGTAAATAAATTTGTATTGATCATAAGAATATGCAAAGCTCAAGTACACAGGTCATATACAAGAGCAATGTCTAGGAGTGATGTAATAGTGATACATGAAATTCATGAATGGTCATGCCTTTAAAATCAATTACGATCGACCATTGGAACAAGATGTTAAAAAATAAAATTCTAAGTTCATCCAATGACTGCTAACAATCTTTAAAGTTTTGCTCATTCCTCATCCTCTAAATGCACCACCATAGACATATAAGAACCATTTTCCAAATTGCAACAATTTGATAAGTGCCTTAAAGATCTCTCCATGAAACTAAGAGGTCAATCACCCTTCTTGGCATCGCCCAAGCTACACCCACCCGAGTAAAAAATTCGTTCCACAAAGTCATGGCAATTTTTTTTTTTTTTTTTTGAGAAAAGTAAGAAACAAAGTCATGGCCATTTTACAATGCATAAGTAGATGATCGACAGATTCTCCACTCTTTTTACACATGCAACACTAATCCAATACTATGATATGATGTTTTCTTAGGTTGTCAATAGTGCAAATATTCCCCACAGAAGTTGTCCATGCAAAACATGATGTCTTCAAAGGGGCCTTTGCCTTCCGAATGCTCTTACATGGAAATGGATTTGCATTACGCTTGGAGATGGATTGGTAGAAGGAACGTACTGTAAACTTCCCTTTCGCCGAGGGGTGCCAAGAAAGTTTGTATTCAAAGATTGCATCAACTTCCCAATCTTGGACAACTCTAAAGAATGTGACATATTCTATTACGGGGTGTCATTAAAATAATGAAGGAGGTATGCGATTGAGGCTTCATACCCAAGAAGTCTGGATAGGCTTCCTTAAGTGCCCTATCACCACACCATATGTCATGTCAGAATTTGATACAAAACCCGTCAACTACCTCAAAATGGATAAAACTAGAAAATATATTCCATCTAAGTCTTATGTGCTTCCAGAGCCCCATTCCATAGGATCCACTTACCTCATTCGAGCACCAACCTCCCCATACTCTACCATACTTTGAATTTAAAACTGATATCCACAAAGCTCCATGTTCTAGGGGATATCGCTATAGCCATTTAACCAACAACGCCTTATTAAAAAGTTGCAAATTTTGGTTACCCAAGCCTCCTTGATAAGTTGGGGATCAAATGGTGGCCCATTTACCAAATGAAATTTGAACTCATCATTCATGCCTCCCCATAGGAAATCCCGCTTTATATTTTCTCCATGTCGTAAGCTACCTATAATGGAAGTGGAAACAAAGAGAGGAAATAAGTCAGTTTGTTGGATAGGGTACTTTTAATGAGTGTGATTCTACCACCTTTGGATAAGTACATCTGCTTCCAACTAGCAAGTTTCCACTCCGTCTTTTCTAGGACATCATTCCAAATGGATATCGATTTGTAATGAGCACCCAACGAAAGGCCAAGATATGTGATTCCAGATATTCTACAAAATATCTGCAATGTTTGTAGAGATGCTTTCACAAGTAAATATAATCTCATTAAGGAGTTTTGATTTTAGGGGAGCAAATGCAGAAGATTGTCTCTCAATCTCCCACCAATATCAAGCATGCAATAGAAATGGACCCTAATGGATGAAAAAGAAAAAGAAAAAGAAAAAGGGAGTGGGAGATAAAGGGATCTTCTGCTTTACTTGAGAGGAGCTACAAAGTCAAGTCATTTTCAATCTCTTATTATTAAGTTTTAACTAAAAAATGATCAGAAAAATAGAACCCTACCATCGAAGTCACATTAATTGCAAACCTCAACTATAAACATGGATATCGATTTCCTCTTTGACAAAAACACACCTTATAAATATTAAGATTAGTTGTAGTTTAACGATAAATAAATAAAATTGGCCCGGTTTCTTGCCAGCTTGGCAGGGCTGCTAAATCAAACAAAACTATCTGAACACAATGAAACTCAACAAACTCATTTAAATATTTAGGCTCTCTACGTAGAAAATCCTCTGAAGTATTGTCTGACAACACCTAGTGCCCTTTGCACTTCTTTTCGCAATGGGGAAATTTGAAAGGAACTGATGTGATGCCCAAACACCGAAAACAAAGTAGCAAATAGCAATATAATTCTATATAGAACACCACCCCCACCAGCGGGGCCGCCCCTAAAAAAAAAGGAAAAAATTATGGAAGCATGACACTCGTCAAATAATAGTCTTCCAAAATTTTCTTTGAATTCATGTTTCATTTAAAAATAAAAGCTTTGAAGTTTACGCGTTAAATTTTGAATTTTTCTACATGTTATTACAATTACAAAACTGTGGCCCAGAAAAGAAAATATAGAACTGTGAGAAACTATGTTGTGTAAACGATTAAAATGAAAAACAGAATATACATACAATTTGCACTTCAGATCCTTCCCTTCAAAACACGACAGTCCTGTTTTGCTCGTAAGGTAGCACTCGCAGCTCACAATATGATTTCATAGCCTTTGCAAGGCATTGTTTCTCGAGGTTCTCTGATTTCTGCACAAAACTCTGCATGTTATCTCTGTGGGAAACTCTCTCAACCTACAAGGTATAGTGGATTATTTTGAGCTTTTCAGAGTTGGACAGAGCAATCATGTATAATAATGAAAACTAATAGCCAACAAACACAACTTTTATTCTACAGAAAGAATCAATAACAACATTATTAGACATGCAAGTATGTATGATCTAGAAACCAATTACAGTAACTTTCTAAAAACGCTTATGGATAACCCGGAAATTAGCAGCTCTATTGGCCTATTCCAAGTCAATGTTCTTTCCTATTTTGTTAAAAACAAATAGAGCTGAGTACATGGTATATGATGGTCCTGCAATACAACAGAGGAAATTATGTGAAGTCTGACATTATTTATTTCTCCACCTTTATGTTAATGTTCCATAATAATTTGTCACTAAAGAATTTTCTGGAAATGAATATTCAATAGAAACTGAGAAAAGAACCTTTGAATTTTAAATCATTTAGTCAAATATTAAAAAAGTCAATAATGAGCATAATCATTATTGTGTTTAATCATAGGATCACCACTTTAAGCTTTAGAAGATAGTCAAGAATGGAGGTAAAATGGCTGTAAACAATCTTGCAATCACCATCTGTTCAATAATAGGCCCTGCATCGAGTTCTTCAGTCACAAAGTGACTTGTTGCACCAATCAATTTCACTCCAGAGTCAAAAGCCTGCCAGCATAATCTAGCTAGTTAAGCATGAATCAACAATTAGGAAGGAAGCACAAATGATTGGAAAGGTGAGAAAACATATCAACTATGGATAAGGCAATAACCGAACCTGTTTAGATGGGTTCCCACCCTTGAATGATGGCAAAAGGCCATGGTGAATGTTTATTATATCCTTTCCGTAACTCTTCAAGAAATCGCCAGAAAGTATCTGCGAAGATAATCATCATACATAAATATTAACTATTGTAATGATCATTCACTTGCATCTCTCCATGAGCCTTTTTTTTTTTTCTGGTCTTCATATTGAAAAAATGAACACCAGTAAAAGAACGAGTAGAAGAAAATATTGATTACATTAATTTTCCACTGCCTCGGAGACTGAAAAGTTGGACAGGGCAAATCATACCCTTCCAATCAGAAAATGGAAAATAAAAATAACACTGTGAAAGTCTAGAACCACAAAAACTGATTTACCTGCATGTACCTAGCAAGTACTAAAAATTGAGTATTCTGAACCAATTCCAAGATCTCCCCTTCTCTTTTGTTCTGCATCGTTGTATGTATATGATGATAAGGAATGCCATGCCTTTCGAGAAAACGAATCACATGGGTGTTCGCACCTCTTTCATGATTACTATTGAGAAAATGCATTCAACGATAAATCAACATTGTCAAAGAGGAAAGGATAAATTAAAAGGGTGGCAGTCCTGAAACTTAACCTTATTACACAAGTTATATCAACAGGAAGTCTTCCATCCTGCCATCCGTGTAGCAAATCAACCAGGCAATGATCCTGAAAGCTAAAGACAGCTTAAATATGCATGAGATATAGGATTGATTCAATTTTCACTAAAATGACAACATATACCTGCTTTGAAGCAAGGACAGCAATATTATATCTAGAGTCGCGATCCGGCACCCGGATGACAGATCTCATGGCATTAAACATTTTTGACAGCCTAACAAAGTCCTCATCCATTTGCTCCCGAGGCCATTTAACGGGATCAAAAATAAATTCACTGCTAAGTTGTAGATGCATTTAGTCCATGTTGCACAAATATTCCGCTTGACTATGGTTAATTCAAATCAAGTGTCCATAAACATTTAGCTTATAGCTTTTTTTTTTCTATGTTCTGTATTCTATCAAACTAATTGGCATACCCGAAAGAAGCAATCCACTGAACAAAAAGCACTGAACTAAGAGACAGAATATTAGCTTGAATGCAACCTCAAGCAAAATGATAAAACACTCAGAAAACTACCTTCTGGAATAGAACACGTTCTTGTTTTCAGGTACGAAAACGTCCGCGCCCAGTATATTCCCACCTCTACTAGCTATGCAATCCGATAGCTTCGCAACAATCCCGACGGCATCCTATTACAGAAACGATTCAATTCCATCTCAGAAACTGAAAACTTAAAGAGAAATGTATCGAATAACAAAAAGTAGGGGTATATTACGATTGAAAAAGAAAAACCATTTGGTTTCTCAATCATTTCCCATTTGATTGCCAATAAAACAGTGAGAAAGAGAATGACAGTTTGTAAACGGGAGTTGCAGTGGAAGTTTGATTTCTCAGAAATCAAAGGGAATAACAAGTTGAGACATTGAGACTTACAGGACACTGGAAAACGTGAACTCCATGGGTGAGAGTGGAAGAGGACGAGGAAACGAGGGAGTCACCCGGGAATCTAAAGGATCTGAAGGCAAATCCAATAGGATGGGGGAGGGTTGCGGAAACTCTTCTGATTAGATTCATTCAAACACAGCACTCTTCCCTCGATCTCTCTGGGTCTCTGTCTCGCGCTTCTGCAACGACTAGCACCCACACGTCAAACTTGGTGCTCTACCTCACAATTTGAAGCTCACGTTGTGCCGACACGGTGTATGCTCGCTCCATTTCCAGTCAATCGGGTTCTGGATAACCCCCACTCAATTTTAATTCGAATCGGTTAGAAGTTTGAATTTTTTATTCGATTATCCAACATGTCAGTTGTGAACGTAATATTATATTCAAGATACAAATTTCTGTCGCATTTGCTCGTCTCAGGCTCTCAGCTTGTTCTATAATGATTATAAAATACACACGTGTGTGTATATATATATATGTGCACGTCTATATGCTTATAAATTTGTATTGCTTTTGCTGGTTACAACTTTTTTTTTTTTTTATTTAAAAAAGGAGGATGGAACCTCGATAATTTTATTACCCTTCATTTATAATGGAGGAAAATCTTTCAAATAAAACAAAAAATACACGTGTATATATACATGTATACACATCTAGGACTGTTCAACCGGGTCGGATAAAACCGAGTTCCGGATCTGGATTTCGGCCCGGATTCAATCCGAGCCGAAACCTGTATTACAAAATCTGGATTCATTCTGTCCGGATACGGGTTATCTAACCCGGGTATCGATTTTAGAACCCGGTACCCGGATTTATTACCACCCCATTTCTAATAGGGTTTTCGATTAGCTTCAGCCCCCCCCCACCCCCTTTCGTTTCAGTTTCTCTCTCGTGCCAAAACTACCTTCCTCTGCCGAGTGCCGATCAAAGCGTCGCCTTCATCCTCGTGCCCCTTCCTCCTCGTGCCGTCGTCACTGTTTGGTGGCTCTGTCTTCGTCGTCGTCGTCTCTCTCTCTCTCACGCCGAAACCCTAGCCTTCTCTGCCAATCAAAGCCTCGTTTTCATCCTCGTTTGTTCTCTCTGTAATGGCGTGAAAATTTTTATGGGTTTGCTTGTTTTGTTCTCCATTTTGTTTTGGTTTAGAACCTGTCAGAAGGGAGTTTTATGGGTGTGCTAGTTTTGTTATGTTTTGTGTAGATCTGGTGAACTGGATCTCTTTTTTTGTGTAGATTTTGGTGCCATATTTTGATAAGGAGAAAATGTTTGCTTGAATTTGGTTTTGTCTCGAATTAATTTCTGGTGTTATATATGGTTTAGTGAATTTTGTTCTGATTGACCTTTACAACACTGCACAGTTGTCTCAAACAATAACATGCACCATCCCCAACTATCATATTTACAAAAACATTATTGTTTGAACAAGAATTTGAGAGGAGCTGATCTGCAGGAACCCATGTTTACAAAAATGCAAAGATGAATACAAAAACATGATTGTTATGAAGTCATTGACAGAATACAAAAATGCAAAGATGAATAGAACACCCATGTTTACAATTGCAGTATTAGGATTTATTATCTTCTGTCTGATGTTTGCAGGGCTTGGTTACAATCACTACCACAAAAAAATTATGCTTTTAAAGCCTCAAGAAGGAAGGAAAAAAAAAAAAAACCGGTTCAATCCGAAACCCGGAATCCGGGTTTTACAAAACCCGGGTTCCGGCCCAGATCTGATCCGGGTTAATCCGGTCCGAGTTCCGACCTTGATTTCAAATCCGGGTTCCGGTTTGGGTATACCCAGATTCCCGGGTCAGAGCCCGGATGAACAGCCCTATACACACCTATATGCTTATAAATTTGTATCGCATTTGTTAGTCTCAACTCTCTTTTTTTTTTTTTTTTAATTTAAAAAAGGAGGACGAAACCTCGATAATTTTATTATCCTTCATTTATAGTGGAGGAAAAAATTCCAAACAAAACAAACCATTCCTCCCACAGCTATAGTAAAACTTTCCCACTCCATGTAAACTATATTTGCTCTGACTTGCTTGGAGAACTGTATACTTCTGGAGGACTACCCTCCATATATCCAGCATTTATTCTAATCAAATGAAATTGATCCTTTCAAAAAAAAAAATGACATCTAACATAAGACGTATCCATTTTATCCTATCTATACAAACATCTAATCAACAAAGGAAGCTAAAAGCACTCTAAAAAGAACAGATTTTCTCCCCTGGCACCATATCTCGCCAAAGAATCCACCACTTTATTACCTTCTCTATAAACATGTTGTATATCGAAATCAAAACCCTTCAACATGGACCTTAACTAATCCCAATAGAGCCAAAAGCCTGTGCCTGTGAATAACCCATATGTTTGCAAAGCCTTATTCCTTCACCTACCACCCTTAACTCGACCTAATTATTTGAACAAAAACCAAAGAATTTTGAAAACCCAAAAATAAAACTGCCGCCAAAATCCCTCAAAATACCTCCTCCACCTATCGGCCTTGGGTTGCCTAAGTTGCTCCCATCCAGATTCAATTTCACCAAACGAAGGTTTCCTCCATCTCACCACTTGCACTTTAAGCTTTTTTTGTTCCACCACCGTTACCTCTAAATTGCTCAAAACCCCGTATGACCATACCAGACAACTTATGAACTTTCTTCATATCAGTAGCCAGCAACCCCACCCAACGTTTAATCGATCTCCACACTTCCATAACACTTCAGATCTCCCCTCCATCCATGCAACACACGGACGTCTCCAAAGCCTCCACACCACTATACATGGAATTAGGCCCATCAAAGTCCCCAACTACGACAGTCTTGAAAATCTATTAAACCATACTTGTACCCTTTCCTTCCAACTTTGTCGAATGAGAAAATGAAATCCAACTTCAACTGAGACTTTCCTCCAAACATCCACTGCAAACTCACCGTTGCCTAGCACGTGCTCCAAGCCTTCCACTTTTCTCTCCATGCGACAATTACATGCCAAAACAAGAGGAATCCCCAACTGCCTAACCTTCTCATCTACACTTAAGCAGTTGAAGACTGCCTTCCACATGCATTGAGAAATCTTCTTATGTAATAAATTATGCCATACCTATTTAGCCCAATCGAACTTTGGCAATTTAATTTAATTTAATTTAATTCTCAGCTTGTTCATATATAATGATTATAAAATACACGTGTATATATATGTTGCAAGTATACAACTTTATAGTTTGTCAAGAAACAAAATCATATTTATTTTTTATAAGTAAAAATATTATATATATATATATATAACAATAGATATATACCAAATATATTGGACGTATACAAAAAAAACACCTAACACATATTAGAGAGCCTCTAATACTCCAAAAAGCCTGTGGAAAACTACCCAAAATCCATCAAGCCCAAATTGGAATGGAACACATCTCCCCAACCCCAACCCCTTGTTTCCCGTAAAACTAATACTCTACCAGAAACTCCCTCTATAGGAACGTCTTCACAATGCCCTCTCTTTATTCTTCTCTCAACTCGAGCTACCACCCTTAGCATTGCAGTTGATTGCCCAACAAAGATGTTTTAACTCCCTGCTTTTCTTGAAACTTAATTTGGTTTCATGCACGTGGCTCGCCTCAATTGCAGTGAGTAATACTTTACATTGGTCTTCACATCCTCCATGTGAAATCCCCACAATATGATGAATCTTTATTCAGAACCCAATCTGATGGTGAATCCACTATATCTTTTATCGGAAGAAGAGAAACTAGAAGAATAACATTATCCCTAGACACAGTACCCAAATGCACTCCCGACTCTAGGCCTTCCTCCACAAAAGGAACCAACAACAAATCCTGCGTTTCTATCATCATTAAAGTTTCCTCCCCTCCATCACTGAGGACATTGCTTGCGCCTTCCGATGATCTTTTCAGTGCCACTTTGTCCGATTGCTCCCTCAAGAGGCATAGAACAAGTAGGAGAAGCACAACCTTCTGTTACCCCATTTTCATCTTCTAAAGGAGACTTGTCTATTTCTTCCAAAGTACTTGACTCTCTCAAAAATGAGTAGCACAAAGGCTTTCCCAAGTGCAGGAGGATCTCGCGTAATAATTAGGAATAAAATTCCTAAATCGTCTCCACAAGGAAAGCTTGCTTAAAATCAAACCCGTGTAAAATGGTGACAACATTCACAAAGAAAAAATAAAAATAGTAGTATATACAATGAATGGAAGAGTGCAAGGGAAATGAAAAATATACTAGTCGTAAACTAGATTCATATTTTTTTAGATTTTTGAGTGTAGTAAAGAGAAGTAAATGACATCAAATTAAATAAGCAAAAATTTAAAAGCAAGTAAAATAAATGACATCAAATTAAACATGCAGGAATTTAAATGAAAGCTAAAAAGTGCAAGAAAAATAAATGACATCAAATTAAACAAACTGGAATTAAAATAAACTGGAGAAATAAAACTAAAGGTGGAAGAAGATAGATGAGCAGCAATAGTGTAACCAAGGGGCTCTACAACTATGCTGAACGGTGAAATTTGGAGGTTGGCTAAAAACCAGTCTACAACCCTCTAGCAAGCGTCCGTTCTCTGATCTCTTTCTCACAAAATAAACTGGAGAAAAATTACAAGTGGAGGAGGAAGGATGGGCAGCAACAGTGTGACCAAGAGGCTCTACAACTGCGCTGCCATCTCCCTCTCCTCACCTGAGTTCTCTCAAAAACTAAAAAAAAGCTTAGGAAAAATTACACTACGCTATGGCTCTCTCGACCGAATGATCAAGCGCCCTCAAAAGACCCTGCTTCCGTTATTTTTATAGCGTGCACATCTTAGTAATTGCTCCATAAATCCCATGCGACTGACAATGTGCATGAAAAGAAGGACTCCTGCATCTCACGTGAATCTAGAAAAAAAATATAAATTTGCAGCGTCTATTAGCATGCTCTATGTTCAAAAGCACTGTCAAAAGTAAGAAGTTGTGTTGCGTGCCAAATATATTTTTTCCTACTGTTTTGTCAATCTCAGCCCACTACTTGCGTGTGGCAAAAGCTTACTTTCTCACGTCCGTCCAAAGCTTTCCAGGTAGAAAGTTTTTTGTCCGCACATTTGAGAGAATTGGTCAATGTTTGATCAATGGCTCTTCTCTTTAGCCGTAATACATGTTTAAATTTTATACGCCCAAAAGAAGAGATACGCTACTTCAACATGTTGTAGGGTCCACGTTGATGCAAGAGGAAAGCTTCCTCCTTTCCGCAAGTTGACGCAGAAGTTGTCCCTGTTCGTGTTCTACGTCTCTACAGCACTTCATTCCAGCAAGTCTCTAGGTGTGCTCTGTGTCCCAACAAGTCTTGCAGGAGCTGCAGGGTCCAGCTTGAATCTAAGCTCCTAGACTGCAATGAAATCACATGTCATTACCTGCATGTAGAAACATATAAAAATAAAGAAAAGAAAAAGTGCCACCCATGTGAAAAAGTAATGCTTTTCCTTCTTGTTTACATGTGTCCCATTGAAAAGTCAAAGGCTAGAAAGTTTAAAAACAACACTTCATCTTTTTCTTGACCGAGAGATCAATTACAAAGCTAACTTGCTAGCTAGTGCATGCATAAATAACCAGCCAGGTGCTTCACTCATATTCCTCACATGTTTTCATTAATTATTAAAATATATTCCACTCAAACCATGTGTCAACATGCTGATCAGTTTTACATCTTCAAAATATTTCTTTCTTTTCACGCATTAATTCCATGCCATGTTGTCTAAACAATTAGAAGTAGAGTCACTATTTAAAAGTAGTAAGAACAAGAGAAAGAAATAATATAAATAGAAAATCGAAAATAAATTAAAAAGTAAAAATAGAATATTAAAAATATATTGTGCATGTGAAGAATCATTGCCTAATCAAATCACATGCTACAAAATTAAGCATAAATCATGATATTAACCAATTTAAATCACAACTCAGATTTATTCCTATAAACAATTTTTCATCTAAAACCAATAATAAAATAATTGAAAATATCTTGGTTTCTAAAAGTATAAAATATGCAATAATGCAGCTCAATCAGCACTCAAGACCCTGGAGGGACCCCCATCTTTAACTGAAAGTGAACCCTGGAGAAAAATACCAACCCCATTTGCAACTGGTGATTGAGGGCCTATTGATCCCTCAAGAGGCATAAATGACAAGCTACCGATGTCATGAGTGACTTCGGCGTGGACAGCGATAGCGGTGTCCAACGACCCTATCTGAGATGGTATTGAAATGCTCTTTGTCGGCACACTTGAGGCCTCCAAACCCATAGGATCTACCCCCCACCCTCCCTCATCCATTTTTGACCCACCACCAAAACCCATGACTAGTTCAAGCCCCTTATCCACTTTAATCATCAGATCTCTCACATATTCCATAACTCCCATAAATTGAGTTTTGACATCCCACAAGACCCCCACCACTTGGAAGGCCTTCCCACTGTCTTTCCTTCAACAAACTCCCCACTGTTTGCATGCTTCAGAATAGTTACTTTGGACCTAGTAATGCTTTGAATGGACTGTAGAAAACCTTTCCATCCAATGCTACTTGTACCTTCCAGAATCACCAACAAACCTTCCATCCTTCTATTCCAGAATTCTGAGAGTTGCAGAAAGCTGCCCCTTGCTTTAAGATGATGTTGGATGAAGATAAATCCATTACCCATCCTTAGCTCTCTGAAGAATCTCTCATGACAGTTAAGTTCTAAACAATCCTCTATCCCTTTAACCACCCATGAAACTATCATCCCACCCAGACACATGAACCTAGTCATCATTTTACTACGTTTAGAGGTAAGATAACTATTACCACCCCCTTTCGTAAAAATGAAAGTTTTACATTCCACCTTCAACCACCTTTCACCTTCCCACTGAGCCAAATTCACATTTCGTGTCATCATCGTTCGATCCCGTTCCACCAGATCTGCCTTCCATAATGCATATCAAAACCACCAGATCTGTCATCCTACCCAAATCACAAGATAGTATGGATTTGTGCCTACAAAGAAAAATAGATAATAAATAGAAAAAATAAAAAACAAAAAAAAAAACCATCGGAGACCCCTTAATGGAGGCCCCTCAATGTAGAAAATTCAATTATACAAAAACTCCTGATTGCTAGAGGAGGACCGACTTCGAAGGCCCTTCAAAGGAGTAGCTTGAGCTTGTCGATCTTGTCTGTGGCAGTTGCAATTACGGAGGCACAGATTCGATGAACGAAATTGCGGGATACTAGATCTGCACCTACCCAAAAATGCAAAAAATCCCAATTGTTGAAAGAGGATCGACATCAAGGACCCCTCAATGGAGTCGCTAGAGCCTATCAGTGTTGTTTGTGGCTGCAGTGGTGGCGGAGGCACATAGGTTGATAGTAAAAAAATGACTTCGACAAATAAATCTGTGAAAAAATAGGTCGCTAGAGGGAGGACCTACGCCAGCTAACCCTCAAAGGAGACACTGGGGGCCGTCAGCCTTGTCTGCATCGGTGGTGGGGTGTCACTCACTAATCTAGGGTGGGTGCAACGGTGGCGGTAGGTTGGGAGCCTTAGGGTTTTCTCTCATTTATTGAATACCCTAGAAAGAAAATCATATTCTCAAATCAGTGTGTAGACACCTAGTGTAATTGTGTGACATAATTTAATTTAGAAAATAATTTTAAATTTTGAATAATATATATTAAATTCTACCATTTAAAGTACATGGATGGTGTGTTGATTTACACACTAACTTAAAAATAAAATAACTCTTAATTATAATTTATTACTTTTAAAAGTAATTATCTTCCAAGTATAAATTTAGGAGTATGCTAATTTTGTTTATAAGTATATAATAGTTACTATGACTATATACTAATGTCTTATACGATTATATACATATGCTTTATTCATATGAATTGTAGTTATATGCATTGTTAATAAGTAATAGACTATAACTGCGATTATAAGAAAATAGGGTATTTACATTTGTGATTTTTTTTTTTAATTGGTAGTATATTTTGATAAATAATATAAGATTGTTACTTTTATTTTTAATTTGTTTTAGTTTGTTATTTTTTAATATTGAAAATTTTTTTAAATGATAAATGAGTCATAACTCAACTGAAGTTTTAGTTGAGCCTTAAGCAAAGTTTAGATTTGAAAATATTTTACAAGTTGAGCTTAACTAAGTGGATAATTTAAAAAGGTTTTGAGAAGAAATCAAGCTTGATTTTAATAGCAAGGAGTTGAGCTTGATCAGGATCGAGTTCTATGATTTAACTTATAAATGATTTTTCCCTCATGGAACCCTCTCTGTCACTCCCAAAAAAAAATCTCCAGATCTAAGTTTCACTGGAGGAGAAGGAGGCCCCAGCTTTCTCCTCTTTTCTCCTTTCCCCTCCTCCTTCTCCCTCTCATTCCCTCCTTTTTTAGTTTATTTTCTTTCTTCAAGAAAAAAAGTTAGATTTACAGTTTTTCGGCAACTCTCGAAAGACATGCACAGCACAAGAAGACTCACAGGCTGCAAATCATTCAGAGGATAGTGGAAATTTTCCAAAAATAGCCATACGTCGTCTTCACGCACCACTCACAGCTATGTGTAGTCCTCATGCACCACACATGCCGAATCACCGGAATCGCCACCACTAGATCTTTCAGATCTGACTTTTGTGGCTGAAAAGAGAGAAGCTTGTTGCCTTCACACACTATCAAAGTCTACCGAAGTTGGTCTAAACTGTAATCCATCCTTTTTCGTTATTGTTTTCTTTATTGTATAGTAAAAATAAAAAATGAGTTCATCTCTTATATGGTTTTTCTATTGAGGCTGAGTCTTCCTTTCTAAGCAGAGTGCTGACTTTTAGGAATTTGTCTATAGAAAGTATCAACAGCAGTGAAGTTCAGACCAGTCTAGTAGTGTACTGATGGAGCTCCAAATGGTTGATATGAGGATATCCCTGACTATATCTAATCATGGATGCAAGTTTTCCTTGATGAATGAATGAATAATGACATTTTTCTTCAAAATAAAAAATAAAAATAAAAAGAGTTGAGCTTGACCATAAGACGCTTGAAAATATCTTAAGAATAATCTCACTAAGCTTTTTCATTCATATTGTCGTGTCAAGTAGAATTCAATTCATATATTAGTAATTTCTAATTCGAGTCTTCTAAATAAATCCCTTTTAAAATTGCAATCAGGGTTATCTTTTCACCTTTGCTTTTAGCCCTCAAGCGCTTTTTTGTTAAACTTGATAAGATAAGCTTTCAAGTTTTCACCCACTTGCTGCTTCATGATGAGGAGGTATGCAGTCAGCCATCTCCTCCTTTTGCTAGTCATGAACTGAGTTAGGAACTACAAGCCAAGCTTCTCGAAGCTGGGTATAGAACCCCCTTGCAAATTCTTGAACCAACTCTGCGTTGCCCCTTTAAGGGTTAAAGGGAAAGCTTAATTTCTCCTAGGATCTCGTGGATGGTCATATGGGTCTTGAAAGTTTCTAGATGCTCCATCGTATCTTTGGACCCATTATAGAGGTCTGTTTGTGGCAACTTGAATTTCAGTGAGAAGGGGCGATAATTATTTCCCTACTATAGGCTTATCCATGCTACTGAGTAGCTTGTCAACCGATGAAGATGCTCCCATTTGCCTTGCCATATCCTTGTATTTTTCCTCGAGGTCACGCAGCTCATCATGCATCTTTGTCTTATTGCCTTGGTCAATTTGGGATGGTCCCCCTTTGGCCGAGACTCTTCATCGTGTTGTTTGTCTCCCTCATGTGTCTCTCCCTTTGTCGATTCGGCCTCCCTTCGCTTCAAGATATCATTTCTTTCTACAAGGCCTTCATTTTCTACGCCATCCATTATAGCTTATCCTCCATCTCCACAAATATCTTATCCAAATCCATACTACCATCATCCATCGTAGCCTTGGTCAATTTACGATCCATGTGTGTGCGCGTTGTAGTAGACATTTTGAGCTCGACTAAAATTTATGAATCCCATAGACGGCACCAAGCTATTGAAGCAATTTTTTGCTTCACTTGAGTCATGTGATTAACTTGGAAGAAGAGCAAATCTTGTGGTCTCAGACACAAGAAAGTCTCCAATGCATAAGTTAGATTGAAATTTCAGGGATTTAATGCAATAAATAATTATGACATTGCATGCTTTAGGCAAGGCACACCTATCAATTTGGTGCACATATTTTGCTTGGATTTTCCTTTGTGTCAGTTAGTTGCAAAAGAAGCTATTCAATGATGGTCGTAATTTAGATGTTTGAGTCCCATGGAGATACAGTGCATTTTGACTTGCTCTGTCTCTTAGTTGTTCCTACGTGGATGAACCTTGCATTGTTGAGTCTTTAGTCACCCATGGTTCTTTCCTGACAGCAGGCTTAGGCCTAACAATTATATACATAGCGCCTAAATGATTATGACATTGCACACTTTAGGCTCAAACATTTGTAAATGAATCCTAATCTTCAAACCGCTAGGTAATTGGCTCTCAACATGATTCAACCACATTGAATGTATGCCTATAATCTCAATTCTTAGTCTAAAGCTATTCATGCACAATTTATGGATTGTCCTGAATAGTTATAAAAAAAAAAAAAATACAACAACTCTATAGCCATTCTTGATATCATTAAAAAAAACATTCTTGATATCATTTAATAAAAAATAAATAAAAATAAAAATACCTTTCACCTCATGAGCATTCTCCTCTACTATGGGTTGTAGTTACTTTCATTGTTGTTTGATAGCAAAGTACAACCCTGAACTAGGTGGCATGCCTTGCCACATCAAAAATAGATATTAACATCCCTTCTACACTCATTCCATTGCATTTGGTTATACTTTAGACATGAGATGCTCTTTTGATAACCTTGGGTAGCCCTATTCCCATTTAGTTGTCTTTGAACCAAGTTCCTACCATCATTCCTTTTCTTCCATGAACCTTGTTCTTTGTCAAAGTACAAACCTTGAGGTAATGGCCTTTTCATTTGATCATAAATATTTTCACTCTTCTCAAGTCTTTGCTCAAATAGTCAAATATGGTTGATTTGTCAACCAACTCTGAGAAATTTCATATTTGGAAGGTCATGGCTTGCTATAGATTTTATGATTTAGGCCCTCCTCAAAATTTCAAGCTTTCTTTTCTTCATTTGGGATTAATTATGAGGTGAGCTATGATAGCTTTATCAACCTTGCTAGATATTGGAGGACACTCATAGCATCCTATAGTCCAGATTGGCAAAATCCTTTTCTCTTGCATCTTCAACTAACTTTCAAATGAAACACTCAAAGAATATCTCCATAAATTGATGCTAATTCTTCCTTCATCCTATTGCATCTTCAACTAACTCTCAAATGAAAGCCTCAAAGAAGATCTCTTTAAAGTGATACTACTTTGTCCTTGTGAGGACCATGCCAGCGAATGATGATAGACCGGCACCTCGGAACAAAAAAGAAGGTGAAGAAGAGAGCCTTTCTTTGTCGAGTGGAAGACAAAGATGATGTTCCCTTGATTTGGTAGAAAATAAAGTAGCGATGGTCTATAGAGTCCAACTAGTCTAACATATGGGTGAGCATCATTATGTAGAAAGCTTGGCTAAGACGTCCCAGGGCAAGCTGATAAAGGATTTTTCACCTTATGGTAGGTGAGCTAGAAAGCCGCCCATCGTATAAAGGCGAAAACAATCTTAAGGCAGGCAACAGTCAAGGAAAGAACCTTTCAGATGTACAACCTTTTTGAGATTACACAGAAACACTTAGAAGGTTGCAGTGACGTATGCAAAAGCCCACATCAATCTAAATAGTCACATCTATAGTGGGTATAAAAAAAAGATTATATGACTCAGAAGATCATATTGTTTGAGCCCAGAGGTATGATCCAACACCACGTGGGAGACCTGCACTCGAAGTGAGAGTAAGGATTGGACATAAATCAGGTTGCAAGGATGTGGAAACCATGCCCTGCTAGTCTATCTCTATCATCCTATAGTAGGACGATCGAGACTAAAGGATTCCCATTCGAGTATGTCTAGAGTTAGAAAGACGTCAGAAGTACACCCAATGATCACATTCTATAAAAGGCTTAAGGTAAAATCTAAAATCTCAATTTTGAGATCGTGAACACCTGAGAGCCCTTGAAATCAGATTCTTCGAATGAAGCAAGTGACTTCAAAGGAGACAAAGAAATGAGCAACATACTATCGTCATAATTATAAGGCAACGAGATAGGTTACCTTCTAAGATAGTACCGAGGAATGGGAGATAAATATTGTGTGAGGCTGTTATGGAGTTTTAGCATATGGATACTCTACAATCTCTCCATTTATAATCATGAAATAATAAATGTTTTTGCTTTGTGTTCTGAGATTTGAATGCATTTGTTTTCAGAGCCATCTTTGTGTGAGTAATCGTATTGTGTGTCAATTATTATGGACGGGTAGAGAGAGTCCCCAAACCATACCTGCAGTGCATTGCCATGAGATACATACAAGTAGAGAGAGCCCACTTGATGATTAGAGTGGGGCGGTATCATGTTGGCCTCACCTGATAGACGGGATGAAAAGTTCTCCGAGTGTATCATGTGTGATGTCTTCAAGTTGGTAGGCTATGTAAACGTTTCCTTGATATAACATATATATCTCTATGTGAGAGTCGACTTATGTTAGGGACAGACAAGTCAACTTGCACCATGTTGGCTAGGTAGGAGTGATTTCCCAATTTCGAATGATGGAGCGGCTCTCCCTCCGTTGACCCATCAGGCGATGAATGTCTATGTTAAGAATATCTATATGATAATTGTGAACAGCTATGTGATTGGTGTAATGAGTTTTATGTGCTTCAAAAGAGACTGATTCCTTACCTAACGACATATATAAATATATATATATTGAGTTTTGCGTAGATGATGATTTCTCAAATGTTGATTTCTCGCCATTCTTATACATATGTGTATTATTGAGAGGGTGATTCCTCGCCATGTTTAAGAATATATGTGTTTTTGATTGAGAGGGTGATTCCCCACCGTGCACTAATACATGCATTCACCCATTTAATCACATGAAATTGTTCATTACATATTCACAAGCATTGTTTCTCATTAGCGATCTTATCATAACTGCCTAACTTGCCTATGGTTTCAATTTTAGAACCATAGACTTTTATACAGAGGTAGATCCAATAGTAATACTTGAGGAAGAAAAGCCAACCTTGTCTGAGCAATAGGCGTGTTGTAGAACCTATGCACTTATGGGAGCCATATTTGTAATTATCAATTAGGTGACCATATGTGTTCAATCGGCCTTATTTTGGGTGTAAACATTAAACAGCTGGACATATGTATAATTATTTTAGGAATGAAGTGACTTATAGATATTGTAAGAATGTATCTATAATTTGTAGACTTCTGGTACTTTAACATTTGGCTTTTAGACTAAACCTTTACATTTTTGCTATAAATCAAATGTCTATTTCCTTACACATGCACTTCCTGGTAAATCTTGCACACCTAACTCAATTTGAACCTTAGGTGTTGCTGACTAACTAGCACCCTTGGCAACATAGATCCTTGGGATGGTCTTTTACAGAGGAATAGGGTGCCATAGTCCTCCGTCTTGTTCAAGAATGGTCCTCTCTACAATCCATCATCATTTAGCTTCATTGATTGGCATGAAGGTAGAGTGCAAAACCTTTCATATGTGACTACATTCAACTTGAAGCATTCTTCTTTAATAACAAATGTGACTACCTAGGTAACACTTGAAGAGGATATATCAAAAAAGATAACATTTTGTTTCTCTCTCCAAAGGCTTTTTTTTTTTTTTCCTCTCCACCAAAGTACCCAAAAGCCCTAAATATCCATTTGAAAAAGAGATGAATAGATAGGACAGAGCCAACAGTATCCCATCCTTTCTGACCAAAGGGGGTGTGACGTCCCCAAATTCTGCTTGGGATCAGACGACATTAGCATCAAGATATGCAGCACAATGTTACATGCTCCCGTTCATGACATATAAGATACAAGTTCCTAACATGCATATAGCATTATGCAATATTCGCAAGGAATAATTTTTTTTTTTTTTAGCAATACTATACACCAAACTGAAAATATCTAACATACTTAAAACATACTTCATACATAAAGATAAACTAAACAACCATGATCACAATACTAGTCCAAAATGGTTGTGATAAAAGGAGTGCTACAGATTGAACTCCATAAGTACAAGTAGTAATTTGAGGTAACTACTCTACTATCATCTACGTCACATCGTCGTTCAATCGACCGTTTATAGTTGGTCGATTTTTGGTTCTCTTTTACCTCCTAGACAATATCTACCATTCAGGAGAGAATGATAGTTGGGATTACCATGGTGAGATTTGATTATGAGTCTCAACATGTTAACAAAAAAAATCCACACAGGTTAATGATGTATGCATGGTAGTAAAAGCATGAATGCATAATCAAAATCATAAGTAAGCATAACATAACTTGACATAAAAGATAGCATAACTTAACTGAAACATGAACTAAATTTGACTTGAAATGACATGAACTTGATATGTGACTTGACTTAACATGAATGTGAACATACATAACATGAATGTAAACTTGGAATCTTGTTCATTAACTTGATAAACGTGACTACAGGGGTTCCCTAGAGCCATGTGTCCTTACTAATTACCGCATCACAATACAGATATCTGCACCAGTTGTAAGTGCGTTAACACATGTGCCACAATTGCTATAAACCCACATATTTTACATGTCATAATTGATGTGTCTCACGTAGTGGATGCGCCACAATTACTATGACCCCATACTTCATGTGCCACAATTGTTGTGACCCCATGAATTGTTTTTGTTACAATTTCTATGGATACATATGAAATAAAATATGGGCCTATCGACATTAGTTCCTGGTGTCTCTAGTGACCAATTACTTAGGCCCCATTCGCAACCTGTTGACCGTACTTTGTCAACCCTGAGATTCCATATCTATTTAGATACTCCAGTATGAACAAAGGAGTTTCACTAGAATATTACCACATTCTAGCACTTTGGGTCGTGATTGACATAAATAACTTGATATGACTATTCTTGAAATTCACAAACTATATTCGAGACTAAACTTGACATGAATATGAAATGATAGAAGCCCTAACATGGCATAACATGGCATGAACGTAAGTCAAAAGACATGACATATTTGAGATAGAAACATTTCGTAGTATGACATAATATGTAACAAACAATATTTCATAACATAGCATATAGCAAACAACATTTCATGACATAACATACGTTTAACAAAAGGCGTAACGTAACATGACATACTTGCAACATATAACAATGCATTATAGAATATATTGTGTAACAAATGAATATTTTGTGATAAAATAAATTCTGTGTAACAGATGAATATGTAATGACGTGATATGACATGACATATATAATAACATACATACATAAACTATAGTTTATTTACTCATTACATATACATAGTAAACTGATAGTAAGTTTTTTTTTTTTTAAATAGTTGAAGGTCACATTTCCAAGAGTGACCCGCTCCCAAATTTATTAAAAAAACCCTCACTCATGAACTAATAGTAAATTAAAAGCTAACTTACATCAATCTTCGTTTTTCTATGAAAAACTCAAGCGTGAACACAAGGAATTGTAAGTAGTGTTATAAAAGTTAGAAACCTAATTACTAACAATTAGAAACATGGAAAAATATGAACTTATAGTAAAATTATCATTTTACCCTCTACATATGAAAAAATGACCATTTTACCCATAACTTAAGGGTTTTGCATCCTAACTCCAAAAATCACCAAAATTTACATATCTCATGTAAATTTTATCCTAAACTCAAATATCAACACAAAAAAATTTAAAACTAAATACAACCATGAAAACTTTGTAGGGGTCAAAACATGCATAGGCTCTTCCCCCTAATTTTTGTTGCAATTCTTTCAAATTTCAAAACTCATGACTAACTCAAAATTTTCTACTAATATACTCATAACATATTTCTAAGAATAATCATGTTTTGAATCATCAACAAAAGTCATCAAAATCACTAAAACAATACTTGGAGTTTTCGGTTTCCTACTACGTTCAAAAACATATTTTTGTTTCTCAACTAGTTTGGATTGACCACTTGATCCATGACTTAAAAAGATGTGATTTTCAAACCAAAACATCACATAGTTTAAAAAGGTGTCCTAAAATAGATCCAAGCTTTAAACTCAAAATCACATTGTTAAAAATCAACCAAAACATGGATTTAGCCAAGAACATCAATCCTTTGGCCTAACCGAATATCCTCTTGCATAAAAATTCACGTCTTTGAAACTGTAGTGCCCCCAACCCTCACTTGGGATTTGGCAGTGACTAAGATGCCAGGACATGTAACACAAGGCTACAAACCCCTCTACATGACAGATAATATGTAATGTTCCTAGATATACTAGCATTATGCGATAAACATGTAGCGAAAAACATTAAAAGATCAAGTGATCTAAGCAATGTCATTAGCAATTGCATAGTACATGGTACAAAACTTAAAAAATTTTCCCAAACATTGCCACGTCATCATCAAAAGACAGTCATCAAAACAAAGTATGAGTTTATATCTCCCAAAACATGAGACCAAAACCTCAAAATATACCAAGTTTCAAAAGATTTCCCTTTTTGGGAAACGTGGTCCTAACATTATTTTTTTTTTCTTCACAGCGGTTCATCCTTCACTCACTTCTCCATAGCCTGGTCCTTATTCCTATTATTAAGGTATCAAAACTCCTCAATAAACTGGAGTATCTTAGAGATCTCCTAATATAGCCTCCAGGTGCTCCAAAATAGTTGGCTCATGTCCATCTTAGGCATGATCCTCTTTGGAGGAGATGCTATTCTCTTCCTCTTGGCCATCAACACCACCTTTTAATCCTTTGACAACTTCTACCATTTATAGAGAAAAATGATAGTAGAAATTATAACATTGAAATTTCAAGAAATCTCAGCAAGTAATCAGACGACATACAACAGTTAACACAAGCATACAAGAGGTATATCATGCAATGCATGCATGGACATGTACATAACTCATGACTAAAAACTAAACCATGACTTATGCATTGATCACTTTTAAAACTTGTAACAAAGACTCAGAAAATATCCTTACTTCTTTTCTTTCTTGTTAATCTTAACAGAACTTGCCTTTTTAGAGAATATCACAAGATTTGCATCTAGTGATCCATGAACATGTGAGCTCTTTTACTTATTCAGAGCATGGAAACAACACGGTTCCCCTTTGCACTGTGTGCTCTTGCTACTTACCACACAATCACTGGTCCATGCACCGTGATGACTACGTCTTAACTGAAACACAACTTATTAACTCAATAGTACTTCGTCAGGCTACATGCCTTATGCACCCATTAGCGTTTGGTGCTACCTCGCTCCAGCATTCTCCAAAATGAATCTATTTGAGGCACATCGACGGTTCTTTGTTAACCCAGGGATTACAACTCCATTCTTAAGTACTCCAAAGTGGATAGAAAAGTTCCACTAGGACATTCCCCGGCCCTAACACTTGGGGTTGTGATAAAACTTTTAAACTCAATTCATTTTGAAAACCTTTTTATTTTTTAAAACGCTTTTCTTTTTAAATCACTTTTCCCAAATGCATGTCACGTGAGACTTAAAACATGTGAGCTTAAACTTGACATATGCCATATGAGATACAATGTATGAAATAACCAAGCATAACATGTTCATACCATAGAACTCATAAGATATTAAAACACAAACATGGAACTAAGAAAACTAGTCTTGGCTGAATCATATAGGTATGAAAACATGGAAAATCATCACTTAACATGCTCCGAACTTCCTTCATAGGGCTTAGAAATCAAGGCATAGTAAAACAGAACATAAATAATGGAATTTGAACAAGATCCAAAACATCCAAGACATGTTATAACCGAATCATTAAATGTCTTAAATTAACAACATTATTTTCCTTGAAACCGAGGCATGCAAAGAACTTTCTTGCCATTTTTTTTTTTATCATGAACCAAATCACATTAGTCCTTCTATATTCATATCCCAAGTTCATGTAAGATTATTTCAAATAAACAAACAAGAATTAACAACCAAAGCTAAAGAAACAAACAAAAGGATCCACACAAGTATATACACGTATTAACTGAGAGTAAGTTTAGTGTATACTTACAAAAAACTCTTTAAGAACAAAAGCGAAAATCTGAAAATTACAATGTAACATATTAGAAGTTATTCTAGATTTGGAGAAAGTGAGTGAGTGAGTGACAGTTTGGAAATCCTTTCTCAAACTTGAAACCCTAAGGTCGAAATCTTTGAAGGTCAAAACCGTAGTTTTCCTTCCAAGTGAGAAACCAAATCACATCTCACTCAAATCTAGTGTTCAAGTGATTATTCAATGAGGAAAATCTTAGGGTTCCATCTTTCTAGAAGAGAAGCCCTAGTTTATAGCGTGAAAGTGGGTGAGTGTGTCCAAAAAACCTAAAACCGAAAATGAAGAAAGGAAATTCCTCCGCTTGGATCATGCATACAAGAAAAAGTGGAAAGATTCTTACCTTCATGTGCTAAACTCCTTGAAGTGTGAAGGGTGATTCCTTGGTGATTCACAAAAGTAATGGTGAGAAAGGTGTTGTTTGGTTCGAAAGAAAGTGAGGTAAAGATGTTTGGTCTTGGAGAATCATCTAAGTGGTGTGCGAGAAAGGTGGAGCATAGAACATGCCCTAGAAATTCAAAAATGAGCTAGAAGAAAAGGGTGTGGTTGTGTGGCATGTGGTCTTTATATAGCCTTCATCCTTGAAGCTAATTGGTCAATAAGGAACCAATGCATGTTGGACATGTGGCCGAATACCCTAATGTCCTCTAAAACCTTCTCCTATGTCTAGGTTCGATGAACCTCTTATACCTTTGTGTAATTTTGCCTCAATACCTCTTCATTTTCCCAAGAAGATGGTGGTGCATGAATGCCAAGTGGCATGGGCATGCGGAGTCCCTATAGTTGCCACCCCTCTCTCTCTTATCTTCATGAAAATCTTTCCTCTTCCATGCATATTCCCTAGGTGACTCTCCCTCTTCTCTATGCCTCCTAAACACAACATGTGGCAAGTAAGTGAGAGTGGTGACCCAAAAAGTGAGGGTAGGCTTGTCTTTTCACGTGGTTGTCTCCTCACAAATCTTCTAGAAGGTCTTGGCATGGTTGACAAGTGTCACATTCCAAAGAAAACCCTTGGATAGGCATGTGGGGGTGGAAACTGAACCATCCTCTTTGTCCCTTGGCTTTCCCCATGCAAATCTGAAATCCCTCTTGTAAATCCCTTTAGTCTTCCCTAGGCACCCTTTTCCTATGCACATCTCTCTTGGAACTTGAAATTGTGCCAACTAGAAGGTGTTAGGCATGTGGGAGGGCTTGGTTGAGTGCCTCTTGGTTTCCCTAAGAGATCTTATCATGAGATGCTTCTAGAAGGCTTCTAGCATGAGTGAGAGGTGGTGCCTCCACTAGGGTTGGTGTGTAAGCCTTCCCTTGGGCTTCCCAAATACTCTTCTCTCCCTCTTAGCCCAATATCAAAACTAGATATAGAGTGATCTTCATGTGTGACACATGGCACTAGTGGTAAGGGTTTGAATTCTTGGGATCAAAATCATTGGGCTTGGCTTTCCTTAAGGGGCTGAATTACACTAAGGGATTTTAGGGCTAGCTCTCTCTCTTGGGCTCAAGTTTTAAAACTAATCTTCTAAGGCCTCTTCTTCCCTTAAATCACTAGGGCCCTCAAATACTATGGCTTCTAAAATAAAGCTATGGCCCATGCTTCACTATTTTAGGTTATCACAGAAACTAATATCAAATATCATCAAACTAACATCCTAACATGTATGTAAGAGGATTGGGATCATTTTTAAAGCCATTGGAATAAATTTAAACTACAAAATATCTAAACTTTCTTGAAACAGAAACTGTTTTTCCTCTTCCAATTTCTAAGTTTCTAGACCTAAGAAACTATTTCATTAAAAGCTTTAATCATACAACAAATCCTTAACCAATAATCATATACATATGTCAACAATACTCCATAAAAATTTTGGACCAAGATATATTCATTAGCTTGGTCAAAAACTTTAAAATATAACATACTTTCTAGATTATCACCCAGAATGATCTTTCTGGGGTTTAGATAACTTTTCACTGATCAAATGATCTTTAAATTGAAAAAATAAGATATTCATGTAAACTAAAATAAAAAAGAAACAACTTTTATGAAATAAATTTCATGAGAAAACATTAAAAAAAGCTTTGAAACAAGCGTGAAAAAGAATTTAGAAAAGCTATATGAGAGAGTCTTCTGTTTTCTTTCAAAGAAAAGTGAAAAGAAGAGACGGGTTGCATGTGAAGTGGGTTGGAGGGATTCTTGCACAAGTGAGGGAAGATGATAAGGCTAAAAGTGAGCTTGATTGTTGGTCTTGCCAACCCAAAACAGTATACAAAAATCAGTCCAAGATATTTCCTTTAAGGGTCGTATAAAATGGGAAGAGTGAGGTGGCTTTTAGCCCTTCACTTCAAGTACACTCTAGGCCTTTTTGAGGAAATCTGGTCAGCCATGTGGGGATGTAAAACTTAGCCAAGAAGTAATACTAAGGTGGCCAAATTCGTGTGCCTTAATGGGCCCTAACTGAATGGGCCTCAACTGAATGGGCCTCAATTTGGGGTTTTAAGAGGGTTTGGGTTGCTTTCAAACTCAAATCCAATTTCTCTTGAACCAATCAAATATACAAGGTTAAAAAGGTTGGATAATGATATCATAATATAAATTTTAAAGATAAATAGCATATGAAAGTGATTTAATCAATTGATTAAACACAATGCTACAAACGGATTCAGTTAGGGTTTTGAGGTCAACTTTAGGGTTTGGATAAAACTATTTAGGGTTTTGGTTTCAACCATACTTTTGGATTTTCAGTTGAATTCCAACTATATAGGGTTTTACTAGGTAGAAATCCTCTTTGATTTGACACAATTTGATTGATCAGATGGAATAGAATTTTGCTTAGGTGACATAATCTCACATCTTAATTACTTCAAAATCCATCGAATGGTTCCTCATGGTGCTGAGTGTCTAATACTATGCATCATGTGTGGCAAAGATCTTTTCAAGTGTCCAAATAAAATTTTTCTAACTTAATTTAGATATTCCACATTGTGATTTTGAAAACACTGCACTCGGTGCGCTTATCGAGATTATTATTCATTCCGAAAAAAGTGAATAATAAATTTTACATTAAAAAATTCTAAATATTCATATTAACCTACAGTGAAATTCATTAACCAAAAGTAATCTCGAAGTACTTTTAAAAATAAAAATGCAGTTTCGAATAGGTGTTTCGTCCAAAAATATGAAAATGGACTTATTGCACCATAAAATCATAAATAATCAATTGAATCTAATGGCACAGACCATAATATCTTCTGACACTTCTAACTATCTCAAACAATTAAAATCGCACTTCTAGTTAATTTAGTCTGTTAACTCTCACTATGTTAATAGACTAAAACCTATGCGATTAATCAATTCGCAAAAGCTTACAGGATGTTTACGAGATTCATAAAACCAATAGAAATTTTACCATTGAATTTCTAGCATGATGTTAGAAGGGGGTGGAGCTTCAGCTCCTCCCTCCCTTCTCTTGTCTGGCCAACACTGGAACTATCAATTGCTATTTTTTTCCAGTTTTCTATAATTTTTCATCCATAGCAACAAGATGCACCAATATGCTGCCTACCAGCCTCCTACGACTGTCATGCACCCCACCAGCAAACTCTCCAACTACTGACCTGTCACAAGGTGGAAGAAAACTAACCAAAAGACATACGGTTCACATCGCGCATGAAACTCACAAGCTGCAACGTCGGGGGGTCTGTTGCAATCACACACGACACCACTAGGATCAACAACTTCAACTCTTACATCTGGCTATTACCTTCTTTCCAAGAATGATGAGTGAACCACATGCGCCTCCACAGCCAGTGACGGTCTTATGCCAGCGTATCAACTTATCTTTCAGTTGCTATTTCCCTATATTCCTACTTTTCCTGACTAGGGATCAAGATAAAGTAGTTATGAAAGTCTGCTTCAACCAGTCCAGACCAACAAAATGTAGCACACAATATTTCACTGTGACTCTTAGTCGTAGTTTTATAGCATGATAAAAAAAACAACTACAAGCGGCTTCCCCTTAGTGGGAAATGGGTGGGAGCCAAATTTTGGCTCCACGTCTCTCTTTATTATTTCTCTTTTGTTGCATTTGTTTGTTTTGAGATGATTGTTGGGGACTCCTACTCCATTGAATCTAGTATCTTGTAACCACTTAGCTTTTTTATGAAATGCTTTCTTAGAAAAAAAATGTGACTACCTCCAACGAATTTTTAATGAACAAATTTACTCATGAATCGTGACCGTCAAGTTTTTTTTCCTTTTATAAAAAGGAAAAAAGGGCATGACATATCAAGTGTTGCTAATAAATAGAGTTATAAATGAAGTAATGTTTGATATAGTCATGAGTTGTGCAAGTATCGTACATTCCTTTTAGAAAATAATGGGGTCTACTATTAAAAAATTAAGATGAATGATATTTGCAGTTATGGAGTCTGCAACCATCGTGTACTCTATTTGAAAAAAATGAGTAAATATGAGACTCACATAAAATAAATAAATAAATAACTTTTTAATAGTAGACCCCACTCAACACTCTTTCAAAATGAGTGCACAGCGCTTGCACAATACATGAATGTATCTAGCATTACTAAAAAAATAATCTTTTTATATGGTTTCCGTATTTACTCACTTTTTCAAAAAAGTTTGGGAGCTTGCGCACTCTATGACTGTAAAGAAAATTCGGGCCACTAGGAAAAGTGACCTTCGAAAGTGACCGATGCCATGTGTTTTTTTACTTAATGGTTAACGAAGTATTTTTTAATGAGTTTGTAATTTTTTTTTAAATGTTTAAATGGGTTTAAAAAATGTTTGAAAAAAAGTGCAATTTGCACTATTGCTACAATGCATGGGTCATCTTTCTCTGTGTCTCAAACATTGCCCATGACTACAAATATCATTTCTCTTATAAATGAGTTCTGCTTGCTACTACATTTTGGCTCCACATAAGCTCCCATCTCCAAACACCTCTAAGTATTAGCCAAAGGGGAGGAAGGGTTTCAGCTCCACCTCCCTCTTGCCCTCTCTCGTTCTCCCATGTTCATATTGCTGCTAGGTTTCATTTTTAAGTGTTTTCTTACTTTATCTTCCATTGTTTGGAAATGGCCCAATCCACTGTCTTTTGGTATTCAAACCTCTACACACGTTGCTCCTCTGAACTCGTTGGCCTCTAGTCTTTCAAAAGTCGAAAGAAGTGTAGCCAAACGGTCAACTTGTGTGGCTCATGTGCAACAAAGGCCACGCGTGAGATCCACTTGCTGTCATGCTGCAACGTGTCTCCTTTCCACATGCACAACTCCTGGAGGCTCAATGGCTTAATGACGCAGGACAGAATAGCGATTATCCTGCAGGCTAGTTCCAATAGATGATTCACAAGGAAGAACCGGAGAAAATCACTCAAAAACACAAAGAGAAAAGTCTCTAGGGCTTAACTGAATATTATCAAATCAAGCAATGTCGAAAATCAGTCTACAAGCCGAATTGTTATAGCAAAAAATCGTGTTAATCCAAATTTTTTCAGAAATAGCAAAATCTCAAAAATCACTCCAAATCGTAAAAAATGGGGCCCAAATAGAGTTTAAAATGACTTCCTAACTGCCAAATAAAATATTACCATAAATAGTAAAAACTAACTAAAACTAGTGATTCATAGGAGAAAACAACAGAATTTAAGGTCGAAAAAAGGGCACATGGAGCTATGCACCAAAAGACTGAAACGCACTCAAAATGTGGATAGCGTGCGCGCTAAAAAGAGCTTTCCGAATTGGAGTCGTATAGGTGATTCCGACGCCCGTAGCCAAAGTTATGGCCAAAAGACTGAAACGCACTCAAAACGGCCCTAATTAGGAACATATCACAATCAATTCCCGCCTTTGCGCTAATCTGCCAACTCATGGTATCTCAGTGCCATCAAGGTGTAATCTGACAACTCAGCATCATCTGTCTCAGATCTCCCTGCATCAGTTGCCCCGGGTTGGAAGGGACTCGTCCTCAAGTTTAGAGTAGTGTCCTCATAATCCACAAAACAAGGACTTAGGTACTTCACATTAAAAACATCAGAAGTCTTCAAGTGACTAGGAAGGCACAACCTGTAAGCATTATCATTGATCTCCTGCACTACCTCACAAGGTCCAATCTTCCGATCCTTAAGCTTATTATACTCGCCAACAGGAAAACGATCACGAGTTAATACAGCTCAAACAAAATCACCAACATCAAAAAGTACCTAACGACGATGACTATCAACCCGAGTCTTGTACTTGGTATTGCTCTCATGAATAGTCTATTTCACCTGCTCATGGATACCCCAGAGATGCTCTGCCATCTCATCTGCTTTAGGACCGAAACGTCCTATACGTGGAATAGAGGCTAAGTCCAACACCCCGGATGGGTTCTGACCATAGACAATCTCAAATGGGCTTAAGCCTGTGGTTTTGTTTTTCGATCTATTATAGGCAAATTCTGCTTGAGGCAATGCCAAATCTCACTGCTTAGTTCCTGCCAAACACCTCAAAAGGTTGCCCAAACTCCGGTTCACTACCTCAGTCTGGCCATCCATCTAGGGGTGGTAGGAGCTACTAAAATTCAACTGTGTTCCTAGTTTCCCCCACAGGCTCTTCCAGAAATGACTAATGAACTTGGTATCACGATCTGAAGTGATGGATCGAGGAACACTATGTAAATGCACAATCTCCCTAAAATAAAGATGGGCAATCTGGATAGCATCTATAGTCTTCCTGCAAGCTACAAAATGGGTCATCTTGGAAAACCTGTCAACCACAACAAAGATAGAATCCGAGGCCCTTTGGGTGTGGGATAAGCCCAATACAAAATCCATGCTGACATCGAACCAAGGAGCTTTAGGAACAGGTAAGGGAGTGTACAAGCCCGCATTGGTGAGAACTCCCTTAGACCACTGGCACACATAACAATGGTCCATATAATGGGCCACATCACTAGTCAACTTGGGCTAATAAGAGTCAGAAGAGATAAGGGCCAATGTCTTATCTCGGCCAAAGTGTCCCTCATTATGAAGCTCACTTATAATTTGCTGCCTCAATGAACAATCTGGAATGCACAACTGTAATCCACGAAACATATACCCATTATGCAAAACAAAGTCATGACGGTGACCATTAGTTACCTCCTGAAATATCCTTCCAAAGGAAGGATCAGCTGCATACATATCTGTGAAAGTCTTAAAGCCTCCAACTTTGGTACTCATGGTAGTGAGGAGTAAGGTACGACGACGCGGTTCAAAGTCCCTGCTTGGTGCTTCAGTGTAAAGGTGAACTCTTGCAAGTATGCCACCCACTTGGCATGTCGTCTACTCAGCTTGTGTTGGCCATTGATGTACTTCACCTCATGATCAGTAAACAGAATGAACTCCCTCTGTACTAGGTAGTGATGCCAATGCTTCAGTGACTGAACTATGGCATAGAACTCCAGGTCATAAGTGGAATACTTTTTCTTGAATCCCGATAGCTTCTCACTGAAAAAAGCAACCGGACGCCCTGACTGACTCAGAACACCACCAATGTGACTCACTCAAAAATGAGTAGCACTAAAGCTATCCCAAGTGCAAGAGGATGTCGTGTAATAATTAGGAATAAATTCCTAGATCGTGTCCTCAGGGAAAGTTACTTAAAAATCAAACTCGTTGAAAATGGAAAAAAGTTCACAAAGAGAAAATAAAATGATGGTATGTGCAATGGATGGAAAAGTGTACTAGTCATGGACTAGATTCATGTTTTTAGATTTTGATTGTCGGATTGGAATGTAAAGGACTAATAGATTAAACTCAGAAATTAATAAAACTAAATTAGGAAGTAATTGACAAAACATGCACTGAAAATTGAAAAGCCCCAAAATCAATGTTCTAGGATTCATCATTGTATTCAAATCACAAATTCTCAAATTAAACCATCGTAATTGTAATCACTATTAAAATAAAAGCTTAACGAAACGATAAAAATAAATAACATGAATTAAATGAATAACAAATAAATTACTCAAACGTCTAAATCAAAATTCTCCAAAATAATTCAGAAACTTAAAACTGAAATGAAATAGCAAGTAGCGAATTGAAAAGATCAAGCCAATTGAATGGAAATGAAGATTCGAAGCGGTGGAGGAGGCTGAGCTGCAGTGGCAATTGGACCCCTCAAGGACTTCTTCAATCTGCTGCAGTGTGAGTGAATGATCCAGTGGAAATTGTATAGCTGCGTGAATGATTGATTGTATGAATCCTCCTCTCCGAATCTGAACGAAAATCAAAGGAAAAATAAATTCTAAGTGTTTCTCTAATCAAAACAGAGTTTTCCAAGCCAAAAGTCGGCTATAAGATATAAAAAATCATTTATATACTCTGACGGTGGAATAAACACTAATCTGTAAAATGCGATATTCGCTCGAGCGGAGTGTCGAGCGAACATCGAGCTTTCGACTCTGCCTAAATTCGCTCAAGCGGAGTGTCGAGCGAACATCGAGCTTTCGACTCTGCCTAAATTCGCTCGAGCGGAGGGTTGAGCGAACATCGAGCGTTCCACTCTGCCTGACTTCGCTCGAGCGGCCAAATGCCTCCGCTCGAGCGATCTCCTTTTCTGCACACCCGCTAGAGCCCACTGTCGAGCGGAAGTCGAGCATTTGAATCTGTCTGAATTCACTCGAGCGGCAAAAAGCTGCCGCTCAAGTGATATGTACCATAATCCATAGTAATCAACAGTTGATAAAATTAAAACAGAAATTCATGCTTTTAATCAATTAAAATTACAACTTTGATTTCTTCATTTTTCCATATAAAACCAATGATAAAGTAATGAAAGAATTAATAGATATTGGTTCCAAAAGTATTAAAAATGCAATAATTCAGCTCAATCACAATGCCAATGCCAGATGCATCACAATTTACCTCGAACACATTGTCAAAATCAGGGAGTGCCAAAAATAGCAAAATCCCAAAAATTACTTCAAATTGAAATTCAAAATAAAATAAGCAATCTACGAAAAATCCGGCCCAAATTGGGTTTAAAATGACTTCCTAACTGACAAACGAAATAGTATCATAAATAGTAAAAAATAACTAAAACTAGTGATTCGGAGGGGAAAGCAGCAGAATTTGAGGTCAAAAAAAGGGCACATGGAGCTACGCGCCAAAAGACTAATGTGACGCCCCCCAAATCCCCACGCCCGAACACGGGGAAATCGAGACGTCCGGATGGTGACAACCCGGGTCGCCATCCCATCGACGGGTGCCAAGTGTGTGCAAAAACAACAAATGTGCATGAAAGAACACGCAGCGGATAAAGAAAGTCATAACTAAGTACCAGAATTTTTCTTAACGTAATACAAGCTGTTTAAAACATACATAAATAAAATATTACAAAAAACACAAATACAGTTTTAAACCAAAATAAACCATAGCATCAGCAACCCGGCGGAGCCGCATCCTCGGGCTCAGCCTCCTCCTCTTCGTCCTCCAACTCTGCACCAAAAGCTACGGAACCAAAAATGGTACTGCAGGTAAGTAAAATCCAAACACTACCAGATAAAAACACATATAGAACTCAAACAATATGCATGAAACATGCCCAATGCACAAAGCCCATAAAACACAATTTTTCCACACACGCCAAAAAAACTCATTTGGCCCAAAAACACATCCTTTCCGAAAAACATGCCAAAAGTCACATTTGGCCTTTATCCGACTTAAACCATTATCCATATTAACCGTATGCACCATGACCTCCCCTAGGGGTCATCCGCACACCCTGGCTCCAGTGCCACACCACAGAGTACCACCACGCATGTGACGCCTAACGAGCGATGCCCAGTTCCGTGCCCAGCACGTTCCTAGCCAAGCATCCTCTAGCCCTCACCAGTGAAGGGCCACGGAGTCGGTGCGTAGGGCGATGCCCAGTTCCGCGCCCGGCGCGTTCGTAGCCAAGCAACCCCTAGCCCCCGCTCCCGTCGTCTAGCGACAACTCAGGAGACATCACTCAGTTTATTCCGCTCCCGAGTGACCAGAGGAGCTCCACCAGGATAATACCCCATCCCGGCTTGGGGTCGTGATACACACGCACCCGTAAGACCACCTACGCCAATAAACAGGTTTTTCACACTTAAACAAAACACACGTGCATGCACCATGTAATGCCATATCAATGCAAAATAAAATAATCCAACAACATAAATCAAATAAACAGGCAACTCCGTCCTCCATCCATCCGACCCCCGAACTCCTCGGACTCAGTCCGGAATCAACCAACCAGTAGCAATAAATTATTGAAAGAGCAATATATATTTAAATCTGAAAATAGGGTTTGGAAAATACTTACAGCGCTATATGGCAATTTTAGAAAACACGAGGCGTTGCAAACGGCGGCGAAAAAGCAACGTCACAGTGAAAATTCACTGTGGCCGTGGGTTGTGAAAAACCCACTTTTGAACGGGGACAAACTAGGGCTTGAGATTGATAGGGAATTGTCTAGGGATGGTTGTGAAGCTATTGGAAGTGGTGGTTGGCCGTGGGTGGCGGCGAAACCGCCGGAAAGAGGCCGGATTTCCCAAAAAGGAAAGCTAGCTCGTAAGAGCTGTTCTGGTGGTCGTTGGAGGCCGGAAATAGGTGGGTTAGGACGGCAAGGGACCGGTGATGAAGTGGTGAAGAAATGGTGGCCGGAGGTGGAGCGACGGCGGCGGATCGGAGCCAAAGCCATGCGGGCTTCAAAGAGCTTTTCCGGCCAAACGGCCAGCCGGTTGGGGGTGAGTTTCGGTGGGGAGGTGCGCCAGAGGGAGACGAAGAGGATGGGACCGGCGGTGAGCCACACGGTGGCCGGACGGCGGCGGTTCGAGCGGCTGAAGGTTTCGGCGTGAGAGAGAGAGAAGAGAGAGAGAGAGAGAGACCGGGGGGGCTCGAGCGGGAAAGAAAGAAAAAAAAAAGAAAAAGAAAGGAAAAAGAAAGAAGGAAAAGAGAAAAAGGAAAAAGAAAAGGAAAAAAAAGAAAGAGATGTAGGGAAAAGACGAGGTCTAATCCTCGGTTGGGGAAAAACAACACTAAACCGCCGAAAAGAGATTAAAAACTGTAAACAACCAAAAGAAATAAAACAAAACATCAATTAAATTAAAAATAATTTTAAAACGCAAATAAATTAAAATAAATAACTAAAATATTAATTAAAATAAAAACAACTATTTCAGCGAAAATACACTCAAAAGCGGGTCATCACATCCTCCCCTCCTTAAAAACAAATTTCGTCCTCGAAATTTGCAGATCAACCACCAACTTAAAACAAGCCACAAGAAAGCACATAAACCATCTGTGATCAAAATTAAGACACATACTTTCTCTATTCGAACAAATACGGGTACTGCTCCCTCATGTCCGCTGCTCACTCCCAAGAGAAGTCTTGAGCTAACGGATCTCCCCAAGCCACTTTAACCAAAGGTATCGTCTTGGACCTCAACTGTTGCTCCTTCCAATCCAAAATCTGCGACGGAACAACTTCATAAGTGAGATCCGGTTGCAACTGAATACCCGCTGGGTCGACGAAGCATGGTTCTTGCTGTCCAAAGCTCTTCTTCAGGGATGATACGTGGAAGACATCATGAACATCCCCAAAATAATCTGGCAAAGCAACTCTATAGGCGACGGACCCTACTCTCTCCAGAATCTGAAAAGGGCCGACGTACCTCGGATCTAGCTTCCTCTTCTTACCGAAACGCTTAACACCTCTCATGGGAGAGACTTTAAGGTAAACCCAATCACCAACTTCAAACGACAACTCTCTCCTCCTGGTATCAGCGTAACTCTTCTGGCGACTCTGAGTTGCCGCCATTTTATCCCTGATGATCCGGACTTGGCTTTGCATCTCTTGAATTATTTCGGGTCCAATTATCCTACTCTCCCCAACTTCATCCCAACATAAGGGCAACCTGCACTTTCTCCCATAAAGAGCTTCATAGGGAGCCATCTGAATGGTCGCATGGAAGCTGTTATTGTATGCAAACTCGATGAGCGGCAAATAGTTTTCCCAACTTCCTTGGAATTCCATGACACATGCTCGCAGCATGTCTTCCAGGGTCTGAATGGTGCACTCTGACTGGCCGTCTGTCTGCGGGTGATAAGCAGTACTGAACTTCAACTTAGTACCCAAAGCTGCCTGCAAACTCTTCCAGAACTGCGACGTAAACCTCGGGTCTCGATCCGACACTATACTCTTTGGTACGCCGTGTAGCCGCACTATCTCTTTGACATACAAACGGGTCAACTTACCCAAAGAGTCGGTGTTATTAACAGGCAGAAAATGAGCACTCTTCGTTAACCGGTCCACAATCACCCAAACAGAATTCTTCCCACTAGGCGTTCTCGGCAAACCCACTACAAAGTCCATCGTGATGTCATCCCACTTCCACTCAAGAATAGGGAGGGGTTGGAGCATGCCTGCAGGTCTCTGATGCTCGGCCTTCACCTGACGACATGTGTGGCATCTCTCCACATATAAAGCAACGTCCTTCTTCATTCCATCCCACCAGTAATTTTTCTTCAAGTCTCGATACATCTTTGTACTGCCAGGATGAACTGAATACGGGGCCGCATGAGCTTCCGCCATGATCCGTTCTTTGAAATCTGAGTCCTTCGGGACCACTCTGCGATCTCAGAACCGAAGTATCCCATCATTATCCATGCTATAGTGCAACGGCCCTCGAGAATTTCTGACTCTTTTCCTGATGTTCAGCAGCTTCGGATCCTTTCTTTGGAGAGTTTTCAATTCTTCAAAATCAGTTACTCGAATATCAAGAACTGAAGACAAAATCTCCACTTGCTGCGAACTCTCTATAAGGAGCCTTCTCATCCCACAAAGCAACGAATCCAATTCTGATGGCTCGGCTTCATCTTCCAAGTGTGACTTCCGGCTCAAAGCATCAGCAACTATATTAGCCTTCCCCGGATGGTACTTGATCTCACACTGATAGTCACTGATTAGCTCCAGCCATCGTCTCTACCTCATATTCAGATTTTTTTGGGAAAACAAATGCTTCAAGCTCTTGTGATCAGTAAATACCTCGCAAGCTTCCCCATACAAGAAGTGCCGCCAGATTTTGAGGGCAAAAACAATCGCAGCCAATTCTAGATCGTGCGTCGGATAATTCTTCTCGTGGTCCTTTAGCTGACGAGATGCATAGGCTACAACCCGTCCTTCCTGCATAAGGACACAACCCAAACCAAACTTAGACGCATCACTGAAGACTACGAATGGCTTATGCGGTTCTGGGAGCGCTAACACTGGTGCCGTCGTCAACCTGTTCTTTAATTCCTGAAAGCTTCTCTCACATTTCTCTGACCAAACAAATTCTGTATTCTTCTGAGTCAAAGCTGTGAGAGGTCCGGATAGGCGAGCAAAACCCTCTACAAATCTTCGGTAGTATCCGGCGAGCCCCAAGAAACTCCTGACCTCGCGCACTGTAGTCGGGCGCTGCCATGACAAAATGGCTTCTACCTTACTAGGATCAACAGCCACTCCGCCCCGGGAAATTACGTGCCCAAGGAATTTAACTTCTTCCAACCAGAATTCACACTTGCTGAGCTTGGCGTATAGCTGGTGTTCTCTCAACCTCTCAAGTACCAGACTAAGATGATACACATGCTCTTCAACATCTCGGGAATAAATCAGTATATCATCAATAAATACTACCACAAAG
Source organism: Carya illinoinensis (assembly GCF_018687715.1). Taxonomy (NCBI): domain Eukaryota; kingdom Viridiplantae; phylum Streptophyta; class Magnoliopsida; order Fagales; family Juglandaceae; genus Carya; species Carya illinoinensis. Next base: position 25,416,508 of record NC_056762.1, read on the forward strand.
GAATCCAGATAAGGTCGAAACACTCGATTCATCAAATCCATGAAAGCTGCAGGGGCATTAGCTAACCCAAACGGCATCACCTTAAATTCATAATGCCCATACCTCGACCTGAAAGCAGTTTTAGGCACATCCTGGTCTCTGATTCTCAACTGGTAGTATCCCGACCTCAGATCAATCTTAGAGAACATGACTGCTCCTTGAAACTGATCAAACAAATCATCTATCCGCGGGAGAGGATATTTATTTTTGATGGTCACCTTATTCAATTCCCGATAATCAATGCACATATGGAGGGTTCCATCTTTCTTTTTAACAAATAAAACTGGTGCACCCCACGGCGACGTACTAGGCTGAATAAATCCCTTCTCTACCAGTTCTTGCAACTGAGTCTTCAACTCTTTCAATTCAGCCGGTGCCATGCGATAAGGAGCTTTATGCACAGGAGCCGCTCCAGGTTCCAAGTCTATAACAAACTCCATCTCCCGAACAGGGGGTAGTCCGGGCAAGTCATCCACAAACACATCGGGAAATTCTTCCACAACTGGAATGTCTGCCAAAGACTTCTTCTCAGGCGGCGTGGACACCATCTGCACCAAGAATGCATCCGCTCCCCATGCAATCTCTCGTCTTGCCTGAATCGCCGATATAATTATCGGCTTTTCTTTTAATCTACTCCCCGCAAATTCCAGACAATCACCATCTGGAAGCTGAAAGCTAATTATCCGACTTCTGCAATTAATACTCGCAGAATATCGGTATAGCCAATCCATCCCGAGGATGATATCGAAGCCCAACCGCTTGAACACCACCAAATCCGCATCCAAGAACCTTCCCTCAAAATTTAACGGGCATCCCAAAGCAACCTTGGAACACCACACCATCTCACCATCGGGTAGAGCCACTACCATAGACTTCGGCAACGGTTCCATGACCAAATTACACACCCGAGCAAACGTGGAAGATACAAACGACCGTGAAGCACCGGAATCAAACAAAGTACAAGCATAAAACTCATACAAACGGACTCTTCCTGAACCAAACACATCAACCCATGAAATCCAAAAAGCAAAGAATAAACCACATACACCAAGAATTAAATCCAACTTAAAATTAAATTAAACCATACCTGTAATTACTCCAGCATCATGGGTCGCTGGTGCCTCATCATCCACCTCTCCGGGTGTGACAGCATAAACCTGGGCTTGCACTGCTTGTCTCAGGTTGGTTCTTCCACCGTGTCTACCTCCACGGCTTCCTTGAACTCTGACGGAGCAATCCCGAGCGATATGTCCCACTTGGCCGCACCGGTAACACTGGGGTCCGCTACTCATCCGACACTCGCCCTCATGAGCTCTATTACAAGCTCCACAAATAGGCACCCGTCCTCCCATACGAACACCTGAGGACGTTTGAGGTCGAGTTCTAGTCCGCTGAACAAACTTCTGGGGCGAACCCGAGCTACTTCCTTCACCAGAAAAACTCCGCCTCTTATGCCCTGGAGGGGAGCCCACACTCAGATTATTTTCCCGCTCCACAAGGGTGGCCACATCCACTAATTCCTGAAAAGTGGATATCCGATGGCTGACCACCATACGGCGTATGTCATGACGTAGCCCCTCCTGGAAACGATCTGCTCGCATCTCCTCAGTGGCGACAAGGTGAGGAGCAAATCGCTCAAGTTCTATGAACCTCCGGGCGTATTGTTCCACTGTCGCGCCCCCTTGGACCAGATTTGAGAACTCTCTTGCCTTTTGCTTCCTTACCGATGTGGGAAAGAAGCGGTCATTGAACTCCTTCTTGAAACGCTGCCAGGTCACCGCAGCGAAAGATCCCAGTTCAGACTCCAACAACACCCTCTTGGTATCCCACCAATCAGAAGCAGTACCTTGCAAGAGATAGCTGGCGTAGAGTACTTGCTGTGCCTCAGTGCATCCACACACCTCAAAGGTTTTCTCCAGATCTTTGATCCATCTTCCAGCCTGAAGTGGATCCTCATTTCCAGTGAAGTGTGGAGTCCTATGCGCCAGGAAGCGCTCATAGGTGCATCCGGCTTGCACCATGCTACTGGACCCTCCTGGATACATCCAAGGCCCTCCCTGATATGGCCAAGGACCTCCTGGTTGTGGCCAAAACCCTCCTTGTTGTGGACAAGGCCCTCCTGGTGGTGGACAAGGCCCTCCTGATGGTGGCCAAGGACCCCCTTGTTGTGGCCAAGTCCTTGTTGTGGCCAAGGCCCTGTCTGTTGAGACCTCGCACTCTGCTGCATAAATTCCGTCATCTGCCGTATTGCTTCAGCTAGGGAGTCATCCCTGGAGGTATTGTCCCGTGGTTCTTGGGTAGATTTCCTTGGTCTCCCCATTTTCCTGCCACAACACCACTCCTGACCCTCCTTTAAGAAAACAAATAAAACCATCATAAAACCAACAAAAACAAAACCAACACCACACAGCAAGAAACAAAAGAAACCAGCTTGCAAAAACATAACCAAATAAATACAAACAAACAAACAAGCTCAAACAAATAAAACAACTGTACTTAACATAATTTTTAAAACACAACTTTAAAAAGCATTCTGGTACTGCCTACAGGACATGTGGTTTTACCCAGAGCCAAACCTCTCTGATACCACCTGTGACGCCCCCCGAATCCCCACGCTCGAACACGGGGAAATCGAGACGTCCGGATGGTGACAACCCGAGTCGCCATCCCATCAACGGGTGCCAAGTGTGTGCAAAAGCAACAAATGTGCACAAAAGAACACGCAGCGGATAACGAAAGTCATAACTAAGTACCAGAATTTTTCTTAACGTAATACAAGCTGTTTAAAACATACATAAATAAAATATTACAAAAAACACAAATACAGTTTTAAACCAAAATAAACCATAGCATCAGCAACCCGGCGGAGCCGCATCCTCGGGCTCAGCCTCCTCCTCTTCGTCCTCCAACTCTGCACCAAAAGCTACGGAACCAAAAATGGTACCGCAGGTAAGTAAAACCCAAACACTACCAGATAAAAACACATATAGAACTCAAACAATATGCATGAAACATGCCCAATGCACAAAGCCCATAAAAGACAATTTTTCCACACACGCCAAAAAAACCCATTTGGCCCAAAAACACATCATTTCCGAAAAACACGCCAAAAGTCACATTTGGCCTTTATCCGACTCAAACCATTATCCATATTAACCGTATGCACCATGACCTCCCCTAGGGGTCATCCGCACACCCTGGCTCCAGTGCCACACCGCAGAGTACCACCACGCATGTGACGCCTAACAAGCGATGCCCAGTTCCGTGCCCAGCACGTTCGTAGCCAAGCGTCCTCTAGCCCTCACCAGCGAAGGGCCACGGAGTCGGTGCGTGGGGCGATGCCCGGTTCCGCGCCCGGCGCGTTCGTAGCCAAGCAACCCCTAGCCCCCGCTCCCGTCGTCTAGCGACAACTCAGGGGACATCACTCAGTTTATTCCACTCCCGAGTGACCAGAGGAGCTCCACCAGGATAATACCCCATCCCGGCTTGGGGTCGTGATACACACGCACCCGTAAGACCACCTACGCCAATAAACAGGTTTTTCACACTTAAACAAAACACACGTGCATGCACCATGTAATGCCATATCAATGCAAAATAAAATAATCCAACAACATAAATCAAATAAACAGGCAACTCCGTCCTCCATCCATCCGACCCCCGAACTCCTCGGATTCAGTCCGGAATCAACCAACCAGTAGCAATAAATTATTGAAAGAGCAATATATATTTAAATCCGAAAATAGGGTTTGGAAAATACTTACAGCGCTATATGGCAATTTTAGAAAACACGAGGCGTTGCAAACAGCGGCGAAAAAACAACGTCATAGTGAAAATTCACTATGGCCGTGGGTTGTGAAAAACCCACTTTTGAACGGGGACAAACTAGGGCTTGAGATTGATAGGGAATGGTCTAGGGATGGTTGTGAAGCTATTGGAAGTGGTGGCTGGCCGTGAGTGGAGGCAAAATCGCCGGAAAGAGGCCGGATTTCCCAAAAAGGAAAGCTAGCTCGTAGGAGCTGTTCCGGTGGTCGTTGGAGGCCGGAAATAGGTGGGTTAGGATGGCAAGGGACCGGTGATGAAGTGGTGAAGAAATGGTGGCCGGAGGTGGAGCGACGGCGGCGGATCGGAGCCAAAGCCGCCCGCACGGTGGCCGGACGACGGCGGTTCGAGCGGCTGAAGGTTCCAACGTGAGAGAGAGAGAAGAGAGAAAGAGAGAGACCGGGGGGGGCTCGAGCGGGAAAGAAAGAAAAAAAAAGAAAAGAAAGAAAAAAAAAAAGAAAAAGAAAGGAAAAAGAAAGAAGGAAAAGAGAAAAAGGAAAAAGAAAAGGAAAAAAGAGAAAGAGATGTAGGGAAAAGACGAGGTCTAATCCTCGGTCCGGGAAAAACAACACTAAACCGCCGAAAAGGGATTAAAAACTGTAAACAACCAAAAGAAATAAAACAAAACATCAATTAAATTAAAAACAATTTTAAAACGCAAATAAATTAAAATAAATAACTAAAATATTAATTAAAATAAAAACAACTATTTCAGCGAAAATACACTCAAAAGTGGGTCATCACAACTAAAATGCACTCAAAATGTGGACAGTGTGCGCGCCGAAAAGAGCTTTCCGAATTGGGGTCTTATGAGCAATTCCGACGCCCGTAGCCAAAGTTATGGCCAAAAGACTGAAACGCACTCAAAACAGCCCCAATTAGGAACATATCACAATCAATTCTCGCCTTTGCGCTGATATGCTAACTCATGGTATCTCAGTGCCATCAAGGTGCAATCTAACAGCTCAGCATCACCTGTCTCAGATCCCCCTACATCACTTATGCTTTTTTAGATCTAACCATCCATACCCCAATCCCTCCGGTGTGTGGACTCCACATGCTGCCATAATTTTCCACAAGTGCTCTTGACCATTGGCAACTCGGACTGTCCTTAACATTCTATTTGTTCCTATTTTTACTTCCCCTATCTATGGAATTGGAGTTCTTTATCAATTAAATCAAAATTGCAAGATGCAGTACACCCCGTCCATCATGTCTTCTAGCCGTCGCAACACAGTCTACATGTCAAACTGTTCAAAAATCGCAAATGACTATTTCTTCTTAGTGGGAATGGACAGGGATAATTTGAACAATCTCATATCCATTTTTGTAGTGTTGTGTTAATAATTTTGGGGTGTTTGTTTGGTTTCCCCACCCATTATACCTTATAGCATTGTTAATAGATTATGCATATGTAAAGGACAATTTTGATAAATATAATATGAATTTAGATTTTAGATATCCCATTTACATAAGTCTCCACATTAGAATATCTATTTTTTTTAATTATATAACAATAAAATAATATAAGATAAATTTGACTTTGACTATTTCATATCAAATCTCCACATTAGATTATCTATTTATTCATTATATAGTAATGAGTAATTAATAATTTAAAAAATATTTAATTTTGTTAATTATTAATTTATTTTATTTTATCATATTTGAATTATCCATTATTATTTTATTTTATCATATTTTACTATTTAATTTAAAGAAAATGATGAAAGTTTGTGGATGCAGATGAGAGAAGAGAAAGTGTTATAAAGAATAATAAAATAAGATTTGCTCTTTGTATAGTGTAGATCAAATTTGATATTTTCCTTATCAATACTGTAGAGCTATAAAAGCTACAAATTTTGTTAATAACTAATTCGATGTAAGTGAGTTTTGTATCTATAAAAATTTTATGTGCAGTCATTTTTGCATACTTCTTTATGCACTCCAGTGATATGATTGGATATGTATTAAAAAAATTAATCCAATCAATCATATCAATAAAGTGCATAGAAAATACATAAAAATAACTATATATAATATTACTCTCGTATCTAATAGTTAAAAAGTATTATATATTTAAATATGAATAAACCGGTGGGATGCTCTTACTCACCTTATAAACAAGCTTAGAAAAATAATAATAATAATAAATGAATAAAGTACTGCTGATGCCTTGTGATTAAAGGGAAAATAAAATTGCAGCTGCCTTCACTGCGTGGTAAAAAACGCGGGCGTTCAAGTGAAGTAACCGGATCAAACTCACAGAGTCACAGGAGTGTGAGCCCCAGATCTGTCCGTCTCTGGTAACAAGCCCTCCGTCTCTCTGTTCCATCTTAGCTGCTCAATCCGAAAATGTTCGTAAGTCTCTCTCTCTCTCTCTCTCTCTCTCTCTCTCTCTCTCGTTTAGATCTTCTCTAAAAGAATTATGAGGAAATTAAGCCAATAGTTAAATTGTTAAATTTCGGGTGGTGATCGTGTGTGGATGGGTGCAGTTCAGGAGGTTGATAGAAGTGGAACCACCGAGCCTGGTTAGGTACTTTCTCGGAGCGGCGATAATGGTGATTGGAGTTGTATTGCCCGTCGGATACATGATGTTCCGAAACAAGCGTGTCCCTTCCTCTTCCTCTTACTCCAAACAGACGTAGGTGTGCCTTTCTTTTTGGTCAATTTCGTTTTTCTTTTTCTTTTTTACCTTTTTTTTTTCTTCCTCTTTGTTGTTCTGATTCATATTAGTTGGAATTTGTGCGATTTCTCTTAGTACATATCAAATGGATCATTGTTCTGAATTTTACGTTTTGAAATATTTATATTCGAAGAGCAGGGTGTAAAAGAAAAGAAGTTTGAAATTGAAAAAAAAGGACTTCCAGTTGACTGTAACTGATGTAAACAATTAGGGTTACATGGGTGGCTTTTTCATTTTATGGGAAACCACGCTGATATGCTACTTGGGTTTATATTTTATTTTGTTTTCTTTTGTTCAGTTTTTTTTTTTTTTTCCAAATTAAGAAATCAAATCTTGAGTTAGAAAACTTGTTTGGTTACAAAATATTTTCATTGGTTACCATATTTGTATAAATTAATTGAAGAATTGCGTTGTGTTGCTATTTCCCCAGGAACAAAGTTTTGATATAGAGAGACCGAGAAATGGAAGCTTTGGATTCGATTTGTGGGTCATAAAGTATGAAGAAGATGATTGAGAAAAAGGATTTTACAGACCCTCCAAGTACAAATGTAAATTTATTTGAACTCCTATTCTATTATATGGGGGGATTCTAACGTCATATTTGCCAAATGGTATGTGTGCATTTCAAATCTTTTTTGGTCTTGGATTTTATCATCGAGCTGATTTCATATAGTCGAGTAGATTTGGTCCATCATGTCTTGGGATTTGAGCGACATTTAAGAACTATTTCTTTTTTATAAGTGAAGGAATTTCTAGAAGAACTAATTCTGTTTTTTAGCTCTATTGAGACGAGTTCATTCTGTTGAGTTTTAATTGTTAGAATCCGGATTTCTGTTCAGTATCGTGCACTCTATGTTTGATAAATGGAGTATATATGCTTTGAAGGTGTCTATGAATTCTGTTATTGCATTAACAAAGTATGCTATTGCGACTTAAAACTCAGTGTTCAAGTAAGGGATGGGGAGGCCTGGAATTTATTAGATGTAAAAGCCGGGATGGGGTCGGTATACATCTAAGATTGCTGAGTGTGAAGGATCAGCGTTAATAGTTGCTATCAAATTGCTTGAAGATCACTTGTTTTGGTGGGAATAAGATGTTGTATTAGCAGTGAGGCATATTAAGGCTGTTTGATTGGTTGTGCTTGCCATGAAAAATGAGGTAGAACAGTGTTCGATATTAGAAAAGTATGGAAAGAGAGAGGAAGATACCTAGCAGTCACACCTAATTTTCCACCAACTACACTTTAAAAATCTCACCCTTAAAAGAAAAAACAAGCTAGAAATTCTAAACCAAAGATTCGGTTTCTGTCGGCCTTTAATATGGTCTAAAAAGGTACTATTATTGTTGTGTATTAATGTTGAATTCTTGTGGTAGCATTTATTCTGTTGAAGTTCTTACATAGGATTGGTTTGGGTAATTTAGCATTCCTCTTGACATCTATATTCCTTTGAATGTGATGCCTGAGAATCTCGATTCTCAGAAATACGACTAAACCTACATTTGGGAATACTTAAGATTCTCATAGGATTTGTAGTAATATTAGATTCCCATATCTGGTTTTATTCCTAATCCTGAAAGGATTATTTATGCTTTTCATATTTTTCCTTGTGTTTCTCTCTTCAAATGCATTTCACTGTTTAATTCAAAAGTTAAATTGAAAATGATGGTCTAAGAAAATGTAAACTGTATAATTTCCGTTGTTTTATCTTTCGTTTCCAAAAATACAAATTGTTTAATTGTTTGGTTTATTTTCTTTATTAATCTCTAACCAAATAACACCCATTAATTTCCTTTTGGTAAAACCAGATTTAAATTCTTGGTGACTGAATAAAAAACTACCATTATGGATGGCAAACAAACATCTCCTACATAAATCTATTCTTTTGTTCCTCATTTTTTGTTTCTTAGTAGGTGTTTGTCGTGTATTCACTATGTATACTCAGGCAAAACATTGCTTTTAGTGTTCAGTGGTCTATGTTTGATAAAAGTTTTTGTTCTGAGCGAACTAAAGCATTACATTGGTTATTCACATAAAATACTTCTGCAGAATATCTTGTTCGGTGGCCTGTTGGATAAAATTTTGTGTTGAAACTAAGCATTCCATTGTTTATGCACAAAAAACAGTTCTGCTTAAATTCCTCTTACCAGGGCAGCTCTAGAACTCTAGAGAGAAAATACCTACTGATCAACAGCCCACCTTTGCCAGAGCTAGGGAGAAAAAAGTAGCTAGGTTGAGTTTTTAATGGGAGATGTTAAAAAAATAAATAAAAAATAAAAATTGGTGATTGAAAAACCTAGGGACTAGTTTACTAAAAATGGATTTTTTTGTCAATTTGGAGGGAAAAATTTCCCTCGTAAGGGAAGTGTGGATTCTCACCTCTATTAAAAAAAAAATAGTAATAGAGAGAGGTTGGGTAGTAAATTGCAACAGACCGGGTTATATCCGAACACTCTCCAGCTAAACACTACAGCAAAGTATACTTTTCAAAGTCAACTTCGCATTTGTTAACTTGACCAGAGGCTAGATGAAGGGTCATGAGGCTGTTAATTAATACGTGGCGCAGGTGCCAAATTCTCCACAGCTTACAACTTACAATCTTGACTCCTCTTTATGCTTGCACGTCAATTGTTCTTGGTTTTTGTGTGTTCGTGGTAAGGGCAGTGGAGAGTCCAACATCTTTTTAGGGGAGGATGCGGGTTTAGGCCGTTGAATACCTTGTCGCTGTCTATTTAGCTATAAAGTAGAATCTAACAAGGCGTACACTATGCATAACGAGAGTCGTTGGAAACTGCAACTAGACATAACGAAATAATAGTCTTTCTAGTAGTGTCTGCATAACATCATTTGTTCCTTCCATGGATCTTCTTTACTTTGTGTAGCAACAAGGTTAATAATAACCTCCTTGGAGATTCAGGCCATTTGCGTCTGCAATCCTCAGCTCAAGGATAGCTTGAAATAGTGTCTTCTATGTTATAATCATTGCAAGCAAGAAGGTTAGAAAGAGTGCTGTTGATTAAAGTAATTCTTCCTCCTTTTGACATATAGATTCATTTTCAGCCTCATAACCTCTTCTCTATATTCTCAAAAATGCCGTCTCAAATTGCCTTTGACTTATAAGCAGCTCTTAAAGACCAAGATATTTCATGGGGGAGAGAAGATACTTTGAAACACAAGATACCAAGCCCTTAAATTGTGAACATGACACAGAAATCATCTTAGATTTCGTAAGGTTCATATTTAAGCGAGATACAACTTCAAAACAAAGCAAAAGAGCCCTCAAAGAATGGATATGGTTTGGTCCAAATAAAAAAAGACCAATGTTTCATCTGCAAAAAGGAGATGAGAGACATCTATGAAACTACTATTAGAGCAACTCACAAAGAAGCCTGATAGAAAGCCCTCACTAACAGTGGCCTCCGACATCCGACTAAGTTCTTCTATGACAATGACAAAAAGTAAAAGAGGCAACGTATCATTTTGTCTCAAGTCACAGAAACTATGTAAATAATCAATAGGAACCATTCACTAGGACCAAGAATCTAGGAATGGATACACAAATGCTTAGTCTATAGACACCACTTCTCCCCAAAACCACATCTCTCAAGTAAATAAAGTAAAAAGTCTCAATTCACATGATCAAAAGCTTTCTTCATATCCACTTCCATAGAATGTCTAGCATACCAGCTCTAATTCTACTATCCCAACATTTATTAGTAATGAGCATCGAATCCATAATTTGTCTCCCCTTAACGAAGGTATTTTAAGGCTTTTAGATAATCATCTCCATAATGAAGCTCATGTAATTGGCAAAGACCTTAAAGACTCAATTCACAAGGTTGATGAGTTGATAATCCTTCACCTCAAAGACTCCAACCCTCTTTAGAATGAGAGCGATGAAAGTTGTATCAGTCTTTTTTTTTTTTTTCCTTAAATCCCTTGTAAGAGTAAAATTCACAAAAAATCTTCCAAACACCTTTCTAACAATGTCCCAACAAATTTGAAAGAATGGCATGGAGAAGTCTTCTAGACCCAAAGCTTTATCTTTAGCCACTCCTTGTTTTAGAAGTAAAAATGATACCTTTAGCTATCGCTCTTATCACATGATGAACCTTTTCCTCTTTAAATTGTCTTTCCAACAAATTTGCACTCTGATGGTCAATGGACTCAAAGGTTAAACCATCAAATTAAGCCTCCAAGTGAATTGCTTTAGAATAAGCTTTTCGTAAAATTGAACAACAATATGATTGTTGATCTTAGATTGATTTGAAAGAACAAAACCATTAGAATGGATCAACTCAATGGCATTATTTGTTAGGTGAGAATTAGCCACCCAATAAAGAAATTTGGTATTAGTTATCCTCTTCCTTTATCCAAAGCAATTGAGATTTTTGTTTTCATGATATCTCCTCTATCAAGATTACCTTTTAAAGCTCAACAACAATACAACTTTTCCATTACCTCTCCTAATCCGAGAGAACCCCAACCTCCATCCTTCCAAACCCTGCAACTACTCAATAAGGTTTTTGACTCACAACATTATTGAAAACTTCCTTAGTCTATTTCTTCAAATCATTTTTTGAAGTTTTAAAGTTTATTTGTCAGTATAAAACTTGGGGAATGGAAAATTTGATAAGAGGACCACCATTGTCTCACTAAATCCACAAATCCATCACTTGCAATCACATTTTTTCAAACTTAAAGTATATGTGACCCTCATGGATTCCCCCTCAATCCATCAAAATGGTGAAGTGGTCCAAACATACATAGAGAGTCTCTTCTGAAAAAGATCGAGAAATTGTGCCTCTTAAGAAAGAGATACTACAAATCTGTCTAATCAAGGATAGACCTAGTCATTGGACCATGAGAGGCAAATCCACAAGATCCAAGTTAAAAATAAAGGTTAAAAACTCACCTTTGTCAAAGTAGGGCAAAACTCACTCGATCTCTCACCTAGATATTGAGAGATGGTGAGACTCCCTCCAATGCACCAAATGGCATCCTATAAACTACAAACACTAGCAATCTAGTACATTTGTCAATAAATATCGATATGGTTTCTTGCAAATAACTGTCAACCTTCCAAAGTCATGGCATATTCTTAAACGGGCGTGCTTGTCAATATCATCCAATCCCCAAAATCCCAAAAGAGGATCTATGGCTTCATAAAGAAAAGTTTGACACCCCTTGGTCCTATGTCAACTTGCACTCCCATCCTTAACATTATAATTTATTGAGCAAATAAGCCTTTCTAATTCTCTTTCTCTTTTAGCGATTGATTTGGATCTGTACAAATCGCCTGTAACAATAGCGAAGAGTGAAGCCCTAAACTAATCTTAAAAGCCCTCACATGAGACTATGACATTCTCTTGGATCTCTTTGACTTTTTCAAGCACCTACTTTAGAGTAAAACCAGAAGAATTCAAACCAAATGACATAGTACAAAGAGGGATAGGGTCAACCCTAACCTCAGCCTTTCATTTAAACTATGCTCGATGCATTCGCTATCCTAAGGAACCAACTACAAACCAATTCCATGTGTGCCCCTACTTTCACAAACATTTGACAACCCCAACAAGAAGACACAACTTTCGAGGTATGCCATTTAACTCCAAGAGGCCATCAATCAAAACCTCAACCAAGGAAGTAGAAGGAGCTTTAGTCCTAGATACATGAAGTTGAGACACTATAGGAGGGAGAAAGGGGAATATTTTTATTCTGGTAGCTACAGAACAGTGAGAACCAACATTGACCTCTATACAACCTCTATAGAAACACTCTCCCTCTATAGCACCAATGAGGAACCGTTAGATGGCAACTCAGGTGGTGACGAAGCTATCATCAGCAAGGCAGGAGACACCTCAACCTCGTCAACCTCAGGGAGATCCCGACATTTTTCAATTCCAATCACACTCATTGGCAAGGGAGTCATGAGTGATACACCTATTGAATGATCAATGATAGTTGTCGACCATAAATGAGTGGAGCTAGGAGTAGGAACAATTGCCAATGTGATGAGACAAGGGGCTAAGGACAAGCTCGCTTCAAAGAAAGACAAGATTGACAAATTTAACCTATCATAACAAAGATGAACAAGTCGATTTATTTAAGTTCAGTCCTACTAGATCTTAACCTTTCTCCTCTGTCAAAGAATTGGGCCTAGGAAGGAAGCCCTTAAGCCTACCTTGCCCCATTTTATAAGACAAAAATAGAAGTGCAATCAGCTCAGTTTGATTTGGTTTTAAGCTTTCTAGGGAATTGAGCTGCACCATTCAATTTTAGAATTATTAAAATTGAAATCGACAAGTTCATTAAGGTAACCAATAGTTTCGATTGTTTTCAATTGGGTTTGGTTTTATAGGTGTATTCGATTTTGGCCTTTATATTGGGCTAGTTAGTTTTTGTGACCCAAATGTATATTTGTTTTGCCCAAATATGGATTTTTATAGTTCAAAACATTATTTTCAAAACATCATAAGTATAATTAAATAAAGACTGAAAGTAATTAGCCAAAATACACCAATTAGTGTAACTGGAGCATGCATATAAGCAAATAAAGGCTAAAAATTAGGAGTGTAAGAAAAAACCGAGAACTGGTCTAGTACTAGTTTCAATTTCATAAAACCAGTTGAATATCAATCTAGTTCCAATTTTGATTTTTAGAACACTGGTTCAAACTGAAGCGGACCTGTACATAAATTTATTTTTATTTTTTTATATTTTTTATATATTTTTTATTTTTAGAAAAAATATAAACTATTTTTTATATTATATTATACATATTATATGCTAAATTGCTAATTAATATAACATGAAGTTTTAAAATCTTATTATTCATAGATAATAATCTAATAACATAAAATTAATATGAAATTTGATATAACATATCAATTTTAATTCCTAACATAAAACTTTAATTTTAAACATGAATATTAATACTATGTTATTAATATAAACCTACTTTTGATTTATATATATATATATATATATAGATAAAGGATAAATACATCTTATGGCAAGGTAAATTATAATATATATTCTTTTTAATAAATACATTTCTACACACTTGATCATATATACTCATATAAATAGTGTATAATCTAACTTATATAGACTATAATAGTATAGTTAAATTCAAAACTATACTAGTATGTGTTAATTGTTATAAAATAATATACGTATACTATAATATAAATAAAATAATAGTTTTAGTATATGCAACCAAAAAATTATCAGTAATATATATAATCAAATATATAAATAAGTTAGACACTAGTATAATAACATGAAATTAGATATTATGGTATGGAAATAAATTAAACACCACTGCACTACTTTCTAGTAGTCTAGTATAGAAATAAGTGTAGTATAATAAGTTTATCGTACTAATTATACTATACTAAGCTAATCTTACTAATAATTAACTAGTTAATCTCATTAATAAGCTAGATACTATTATAAATGGACAATAATAGATTAGTAATTATTAATAATAAATACTAAATTCTAACAACTAAAACTAATGTTGAAAAATTATAAAAACCATAAATAAAAAAATAAAAATAAAAACTTATGGATAGAACCTTAAGACAAAGACAAGAAAAACAGGACTGAACCGGACTGAAATCGATAAAACTGGAAGTTCTGATTTCAATAATGAATTGTCTGGTATCGGTTCACCAATTCCCTTTTTTGATAAAAATATGCTTCATTGCATTCATTCATAAACGAAGTTACAACTGTGATTTATCAATACAGGAGAACCAGACTATAAGTCAACTAACGCAACTGCTCAGGAGCTTCCCCGCACATAAAGTGACGGACATTGTCTTAACTTCTAAAACTCTCAAAAGAGAGAATAAACACTCTGTATGACCAGAGACGGGATGGCCCCTCTAACCTCTAGGAAGGCAGAATACGGGAGATACTATGAACAAACAGTCCAATAGCATATTCCTAGATTAAAACTAAAAAACAGACAAACTCACAAAACATAAAACCAACAAACACAGCCCAACCACGAGAGCGCCAAGAAACTCTGACGGCACACCCTCCACAAGCAATCGGCATCATGAGTCCTAACGGCACGAGCACCCAGCATGCGTACGGACCACAGCAACCTCCATAGCGGAGGCCGGCCATACGACTACCGGCCATAACATCGTCCACCACTCTCAGCTCTTTGCCTGAGATTGTAACCGCTCAACAGCTCAGCACCTCACCGTGGACTTCACACGAAGACAAACAGAACAGCAAAACATAAAAACCCACGGGGGCATAGACCGTGCAACACACAGACAACTATAACCAAAACAACCACCTTCGGCGCCCAAAAAACCAACAAACAGACTACCCACCGGCTACACCAACCCACAGCAGCAGCAACCGTGCAAGAAAAAGAAACGCCGGCCGCCCAAAAAACCAGAAAAACAGAACACATAAACAGTCGGCAAAACAGAGGCCAAAGACTAAGAAACCAAAACAGAGGCAAAACGAACTCTGGGAGGAGACCGCCGCTCGGAACCTGAACGACCGAAGACTAAGAAACCAAAGAAGCCGGGGAACTCATCAGCAGATGGCCCCTAGGTGGCGTGTGGTAGCCACACACCGCATAAAACCGAGCCTTCGTCTGGTGCGTACGGGCAACGCCCCACTCCGTTTGGCACCACGTTCGGTGGGCTTGTAGATCGGCGGCTGACCACCATCCTAGAGGGGTGCGTGTTGGCGGTCGGCGGCTGGACAGTCCGGATCGGCACTCCTCCCTTATTGGCCTGAAAAAACGAAGATAACAAACAGAGAAAAGGAAAAGGGAGGGGAGCGGGAGACGAAGCTCCCCCCCCCCCCCCGGTCGCACGCCTGGGTTGTGGAGATAGAGGTTTCGGAGTTTCGGAGAGAGGTTTCAGGGGGACTGGGAATCCACGGTTCACCAATTCTCAAAACCAATATCCGGTTTAGTTCTAAAATATATTAAAAACCAAACTGAACTGGACTGATTACACCCCTACTAAAAATAATTATCCAACATACATAAAAGGTAATAAGAAAAATAGAATAAAATGACTGCATATCAACTACTAAAGGTCCAAATTATGTAAAAAAACAATTACAAAATAACCACTTGCCAAGTCCTAAGCTAAAATAAAATAAATTACAACTACATTTTGCTAAATACCAAATAATCCAAGGATGAACATGCATCTAACAACTGTTTCATTACCAAAAGGATCCCCTCAACGTTTTCTTTTGCCACACCACCCTCAAAAGACCAACTATCATCTCTTTTGTGTAGCAAGTGATGACACTCAAAGACATGTGGGATGGCTTAACTGAACTAATTATCAATCATTCATCCTCCCTTCTAAGAGCCATCAATACCCCTTGAGAGAGCTGTACTCTAATCCGACAAAAGACAAACCGGCTTTGCCAGAACTCCCATTTATGACCCCTTCAGCCTAAGAATTCTATAAGGAGATGAAAAAGTTGAAATATGACTACCATTTTTTACCAAAGCATTGCCTCTTGAAGACTATTTCACTCTAGTATCACCACCCAAAATGGAATATTTTGAACCAATCACCCTTAGTTGTATCAGGAAAGGATTTATAGCCCATCCTCCTTAAACTCGTTGGGATGACTCTGAGACCATGTCTAGTAGCTCTATCCAAATGATCCAACAATACCCAAGTACCGCCCAAAAGAGTTAGAAAAATGTTGTACCAAAGAAGAATGATTATCGATTCGTAATGATTGATTGAACCCGATGCTGCCTGTTGACACAATATAACCATCCACTAAGAATCAATAATGATAGGGTGAATGAGGAGAATAAAACACAAAAGAAAGAATATAAGGTTAACCAACTTGAGAACCCGAAAGAAAAAAGAAAACACAACGTGAGGAAGAATAAAGAACAAGGAAAAGAAAATGTCAACAAGAAGTAAACATGATTTTCGATAAGAAGGGTCAAAAATCAATGCAATAGGGTGAACTGTCATTGATTCCTGGAACGTGCCATCCCTAAACATGATTTTTCCTGTTGATGAAGTCATTACTCTTTGGCTGATTATGTGGGTTTATCCTTAATATATTCATCAAGATATACTAAGGTCTCATTTGAATACTACTTAGAATATCTCATATTATTTATGAATAATAATAAAATAGTTTGAATTAAGATATTTTATTGAATTTTGAAAAATAAGAAAGAAAAAATTGAATAAAATATTATAAAGTTAAAAATATTACCCGATTCCATCAAAAGCTCCCCACATTATCCATGAACACTTGAATATCAATAAATGTTAACGAATATTTCAACCAATTTTGATTACAAATAAGAGCCTCAACGGTTCTTGAAGCCAATGAACTTCAGTGAGGACCAACCAAACAACGTCCCATACTAAATGCTAGGGGTGGCAAATCGTGTCATGTCAAGTCATAAACATTCAACTATATAGGTCACCCAAACCCGATCCATTAAGCTAAACGTCTCAAATTTTTAAGCACTAACCTAACTCATTTGGATAACGAGTTGTGTCGTGTCATCTATTTTGACATGTTTAATAATTAATTAGAAATAGGCAACATGACATGGCCCATTTAAACTCGGTTCATGTAAATAGGTTGAACTAACATACATAATTCATTTGACCTAATTAGTATAATTTCACATCAAAGTTAAAATTTATATTTATTAGTAACCACAATATCTTAAAAAAAATAAGACTACCTACTAAAAAAAATATCAATATTTTTCAAATTTAACATATAACAAAACAAATATTACAAATCATACAATAATAAATATGAGCATAGGTTCATAATTACAATTCTAATAATAAAAATATATGCATACTAAGAAATATCAATATTACAATTCAACAATAATAAAATTATAATTTTGAATAAAATCTAAACGAATTAAACGGATTGATTTTGGGTTAAGCGGATTGACCTGTTTATAAATCTTGTCTTGACGGGTCAACTCGTTTTGATCCGAACTCGTTAACATTAAATCAAAACACGATGCAATAGTGGAAACAGACATGGCCAACAAGTTTTGTGTAATGCCTCAAGTATAGAATAGTTAGCTTCATTAAGTTTCGATCAAATTAACAGGTCCAAGCTTTACAACCATCTAATAAATACTAATCCACCTCTGTTTTGGCAGTAGTAGATCTCAAGATGGAGGATGCTTAACCCCAATCATTATAGCATCGTTTCTCAACAGCGCCATTGCCATAATTTATGATTGTAGAGAAAAGAGGGGGCTCATGGTGTTGACCAGTTATGATAGATTTGTGTTAGAAAAGCTAGATTAGAGTACATAACGAAAACAATATTACCTCAAGCGGTAAGTTTTGAATCTAGTGTGGTTGTTCCACAGATTTTCGCCGTCATTGTTGTTCATCCAAAATCATCATGTCAATGATGGAGTGTGCTACGTGGTAATAGCAGAGCAATACTCATAAATTCCACAACTTTGATGCAAAGATTGGAGAGAACCGGCACACTAAGAGGAGATTATTAGGGGAGAGGTTAAGTAAATAGCCCCTCTAAGTATAAAATTGGATGGCCATTAGGGGTGAACCATCAAAGCTCATGAAGTGGCTACATGACCCCTAGCCAGGGGAAGGGGAAGAGATGCCACTATGGGCGCCCCTTTACTATATCTCTCTCGCATATAGTGGGCAAAATCCTAAATTTGCATCTCTCAATACGTTCTCAATCTTGTTCATACTGACATATAGGATGTGTGACCAACTAGTATAGCAACATCCCTAAAAGTGTTTTGTTATGCCCCAACTCATTTAGTCACATCAGATTAAGCATATTTAATATCTCTTGTGTCCAAATGACTTGGAACAATGCTCAATCTCCATAAAACATTATGTACTTAAGTTATGTTGCAACTCCCAAGAAACAACACAACTTGTCGGCAATTAGTACACATATAATATTGTTGTGTTACCAATAGTCTTCCCTTCACCCTCATGTCATTCAGTCTCAGTCTAGTTGCTTTCCCAGCAATGTCTCTTTAAACCACTCAAAATCATAGTCAACATGCTGAAGTAGCAAACATTAAAATATCAATCTCGTAACATAGTCAAAAGTCTCTCAATGGCATAAATAAATTAAGATTATCAAGTATGACCTACACGACTCACATGGTGAGAAAACATTGATCCATTCACTTACCTCTATAGTTAATTGTAAAAGCATATGTAGTATGAAATATATGCTACGATGGAGTTCTCTTTCAAAAAAATAGAGCGTATGTCTAATCTCCAAACACCGAACAGATCTTAAACTAGTCGCTATCTCAGTGCCTAACCCAAGTCCTTCCATTTATTTGCTATCCAAAGCGTCAAAGAGGATCTCGGATCTGGCTAAACCACAGGCTACATGGATTATGAGCTCTCCATGTACAGTCCAAACAAAAATAACAAAGACCTCATCTTAGATGAGTTAAGGCGACATATATTTGTGTCAATCATCTTTATTTACTACACAAGCATTAAAGTACACAATATCTCATCTCAGCTTGCTATCTAAGTGTTAGAGGTAATCACTCGTGTGAGTGAGTTGATCTAAACCTGTTGACATACTATTTTGATCATAACTCTCAAATTTGTGGTGAATATGTGTGCTTACCAAAGAAATGCTTCCAACCACAACACATGATCATAGAACACATCAATATCATATGCATGACGAGCAATACCATGAGGGAGAGAAATTACATGGTCAGCTACAAACAATTAAACCACAACTCTCAAGTTGTGTTTTAAAATCATTTCTCTCCATGCGTAATCTTATATGCAGTAACCTTCCAAAAAATATGCACCTACCAAGAGATTTTGCTTTTATATATAAAAAGTCTTTGCACAACCATGAACGATTCATTGTGAATCTCACTTAGGGTCAAACTCACAATATAAACCTTAAATTCTAGTCAGCAAGTCCAATTGCCAGTTTTAAGAATCATCAAAGTGACCACAAAAATCATTCAGCAAACTTAATTAGTAACTTTAGGGTTTCATATGAATATCTTGTACTCAACAATATGTGAGATAACAAACATTTATTTTTCATTAAGGGTAAAGTGAATAGGGTCTGATGGGCCCCAAGGTGGACCAAGTCTTAAAGATCCTTTACAATTTCTAGATAGACCAATCACAAGGCCAAAAGCTAGGAAGATCAAGAAAGTAATGCAAGAATTGGTGCAATTCACTTGAGATGAAACTAGAAAGACTCCAACATTCAAGATAGGCTTGAAAGAATGAGAACTAGTTTTGATCCATATGATACAAGCCATGGAAGGGGGCAACATGACCACATATTTATTATTTGGGCCTATTGTTATGTTATGTGATCGAAGGCTTTGGACTTGGTTAATTCATTAAAATGGCTTATTTTATTAGTTATAGGAATTAGTCTAGAATAATTGAATTTGAGAATGTTTGGCTCAGATATGTTTTATTTTGATGAATTAGGGTTTCTAGGCATTAAGGGGGCGCTGGCCATGAGTCTTGGGAAGGCCCTGATTTTCAACCAAGGGGTTTTTTGGGAAACTTATTATGTTGGGCGCCTAGGGTTTTCATTGGGTTGGTTTTCAAATTGATTGTAGGTTCAAACAATTTCAATCCTACGAGTTCATAAAGCTTTGACAATCACAACAATCTAGTCATTACTTCTAAGCCATATTTACCCTCTAATGAAATCTCAACCTCTAACTCCCATAAATAAACCATAATGGAAACACCAAATATTATAGGAACAAAAAGATTCTTTGGTATTCACCATCTCATTAATGGTCAATTGATTTCGAACAAGAGCTCCAAGATAATATTTAGCCTATAAATAGTTTCAAAAGATATTAAGTAACTCATGTCCACTACCTCGTAGTATGGAAAACCACTCATTAGGAGTTAATTAATAATCTAAGACAACTAGACCGTCATCTCTCTTAGGAAGACATTTTTCTAGAATTGTCAATAGTGTTCAAAGAACTCATTTTATTCAATAAATTGTTAATAATAACGACTAGCTAAATTGGATATCTTTGAACAAATGGTTGGTTTATGCTGCATGAAAATAGTACCAGCAACATTCATTCACTTTTTGTAAAAAGATAGTACAAGAAAGAAACAAAATCATGCATTCAAAGTACTTCACGCCTAAACATCACAAAAGCTAACCATCTAATTCTCTCACCAGAATCAACTATTCAACTCCTTCCAGAAAAAAGTTTCATCAAATGTGCTATCAGTGGTTAACTAAAGGTACCTCCGCTAATGCCAAGAGATGGATTTATACTTTTATCAACACCACTTTACATTTTCCAATCAGGTCAACACCAAGTTAGATCTATAAGTGAAATAAATCTAAAATTCTATATAAATTCATCACCTTAAGGAGAATACATGTTACAAATATTCTCTTATAGTCTCTAAATGATGAGAGAATACTGATATATTACTAGCACACTATTTATGAGGATCTTTACTTTTCAGTGAGTTTTGAGAGTCATTATTACTAGTAGTACACCCTCATTCAAATGTATACTTCTACTAATTTCTGAATTACTCCCACTATTTTCGGCTATCTTTTATTAAAAGAAATAAAAATTTTAGTATTAAGGTAATGTGGAATAAAATATTCTTTCAAAACTTCTTTGCAAAAAAGAAAAATGTCAAAACATTTTTTCCAAAAAAAAAAAAAAACTCTTCTTCAAATCCATAATACCCAACCCTCGCCGAAAATATAAATAATTTTCTTGACTCAACAAAAAACATTCAAATTTAAATCTTCCAAATTTTCATTTGAATTAAATTTATGTTTGCATAAAAATACTCACTCGGCCTTACTAAAAGTCAAATGAACTTAATCTAAGGTTAGAATTAAGGCTACAAATCCATATTACATCAACCCAAGTGTAATGTACAACTACTTTGCACCATAATTCACTTCTAACTCAATTTGCAGCAAGTCATAATATTGTGAGACAATTGCTCTTATCATATACCTCATACAATTTTGATTACGAAAATATTTTATCTAAAAAATATATTTTTCCTTCTAATAAAAAAAATGGAATTGCATTCATATAATGAGACAATGTTTCATTATTTCATGTCCGTAGTGTGCATGTATAAGAACTTTAACATAGAAAAGTTTATATTGCCTTTTCTCGTTGACTCTGCTAAGTAAAGGAAATGGATCTCATTACCAAGAAAATCTTCAATTTCTCAAGCTTCACACCCATAATCATATGCCTCCACATCACATTTTAGTATACCATCTCTCCACTCGAGAAATAATATCACTAAATCAATGAGTGATCATTCAACTTTTAAACCTCTATAAATTTTCACTAATACCACTGTATTCATTGAGTTTTAAATCAACATTTAGCAGCTAACTAGCAATATCTATATTTCTCACTTACTCAATATTTTTTGTATTCCCCAATTCACTATAGGAAAAAAGAAAACTTTGCGAGAAATCATCTTAGCCTAATATCTATTTTACATTAGTGCAACCACTTGCAATATTTTTGGGCTTAAGTTGTACCTGATTATTCAGATTTTTGCTACAGTTACCATGCAAACCACCAAAGTGCTTGGTATTACATTACTCTCAATGGGTGCTCCTAAGATCATTTATCTATAAAAATCATTTGTTCTAGCCAAAGAGAGAGAACTTGAGAAATATTAACAGTGCTAATATTACGTAGAGGTGCACTGATAAAACCTTTAAAATAAATGTGTTAATTAAGAATATTCTCAACATTCTTGCACATTCTGGTTTTGATGTCTTTACTTGCCAAACATACTAACAATTTTTAGAGAGTATGAGCTTATTTGTGAGTTAATCTAAGTTGCTTTAAAATTAGAATGCTCAACCTCAAATATAGGAGAAATGAATATTTGTGTTACAAAAGTAACGTGCAACTTTCATTATTACCCAATAGATTCTTAGAGGCAAAATAGTGGCTTAGCTCTATCTGATAGTTGATTCCTTCAACTTCGATGAAAATTATAGTGCATGCGTCCCATTCGCATTTCCAATTCTGCTCTAGAACTTTCACAGATTTTTACAATAATGATGATCTCAAACTAATAGACACTTATTATAATCTTCATTTGTTTCCATCTATTGCTCATGGAGGAGATTATGTGACAATTAAATCACATACACAACCTCTAAGTCTTTTCTAGGATATCTCAAAATTACTAATCTTTGTGCATTTAATTATACATACATCTAATAAATTTGCCGCATCAATCTAAGTTAGAACAAAAATAATTAACACACATCTCAAGATCGAAAACTCTTTAAGCTTCCTAATCATCTCTTGCGTCACAATGCATAATTATTAATTTCTAACTTAGTTTTCATGCAAATTTATATTGTATAAGAGATTAATTCCAAAACAGTTTCAACTATACTCCCTCTTGGATAAGCAATGGGTTAGTCACATGTAAAAAGTAATTTCTTCCTAAATCGAAGGAACCCATTTGAGCCAATCAAAAGCATAAACAGTACATCCTTAGGATACTTAAATCTTCCATTTTATCACGTTAAAAGAAATTTGAATGCTAGTTCTTGAAATTAGTCCAACAAACTCTAGTGATAAAATAAGCTCATACTAACATGTAAACGCAATACATGTAAAGAATTCGTCACATTTTATCCAAACATATATTATTCACAAAAAATAATAATCTTAAGCAATTTATTACATAAAATATAATGCCTAATAAATTTCACAAATTTATCTCATAATATCATGACATGCATGTATTCAATAACCACATGTAAACTCATCTACAATGACCATTTTTGCAATCATTAACCACAACCTCTTTGCTATAGTTGTGGGTTACAAGGGTCCTCATGGTATTCTCAACACTATCTTCAATCCCTTCCTCGAGTGTTATTTCACCCACCAATGTTTTTTGGTACCTATCAATTGGCACACGTTTAAAAGGTTTTTGGGACATGCAAATAAATAGTTTTGCATGGTTGAAGTCATGTTTCTATTTAAGTGGCAAACTAAACTTGCCACAATAATTACACTTGGCCCTAGACTCATTCACAAGATAACCCTTTGCTTTTTTAAAATGGTCCCAAATAAATAATGGATCATTCCCTTTTTTATTTTTAGAAAGTGAGCAAATACTATGGATAGGGGCAGTTGAGGGTCTTGATGTCAAGCTATCTCTCAAGTTTGTGATCGGATCATTTTAGTCAAAATATTACAAAATACAAATTCAAACATAAGAAAATAAAAACAAAATATAATGTCACAAATACACAATAGTTAGTTTGCAACTTGGCAAACATCACAAGTAATAATGGAAAATATGGCTCTTAGTCACTATACTTCAACGATTCAAAATTTTGTTGTAGAACATCCAAATTAGATGGTTCAATTGTAGAGAAAGATGGACACTTCACCCTATAACCTTTAATGTTGCTCGTCTAAAATGGAATTCGCAAATTATGATCCTTAGATTATGTGACTCCAAAAAATTATTGCTCTTTTAATTATTCAACGTGACATATGAAAGATGTATGAAATATTATCTCTTCAAAGATAAAGACAAATGACTTTATACATTATCATATTATTGTTTACTGTTCAATCTCACTTATTATCCACTGATACATAAAGACAAAATGTTAGGTGTGTATTATTGATAGTTACTATTTTAGTGCTTGCATCTCCAATTATTGATTTTCATAAAATTACTATTAAATAAATTCTTACCTTGGAACAATGGAAAAAAAATCCAACCATATAGTAATATCCAGCATATGGCTAGTTTACTCAATTTAGCTAAACCTACATAACTAACCATCCGAATTGGAAGGTTAAAGCTATTCATTCTTGAGATTGACAATTGAAGCAATATATACAACATGAATAAGGTTGGAAAAATATTTCAATAAGTCAGGACACCACGTTTTGATCTTACTGTTATGATCCGGCTACTTTGGCTAAATTGCCATAAAAAGGGAAAAAGAAAAAATCAAGAACTGGAAAGCAGAAAAAACAAGCCAGTCATGTTGGATCTCCTATTCGTACTGCTACCAAAAAAAGAGAGGATGATTGCGACAACTCAACCGGACGAGACATCTCTTATTTACAGAACTGTGCCAACATGTGCCTACATTGTTAGTATATTTGATTTACCAGTTCCAGAAAGAGAGTTTTTTAATAGAAAAAATGAAACCAGTGTCAGCTTATCGCCAACCGTGCTTCCTACCAACTCCCCCAATCCCAAACGAAGCTTATTTAAATACAGAAAATATTTCATTTCATTTAATTTTATCTTTATAATTTTTTCAAATTTTCATGTGAAATATAATAAATAATTCAACTTTTTTAAATCTCAATTCAACTTTTTCATATCCCAAAAAAATAATAATATTCTAACAATATTTTATTTAACTTTCAACATAAACCATCTAATTCCGAATCCAACTTTCAACTTTTAAATCCCAATTTTATTGTGACACTTACTCGCTGACCTAATGCTGATAACGATGCATACAGCTATTGTTATTCCTCCTCTTCTTCTTCTTTTTTTCTCCTCTGCAAACAGAATTAGAAGTGCCGAGGACTCATTTCCAGAGACATAACTCTAATGCGAGGTGGGGAAACGTCGTTAGCCCGAAAGACCATTCGCATATAACAAGTGGCCTTTCTTTACAATTGATTCGTGGCCAAGTGTTTGCAGCGAAAATAACTCCACTACCGTTGAAGGCAAAAATTATACATCACATTACTACCTTGGAAGCCGCTTTGGAACGGTCGGGCTAATAAACGGAGAAAAGCAGCCTTCTATTCACTGCTTGCCACGTAAGGAAATGCACCATAAGAGAAATAGACTCCATCACATAAAAACACTTCCAACCAAAAGCAGTCCTCGCTGATTTCGCCCAATAGCACTTCGTGTTTTCATGATGATTCTCTTCGTCTTCCTCGCTGAGCCTCTCTTCCACCGCCACCATCTCAATCCGACGCTGACCGACTCAGTTGCCTACGTTCCCCTTTTCTAATCTACGTTCCTCTTTAAAAATTCATTTGGTTTCAGACGAATCAATATAAATCCAGACGAATTAAAGGTTTTCTGGTTTCAGAAATATTTTTGCGAAATTCAAATAGAAATGTATAAACTCGTTCACAAATCAAAGCCCAGGTGCGAGTTCGACGTTCCTGCATCGAGTGGACGTGAACCAGTTGCCATCCATGGCAGACGGTGAGGATGAAAATGGACTAAAAATCCTGTTAGCATGCAACCTTAAATACCAAAACGATAACTCAAGACAGCTAAAAATAAAAACTTTGCCTTTTGATTTGGGATTTTTTATTCTTCAACGGTATGACTTCTGGAACCTAGCCCTGGCATCGCGACCACCGAAATTCTTGGGTTCACAGCGTCTCAGGTCAGCGACAAGCAAGGTTCCGTCGTACCTGACGAGGATAATCTCCTTTTTGCTATGTTCTTCCACACACTTCTGGTATTACCTCAGGACCTCCGTTTGGGTTGCTCAATTCTGAGAGAGTCGAAGAAGGTGAAGAATGGGGTCGAGATCTTCGACGGTGGTCCTCGGCTTGGAGATAGATGGAGTGGGTCACCAAATCAAGGGGCGTTAGCCTCTATGTCGTGAGAGGAGACGAAGCTGTGTGGGTTTCAACCGTACGAACTCTAGCCATGCAAGATGGGGGTGCCGTGCGAGAAGGGGGGTGCGACCTGGAGCAGTGCGAAGGACCCGGGGGGGGGGGGGGGGGGGGGGGGGGGGGGGGCGGCGACGAAGGGTTTCTGCAAATACACTATAATCAGATGTAGTGCAACGCATGATAGCTTAGATGGAAAGCTTAGGTGTCAGCTATTTAGTGGTGGGCTGCTATTCTCTGTTTATTAGCCCGACCGGTTCCCAGGTTTACTCTACTACCTTTTATAATTGACCTATAATTTTCCTTAGAATGTTATTCCAGAAAATTTGTTACCATAGGTTAAAAAAAAAATTAAATTAAATTAAAAAAAAAAAATCTGGTTGAAGAAATTCAGTACTCAGCTAAAAATCCTGCCACCTCCCCAGTGCTTCCCCAACTCGAACTCTATCTCCACGCTTGATGCAAAAACTAAACTCCGATGAGGAATCCCCATTTTCAAGTGATTTTGATATGGGGGCCTGGAAGACAAGAACCACTGTTGATCCCATGTTGAAAGCAGCTAACTGAAAAGATAACAACACAAAAGCATTAAATAAAATGGGCCGAACTGGCTGGAGTTCATCTGATTTGGTGAATATACAGAGACAGGTGGATTTAAACTAAAATCTACCAGTTGTAGAACTAGTACGAATATGATAATGCAGCCCAGTGTGCAGAACTAACTTTATTAGTCCTTAAAAGCAAAAGGTTCAAGAATGCATTCAAGTATAGTATAATCAGTATTGAATATATTTTGGAATTCCATGTTTGAGGCAATAGTTAAAAGAAATTCTAGGACTAGAACAATAATTGAAGTAGTAGGATTTCTTTCACCAAGAAAGCAAATGAAAGGAATACAGAAGATATCCTCCGGCATCATTTATTGTTATAAGGAAAAATCTATACACCATACTACTTTCATCTCATTAAATATGATGTGGCACATTTATTACCATTAAATGATCATTTATTGCATGATTCTTTATCATCCAATGATGATGAATGTGTCACATCTTACTTAGTAGGATGAAAATAGGATGAGTGTAGTGTATATCATTACTCTTGTTGTAATTGTCAACTATACCTGTTTACAACTCAAGATAGATTTTCTTTTTTTCATCTTTAAAGCAGAATTTATCAAGTATCCAAATTCAGAACTAGTTAAAGAACTTGTGCATCTCTAACCTCATCTCCTTTTTTGAGCATCATGCCAACCCCTTCGGGTTCATAAAGATGTTCTTCTGGGGCTTCTGAGTGCAGTAACTTCTTTCTTGGTCGATTTGTCCGAAGTTCTGGTTCAATGAAAAGCTGGCATGTCCAAGTTTACACCAAAGTCAATATAGAGGAATAAGAAGGAACTGGTAACTTTACCAACTGTCAATGTGGAGTGTTTACTTCAATTTAAAACAAACATAATTCTTATAACAAAACTGGAAGCATGGCATCTGTCTTCTCTCATTCCGAATTTTCACCTATGCCGAAAGGGAATCTCATCAACTACCCTATCTCCTTCTCTTTAAAATGCATCAAATGTATATGCCCAGAATTACTTATATAAAAACAATGTAAATGCACATAATTGAGACTTTCTTGGGAAAAAGCAGCATGCACTGCTGTCCAGTGGCATGCATTATATTTGGTGGTCTGTAAATAGCTAAGGTTGCCGCTCCTACAATTAATTTCTCAATAGTGTCGTGTTGCTAATTATTAAACTAACAAGAGGAGAAAAAGATCATTCTGTGAGCGTAAATGGGGCCTTTTCTAAAAGAAGAGAGGGAGAGGGAGTTGGATATTGTATCAATCATCATCTTCAAAAAAGGGACACTTAACCTCAATTGACCCAATATTTGTTGCACCAATTGCAGCAATCGCCATAAACCCTTCCTTCCATAGACCTTCGAGAACAACCTAGTGACATGAGAATTACAGAAAATCTGTCAAATTAAAACATATCCATGGATATGAAAAAAAGAAGTTGAACCAAACTTGTTTAAATATTAAAAATTTACTTGACATTATAGAATAAGGAAAAACCTTAAAACATTCAGGAATGAGTGGGGGCAAATGGTTGGTACCAACAAAAAATAATCATGGCAGGAAATTAGTAAATACAGTAGGAATATTAAATCCCATCTCGAAAATGCACAAAAAAGAAAAATGGCAGGAAATTAGAAAACACAGTAAGAATATCAAATCGCATCTTGAAAACAAGTCACGGATGGTCAATCAGTATCTAAGCAGGCTTTTTTTTTCCTTAGCAGTATATAAGCAGTTTCTGTACCAAATAACTACCCAAAATGAGGGGAAAGCGCAAACTTTTTCTTTTCGGATTGAAGGGGAAGGGGAAATTTGATAGCAAGTATAACTACAAAATTTGTCTGAAGATAATATAATATTTAGCATTGTCATGCCATTTTGGATTTAATTTTAGGTTCCATCCCCTTCCTGTACATACTTTAATTATTGACGATTAAAATAATGTGACCCATCAAAGTAAATATCAACACGCTAATATAAAATCAAAAATAGAAATTAGATTTACCCTTTCATTCTCAACATAAAGGTTTTGGATGGTTCTTGTAGCACGTTCATTCACAGGGAATAGGCGACCTGCAAGATTTAACATATGCAAAGAGAAAAGGCTAAGAAAATCAGATTAACAATATCATTAATGGAACAAAATACTAATTATAAACAAATATCAAGTGAAATACAAATGAATATGTGGGAATCTTGGGATCTGCATTTGGATTTTTAATGTTCTCAGTGCTCCAACAGCTACCTATTTCTAAGATTGTCTATGTGAATCATGTTGCACACATTGGTTGCATGGAAGCAGTCTCTTAGACCCACATCAAACAAGGGACGTGTGAAACAGCATGTCGATGAGTGCACATGGGATGTGTGAAAAAAGGGAAAACTTTATGTAAACAGGGGATGTGTTTGCACCATGTAAACAGCCCTCTTTCACCTAAATCAAACTCTTCCTTCATCTAAAACACCGCTATTACTACCACACTCCAAGTTGCCTAAAACACTTCAACAATCCAACTTGAACCCAAACTCCACATCGAGACTCCTATTTGACAATTCTTTCACAAGTTTCACATGAATGAAGATAAGTGATTTTCATCCCAAAAGAGGAAGCTAACCCACAGCTAAACACTTACGCCACACTCAAAGACTTTTATTTTTATAAAGTAAACAATTGTATCAATAAGAATAGGCATAGCCCAAGTACACAAGATGGTATACTAGAGGTAACACCTATCTAGGAAGAAGAAATGGAAACAAAAAGTCATGAACACCAAGGCTATTGAAATCTACACCTATGGCCCATAGAAATAAAGCTCTAATAATAAGAGATTTAAGCTCCTCTAATGGCGCGCTCCTTGTCTTCAAACATTTGGTCATTTCGCTCCAGCCACAAGCACCATAGAATACAGATAGGAGCCATCTTCCACAAGGCCATGATTTGTGGAACACCTCCTAGATTTGTCCAACTGGCCAAAAGCGCAACCACTGTGGTGGGCATAACCCAAGCTAGCACTAATCTGCAGAACACATTCATCCCATACAGCTCTAGAAATCTCACAATGCAGCAGAAGATGATCCACAGTTTCACCACTTTACTTACACATGCAGCATCAATCTACTATGATCGCAAGGGACAGAGTGTTACATTACTTATGCAAATCCAGTCATGTTGCAGATGTCATTCCATGATATCTTGGCCACCTCACAATGTAATAGAATTATTGGTAAGGATTTTCCCAAGGGAAGCAGTCCAACCATAGAAAGCTACCTTGGGGGCACCTTACATCTCCAAATGCACTTCCAAAAGGGTTGGGGTTTTGGACCTTCAAAGCCTTGCACAAGGACGGAACCATGAATCTCCTACTCCTTGCATGAATCCAGATCATCCTATCTGTCACAACATTACCAATGTTCGTAGCATATAACAAGCTGAAAATTTCAAAAATGGCTCCTAATTCCAAATCCTAAGCCGCTTTTAGAAACAAGTATTATACTGAAATGAGCCACTAAAGCTATCCATCATATCTGCCACCAAAGCCTCCTTATCATGTGCAATCAAAAGAGTGTGGGAAATGCGATCTTGAGGGCCCTATTGCCACACCTACCTCAAATCTAGGGGTATCTGGAAACATTCCCCACCCCTTGAACCCAAAAAAAAAAAAAAAAAACTCCATTTCTAATATTTCTGCACAATCCCACTCCATTCCCACCTCTAACTTCATTTAGAACACCATCCTCCCCGACTTGGAGTCAATAACAACCCTCCTCCACAAAGCCTCCTCAACCAGGTGATACAGCCAGAATCACTTCCCAAGGAGGAGGGCCTTGTCACAGGTCCTCAACTTACGAACCCCTACAAGTAACCTTTTCTCATGGTCTAGTCAAATCAGGACACACATGGTCCCACCTTTTTCTCCCAAATGAAGACGGGGGGTGATATCATATGGCAATATTTGAAAAGTCAGGAATACTGAAATATGTTCTGAATCAAAATATAAACTAGAATTCAACCAAAACTGCTGAAACATACCAAGAAATCCCGAAATTCGAGGCACAATGAAATATTGGAGTCTCCCATATTGGCTACTGTTCTCATACAAAAGTTTCTGGCCAATTAAAAACTTCGAAGGACAGCTCTAGCCATATCTGCGCCATAATCCAAAAATGACTAGACCATGTGAAGTTTCCCCAGAATCACTTATAAAACTCAGTTTCACCTAGTAAGTAGCCAATGTGTTACTTGTCACCCATGTATACATTTCAAACATCACCGGGAAGGATTGGCTCCTACGATAAAATAGATGTGTAAATGACTTGTACAAAAAGTGCCCGATTGATGTTAACAGAATTTAGAAAGAAATCAAAACACGATACATGCTTGGAAAAAATTTGCGTTCTCATTCATCTTCCTCTCCATGGTAGGCAGGTAAGCATCTGTTCAGACCTAGACCTCTCTGATCTAGGCAATATTTGCGGTCTCATCTATGTTCCAGTTCCACATCATCCTGGATAGGATTGTTAATCAACATCCTACAACAACCTCAGCAACTTATCCACTATATGTGAGTTATTCCTTTTTCCCAATATGGGATTGGAGTGTTACATGAATTGTGGGTAGTGTGGTAGAATACCCTACTGGAACTATTTCTTTAATCTCTTTTTTAGTTCTTGAACCTCCAACATGCCCATTGCACTCAATTTCTATAGCATATTATCATATTCATTACATATACATAATGCACAAAAGCATCCCTATCCATGTTCATGCCATTTGAAGATCTTTGTTGGCAGATAACACTACTAGAGGGGATAAGGAAACTTGTGACAATGAACTACACCAAAATACATACATTACACACTCATAGATATCACCAACAGAGATTAATTGTTACTTTTATTAAAAAAAAAAAAAATCCCAACATTAAGTAGTGGGAAAGGAAAACAAACAATCGCATGGGAGGCTAAGCAACCTAAAAGTTTTGGTTAAATTGAGCATTTTAGTTAACAGAAGAGAGACATTTAAAACAATTTAGTGACAACTGCATAAAAGAATCATTCTTCAATGAGTGCAAATGTATAAATTCCCTCAAAAAATGGTCACCTGAAAAATGGCGCCGGACAAGGATGCTCCAATCAACTGGAGAGTGTATACGATGATAGTCACCGGGCTTCAAGTAAATTACACAGTAAAATAGACCTTTCATTGGACTGCAGTGTTTGAATGCATAAAGTACAGTCAAAACCAGATAATTTGGTTGCATCACATTTTATATTTAAAGTAATCTTAAATTTCATAAATCAAAGAATGACTTGATATGCATGTAACAAATTACACTCTCTTGAACTCAAGCATAAGTGAAGAAAGTTTTATACGACAAATTTAATAAACAATCACATTTTCATCCAAGGATTCAAACTAAAAAGGAAGCTCTTGTGAAAGAGACTTATAGAACGAGCAAACTGAGAACGAGCATTTACCTGTAGGTATCCACCACAATAAATCATACTGGTTACTCAGTTTGATTGAGTACAAAAGACTGAAAAAGGCTTCTAATCTGTCCATTTCCCAATCTTGTGCTGCCCGACTAAAAATGATGTTCTACTGGATTTGTTCCCCCACTATCACCATGACTTCCGCCAGTCATGCATCTTTAGCACTTGCAACCCTTAATAGTGCTGGAAATAGATCCTTTGGAGCACAATTACCACACCAAGTATCATGCCAGAATTTGATCCTAGCCTCATCTCCTAGACGAAATCTTGTGTGACTAGTAAAGACCTCCCATCCTCTCCTTATATATTTCCACAAACCCACTCCGTATGCCTCTCTCACTTCGTTGGTACACCATCCCCCCCACAAGCCACCATATTTACTCTCAATCACCAACTTTCATAGGGCTTCTGGTTCTTTATGATATCTCCACAAGCATTTTCCAAGTAACGTCCTATTAAAGATTCTCAAATTTCTAATGCTCAAATCACCATTAGAGAGAGGACTACATACCTTCTCCCACCTAACTAGGTGGAATTTGAACTCCTCACCTATTCCACCCCACAAGAAATCCCATTGTAGTCTCTCAATACGAAGAACCACACTTGTTGCAATAGGGAATAGGGACAAAAAATAGGTCGGTAAGTTAGATAATGTACTCTTTATCAGGGTAATCCTACCACCTTTGACAGGTACATTCTCTTCCAACTTGCCAATCGATGCTCTACTTTCTCAATAGTTGTATCCCATAAAGAAGCCGCTCTCGATGTGGCCCCCAACGGAAAACCAAGATATGTCACAGGGAGTGAGGCAATCTTACATCCCAGTATATTAGCCAACTGTCTTATATGCTAAACACCTCCAATAGACACCATCTCTAATTTGTCCAGTTCACTTTCAACCAAGAAACTGCTTCAAAACAAAGTAGGAGGGCCTTCAATACTTGAACCTGATTTTGATCTTCCTCACAAAAGATCAGTGTCATCTGCAAATAATAAATGAGAAATATTAATAAGTCCCCCACTCGGGGATCCAATCGAATATCCAGTCACACACCCATCGGCAACCACAACCAGGGCTAAGGTAATTATGCTCAAAGCCTCCATCACTATAACAAAGAGTAATGGGGACAATTGATCTCATTGTCTTAAACCTCGTGGGCTATTGAAAAATCCAGTTGGGCTTCCATTGATCAGCACTGAAAATTTCACCGTAGATATACATGTTCTCAAATTTGAAAGGCCTTTGACCCCCCGGAATTCCACCACAATCTAACAATATAAAAATATGATCAGAGCACAACCGAGGAAGTTTTTTCTGACATAAATCTAGAAAATGCATCTCCCATGTAGAAGATATGAGAAATTTGTCCAGTCTCAACCAAGCTTGGTTGTTGGACCAAGTATATTCACCTCCCATAAGAGATATGTCCACAAGTTCCAACTCAAAAAATGAGATGCGAGAATTCCCCCATAGCATGATTTTGCTATCCCTACCCCGATCTTTCGCTTGGAAATCTTGTCACATTAAAGTCTCCACCAATACACCAAGGAACCTCCAACCATGAACACAAACCTACTAGCTCATCCCAAAGCAACCACCACTCACACTCCAAATTAGGACCATACACCCCAGCAAAGGCCATTCAAAGTCATCTTCAGGATTTTTAAAAGAGCATCCCACTGAATATTCTCCCACAAACACATCAATATTCCCCACCACCCGTTTGTCCCACACAACCAATATACCACCTGACGCCCTTTCGATTGTAAGTACACCCAGCCTACATATTGACAACCCCATAAGCTCTAAATAGTTCTTCTTGTGATAAGTTTCAATTTAGTTTGCTACAAACAAATGATGTCCACCTTCCATTGTCTTAGCAACGATCTTATACGTAAACATTTGATGATCTCATTCAGCCCCCTAACATTCCAAGTCAGAATTTTAGGCTTCATTTATCAACTATTCCAGCCCTCCCTTTGTTACGTCCACGACTCACACTCCCCTCCTTACTATCGTAGTTGAGTGACCAAGTTAGCCTTTTTAACTCCCAATTTCTCTTAATCTCTGCTCCTTGTCTTGCGTCTATGGCTATTAAGAGTGCCTTGAACTGTTCTTCATATCCTTCACAAGATATCCCCACCCAACTTTGAAGCTCCTCCACTTTTTTCAAAACCCAATTAGATGATAAATTAGGAGGGATAATCCTTATTGGAGTAGGATCATCCCCTGATATCCCCTCTCCTTCTATTGTATTACTGAGAGGCTAAAAAACGATCATAGATCCTTTCCCTACTGCCTCCCGCTTCTCCATCACACACTCACACTCCATCCCTACTGCCTCACACTCACAATCACCCTCTGTTGACTCTCCCGGAGACCACCACCCTCCCCTCCTCCTCCATCTCAGTCAACTGCAAAGACGGGGCCTGCTCACTTGGTGGCGGCACAACCCCCTCATCCCTCAGAGGCAAACAAACCTCCTCTAAAGCAAACTCTTCCAACGCCGCCTCCCCCGCGTCACTTTGAGATAAACAAACCTCTTTTGAAGCATGTTCGTCCATCACCGCCATAGGAGAAGCACCGACGACATCCATCGGCTCAGTCTATGCAGGTTGCAACGCCACTGACCCGTCGCTGACATCCTAATTGCACGCACTTCTCCCCTACACTGAGATGACTAAATCCGTCAGTGACTCTACCGCCGGCAGGTCAACCCCTGTCGACTAGGCTACCTAGGTCTTTGCCGGAGCCAGTAACCCATGTGTCTCCATCGAGGCCTACCCACAGCCCGATGGGCCAGCCCCAGTAGCCCTGGTTTTTCTCCAGATGAGGCCTAGCTTCAGTAGCCCAAGTTTCCTCATGAACTAAGGCCCAACTCTTGGGCCCATTGCCTCCTTCACCTTCAACCCAAGCCTCTAATTCAGACCCTGACCCTATTGCACATTGGACCCCAAATTAACTTTTAAGGCTTCCGTTCTTAGGTCTTGGCCCAGGCCCAATACCAAGCCCAACTCCTCTTTGTCTTCAACACACCGTATCAACCAATTGACTTTAAAAGTCATTTCTTCCAGCTGCTTCTTCAAACCAGCGAGAACCTGCAGCTGCATTTCCCCTTTTGGCTCAACCACATACCTGCCACCCCTCTCGTTGCTCTGTGTACATGCCGTAATGGTAGCTCCTCCTGGGATAATTCACGTTCAAGAAAGACATGAAGTAAACTTGTTTACATATTGGACTCCTTGAAAGCGAATTATCCCTGGACTCCTTGAACGTGAATTATCCCAGGACTCCTAAACAAAAGCATTTGTCATGACTACTCTTCTGGCCCCAACCAAATTGTATGCTTTTATTCCACTTATCATAGGCTGCAACGTTATGCGTTCTTTAACAAATGTGGCCTATATCACATAGTAACTTAAAAGACTCCCTTATCCTAAGTAAATGAGGTTGATCTCATATTGAATATGACATGATTACATGAGTCAACTATAATTCTAATAGTCACAAAAGAATCTTTATGGTAAGAAAGGAAGATTTCTCAATCTTGCATGACTTCTAAAATCTGGAGTTTGCAAAAACACAAAATGATATTTAATGAGTCAATTCATTGTGCAAAATTTCAGATGCTCTCTAGAATTATGACCGGACCAACACAAAGTGCATGGATAACTCAAGAAACAAACTTCAGTCCACAGTACTCCCATCTTTTAACTATCAAATCTATTTCAACATTTTATGGACTTGATAGCCACGGTGATTGAGAAAATCAAACATAGATTGGCTGGTTGGAAGAGATTGTATTTGTCGAAAGGGGGCAAGATCCCTTTAATCAAAAGTACTCTCTCTAATCTACCAACATTTTTTTTTTTTATCTCTATTCCCAATTCCAGCAAGTGTGGTGCTCCAGATTGAGAAACTGTATAGGGACATCCTTTGGAGTGGCATGTGGTAGGACTTTATAATTCCATTTAGTCAAATGGCCTAAGGTATGTGCCCCACTTCCCTTGGGAGGGTTGAATATTAGAAATCTAAATATTTGCAATAGGGCATTACTTGGGAAATGGTTGTGGTGATATAATACGGGACCAGAAGCTCTATGGAAGTTGCTAATTGATTGTAAATATGGAAGTGTGTGAGGGGGTTGGTGTAGTAGAGAGGTAAACGGACCTCATGGAGTGGGGATCTAGAAGCATGTTAGTCGGGGATGGGAGGTGTTCTATCGTCATACTAGACTTGTGTTGGGAGATGGTTGTAAAATAAAATTCAAGAGCGATATATGGTGTGGAAACAATACACTAAAAGATTTATTCCCCTCAGTATTCAAGATTGCATGTGAGAAAGAAGTTTCAATGGTTGATTTTATGGTGATAGCTGGGGATCAAATACAGTGGAAAATCGTCTTTAGTAGGGTGGCTCAGGATTGGGAAGTTGGTAGTTTTGAGAAGTTCTTTCAACTTATGAATTCTGTGAGATCAAGCATCCAAGGAAATGATAAGATGTGGTGGGTACCTACAAGTAAAGACACATTCTCGGTTCAATCGTTCTATAAGTTTCTCACACAGATGCAAAAGACTTAGTTTCCATGGAAGAGGATATGGTGTGATAAGACGCCTCCCAAAGCGACTTTCTTTGCATGGACAGCTTCATTGGGTAAGATCTTGACAACAGAGAATTTGCGAAGGCGTGGGGTGATCATAATAGACTGGTGCTGCATGTACAAGAAGAGTGGTGAAACTGTGGATCATCTTCTACTGCATTGTGATGTAGCTAGAGTATTACGGATTGAGGTGTTTAGCATATTAGAGTCAGCGTGGGTTATGCCCGCCACAGTGGAGGCACTCTTGGCTTGTTGGACAAATCTAGGAGGTATTCCACAAATCAAAGTTACATGGAAGATGGTTCCTATTTGTATTATATAGTGCTTATGGAAGGAGTGAAATGACAAGACTTTCGAAGACAAGGAGCGATCATTTGAGGATCTTAGACCTTTTTTTGTTACAACGTGATTCCTATGGGCCATAGCTATAGATTTTAATGGTTTAGACCTTCACAATTTTCTTGTTTCCTTTTTTCCATACTAGATAGGTGTTTATATACTATCTTGTGTACTTGGGCTATGCCTATTCTATTAATACAATCGTTTACTTATCAAAAAATTATTCTGCCTTACACCTTTCACCAAAGACTAATGCTCATGACCAAATGGGAGCTATGCACACAAAACTTCTTTTCAAAAAAGAAAAAGGAAGGAGTTTTCATTTCACATTGTAAAACTAGAATCCTTGTGATTCTGTTCCTCTAGCTAGACTACAAGAGCAATATATACTAGATTGAAAGAATTGCATAAAGAGAGCTTAAATCCTTGGGGTATGCGGAAGCAGCCCGGTGTTAAGCTATGTATAGGACTCTTTTTGGGATGACCGATTGACTGTAATGAGAATGAGTACCCCCTTCATCATTGTGTATGATATCCTAAAGAATTCATATGGGGTCAGTGTGGCCATGCCCAAAAGGGGTATAGGTGAAAGGAAAGGGTGTATGAAAAGAAGGTTGCTTTCTCTCATGAATCTGATACGCTAGTTTGTAGGAATAGTTGCAACCCTCCGATTGCCATGGTTCACTGTTGTTATAAACAAAAGAAATGACAAAAAAGGATAAGATTGAAAGGAACAAAAGTGCAACAAAGATAACAGTTCTTGGTGGGACTCACACTTTCCTGTGCACAACCTAATGCACCAAAGTTCATGAACAAAAAGAGACTAGGTTCTGAGATATTTTCATGGAATCATAGTCGTAATTTTTAAGTCCAAAACTGAAAAAAAAAAATCATCCCATGAAAACTAACTAGAGGAGAGAAAACATGTGTCCTATCAGACACATTTCCAGCATAACAGAGATGCAAATGACAAAATATTCAGATAAAATATAGGGAAAGAAATTTTAAAAGATACGTGCCGGCTGGTGATCAAGAATATATATTTATGATCACGAACGTCCACATTGGCACAATGTTAAAGATCAATGGCAAGAAGATGTCATATATGAAATTTTAATTACCATACTGACACAGGATCCCAAACTTTAGGAGACGCCAATGAAACTTTCCACCATGACTTCTTACTCTTCTCTTTAGAAGTATTTTCCTGTTCACCACTCTCTTCTTGCACACCCCCTTCGGCTATCATGGGAAGGAAAGAGCTTGCACCAAGAAGTGAAGAAACGGAATAGGAACACCCTTTGACTTGCTCAATCATAGCCCCTACTCCTCTTAACTCTCCACATCTCAAAACGATACCATCAACGGGACTAATCTGTGATCAAATAGGAATTCAGTAATAGATGTTTAGTAACAGTTAGCGATGATTTACAGTTAAACAAATTGGGCATAGGATGCCCAAGAAGCTGGTTACCAGTTACCAGACATTGTGGATCATGGTCAATGGGCCTGGAACCTTCTTTCAAAGTACGAACAAAGAACTGCCGTAGAGAAGCATATTCATCCAGAGGCAGAGCTACTTCATCTAAATCTGCTAATAAACATTTGAAGTATTATTGAGATATAGGATTTTTTTTATCAGTATTATTGAGATTAAGAAATTAACGCATAGATTCTACCAATTCAACCAAAATGATAAGGGCCAACATTACACTTTTGCACCTTTAAGTTATTCTCATATTTCAACAACTGTCTAAAATTTTGATGAGAGAAGTTAAGCTCAAGTTTCCTGGTGTTCCAATTTAGCTCTAACAACACGTCAAGCAGAATAGAATGGAATTGCACGACTTTTTTTTTTTTTGGGTTAATTCAGTTATTTCCAAACTGCACAAAAAGAAACCCACACATTCTCAAGCCCGTAAACTTTCCCGATATTTATTCCTGATGTCAAAAGACAGAGAGTTGATGAGTTAAGAGGAAGAAAAAGAAGAGCAAAGCAACAGTAAGTTCTATAAGAGGGACCACGATATTTATCCTAAACTTCCAATATTGAAAAAAAGGGCAGAAAAAATTCAGTAATTTTTTAGTAACAGAAATTTTTTTTAAGTAATATAAATTTCATTAAAACGCACAGAAAGCACAATCCAAGTACACAGGAGAGCCACCTATCTAGAGGTTGTTCACAGTCTAGACTATACAAGAAATTCAAGGAAATTAACCCCATTAGAATCTGTAGATGCTTCCGAAGGATGAGACTTTTGAAACACAAAGTTTTGAGCTCCTCCATTGTCCGTTCATAGTCCTCAAAACTTTTCTTGTTCATTTCCCTCCAGATACACATATAAGCAAGTAAGGATCGTTTTCCACATCATTTGAACTTGTGGCATAATAACTAATCCTCTCCAAGAGTCCAAAGGTCCACTACTCTCTTAGGCATGGCCCCAGCAAACCAACTTGGCTAAAAAAATACTCCACAATCCACTAGCCACTGCGCAATGGAGTAAAACTGATCTACAAACTCCCACTTCTCTTACACATACATCAGAAATCAATTACAACAATATGCCTTTTCCTTGTATTATCCATAGCATTATTAAAAATTTGTGATGACGATTTTTGTTTTGAAAGAATATCCATTAATCCAAGTCTATCATCCAGATCGGACATTCCCTAGAACTCCGAAATGTCATCATATATATGAACTGGACTTTTCCTCTTAACACTCTAACAAATAGTAAGAGAAATAATTTCACCTTCTCAATTAAATGCAGTTAGAGAATGGATTACATTAAAAATTGAGGAATTTTGATAACCTAATTGCTCAATTCTAAACTTCACAGACTGATAAAGTGCCACAAACCCTACAAGCAACAACAAGAGAGCAGTAAAAACTATTGCAATGACAAGAAAATAAAAAGGTAAAACAATCATACTTGAGTGGAATGCCCGAGCCCATGCTCTATAGGTATAAGGACGCAGCCAGACAGGAAGTTCCTACGAACATAATTATTTCACCAAGTATATCCATATCAAAATAACATAATCATAAAAGATCACATGAACGTGGGAGAAATGTGAGCAAAATATCAGAGCAGAAAAGAAAATCTTCTTAAACATGCCAAGTATGTGTCCTGATAGAGCAAGCAACAGCCATAACATCATCTGAAGTACCCACATGACACATTTAAACATCAATAAAAATATATTGTCAACCAACTATAGCAGAAAGATTTTTTTTACTGATGACGTGGCACCTTGCCTTGGCCTCTTGGACCCACCTTGGAGAGTAAACCATTATTGGATACCAGATGGATGCCAAACATGTAAGCCAGAAAACCTTTTCAATTGTCATAAGAAAAACTACGTTGATTTTTTCATCTTACCTTCTAATGCTGTTGCCAAGAACTCCATAAAACTGATCCAAACTGAACTTCAAAGACCGACACCACAGTATCAGATACATATGCATTCCCAAAAAAAAAATATAACCAATGCTCCCCCATTAAATAACTTTAACAAAACATGATTATAAGAACTAGCGAATTAGAAGACATCATCCCAAAAACAAAATACAGGACATGGCATCAAATGAATATTAAGTAAATAATTCTTTCAATAAGAAATAGAGAATGCTCTAACACAGAAAAAAAAAATTTGATAATTAATAAGAGAATTTTGTTCCAAATAAATAGGCATAGCCCAAGTACACAGGATGTATGCAAATACGAAAAACCTACCTACAAGCTAAAACAGAAAATAACTAAAACAAAACATTACAATCATTCCCATTCCTTATAAGATTCTTCATCCAAAAGTTTAAAGTACTAAGGAAGGAAGAATGCCCTAAGTTTCCCTATGGAACGTTCACAATTCTCAAATCATCTAACACAGAAAATTTTCTGAACGGTCCTCATATATTTCAATCTGAAATTGAAACGACCAATAAATTCGACAAAAGAAATAGAACAAACATTGCCTTAGACATTCAATCAAACACAGTCCTCAGTAATAGAGATTTGACCAAAAAATAAACATATCACCAACTATGCTTTGCATCACCCATCTAACCAAAAAGAGAGAGAAAAGGTCAGCGAGCTAAGCTCCTTTGTCTCTCAACTATGATGCAAAAGCTACATATATAGATAATTGTATATATCAATTAGCCGTATTTCTTTCAATAGGTGAGAGCATATTGCAGTAAAAAAAAACATCTCTACTTTGAAGCTACCTAAAGTTTTAAAAACATCCCTTCAATAGTGTAATTCCAATATAATTCCCTATCATCATGGTCTACTTTTTGACAACTATTCATAAAATATCAAACACCATGAAGACATACCCAAGATGGCAATGAGTTCAAATCCAAGGATTAACTTTAGATTGCAATACTACAGGAACTTCAATTAAATTTACATATTTTTTGACACAACCGAGTTTGTCTTCTTATAAAAACGGAAGGATACTCACCATGTCTGTCAAGAAACCCCAAAATCGAGAGATAGAACGCAGAGGTAGAAGACTCAAAAATGCTGCCTTAGGTTGGCAAAGACAAAAAATAAATGATGTTGAAGTTAGAGAAGAGGACCACGACATATTTTCGAAGAAACATATCAGCCATAAAATAGTGAAAGCATCATAAAACAAATATATATGGGTGGGTTGATAGAGGTATTACTTTTACATCAGGTTGGAACTCTAATTCAATTCCTTTTTCTCGTGCCTCTTCAAACTATCACAAAGGGGGAAACAAAAAGTTTAAACAAATGAGTGAACGCCAAAAAATTGATGGTAGGACAAGAATAATATGAGACACACTCCACATACACATCCATGCACTAGTTTCACACAGTTATCTATTAATCTGTATGTGCTTGGTGCTTCTGTCTTACTTCTCAAACACAATTTTCATCCTCCAGAATTAAATTCTCTGCAGGAAAAATGTAATGATATCCAAGTATAGAGGTCATGAACGTGAACGTAGCATTTGAAATGCAACATTGGGACTAATTGCAACAGAATGGGACTTAATGTAGCCATGTGGTCTATTTGTTTCTAAACTGGATGAAAACTCATATATTTAAATACATTTCCAAATCAAAATTAATACCCATTCTAAAACTTCTACAAGTAAACCTCACACAATGGCAAAGTCATATAAAGACCATGCCAGTAACTCAGTCTCCATAACCCTTCAAGGGCTTGTCCTGAGCGGTAGAGTGTGAGGGAGGTTGAATACAGTTGAACTTAGGGCCCTTCAACTTTGAATTAAAACTTTTAATATAAATTATATTTATTTAATTGAGTAAGAACCCCATCATTTATATATATATACACACACACTACTTGCTCCAATTGATTAGTCCTGTACATAATTACTATGACTGCTAGGTTAGCATAAGGGAGGTAGTTCAAGTCGAGGGAGGGCAGGACAAAGCTTTCCTCTGTCCTTCTAGGAGGGGGTGGAGCATTAGTTTCAGGTGTAGTATGTAGAATGGTCCTATTTAGCTTCAAAGGGAGTTTCGGGTGGAGTCTTAGTTTTGTGGAAACAAGGGGTTGGGGTGGTAAAAGTGATTTGCTTTGTTGGGGGGAGGCGCATTTTGTCCCAATCGGTCTTGGTGTATATTGGATGGACTTATTGTTCATTAGGGGTTCTCTATTATGGGCTAGGCGTTCTCTCTTGTATACACCCAGTGTACTTGGTTACGCCTATCAATATTAATAAATTTTTACTTGTAAAAAAAAAAGCATAAGATTATCTAAAAGTAACCGGAAAGTACAAAATAGTCAACTTCCTGTCTTCCTATATAATAGCTATGAATTCAAGGTGAACTCAGACTTCTAATTTTTTTTTTTTTTTTTTGTTCCACGTACGGAGCACAGAACCAGTCAGATTTGATTCTTGCCTAAAATTTTCTTATCACTTCAACAGAATCTATGAATCCATAATTATATAAGCATCATCCATTACGAGCACAGAAATGCACCCCTAGTTACATAACCAAAACATTATTAGTATGTGACATAGATATAACCAATATATAACCCCAAGGGGTTGGCCCAAGTGGTGAAGGCCTTGGTCTTGGGGTCTCATTCCCTTCAAGGTCCAAGGTTCAACACCTCATGGGTGCAAACAATCCTTTGGGGCCACACCCCCTGGTGAAAAGCCAGCGATTTAACCAGTTCTGTGTAGGGAAACTTTCGAGGGTACGGTGCACGGGACCGGAGTTTATTCTGCAGGGGTGGGTCCAAAGGGCCCTGCCTTGGAGAGGTTCCCCAACATCAAAAAAAAAAAAAAAATAACCAATATATACCTTCTGTTCATCATAAAGCCGACGAGCATGGAGAACACCAAGCATCAGTAATGTAGCCACGGTTGCACCAGGAACCAGAAAAGAATCACCTGCATGCACCCAATTTGAACAAAAAATATTCAGAGTGCTATCTTCTCCCTCAGCCAGGTCCCTAACATCCTCTTCAGAATGTTGCACTATAGTGCCCTAGAGTCAAGGTTCTAGTGTATCCCTTGAATAGTTACAAATAATATCATAGCCAACCTAAAAAGAGTATGCGAGTGGTGTGAATAGAACCTTGGTGAATGAGATGGAAAGAGAAGTATTGGGTTATAAATGACTCTATGATTCTAGGTAGCTCGAACTGTAATCTTGACTCTGTACTTTTGGAGTATAAACGAAAATGTAGCAAGAACTTCTGAAGTATGACATACAAGTTTCACTAATTTTATGGGTTTAATTCACTCAATTTTCAGCAACAAAAAACAAATATCAACGATTCTTCAAAGGAGTTAACAGTTTGCTTCCTAAGGCATCTCACGCCATTTTGGCATCGATAATACATTTCAATAGTCTTGAGAGAAAAAACCTACACTTAACAAAGATGAAAACAAAGTAGGTTGCTGCGAACTAAGCAAACGCTGCCATAAAAAAATTAAG
This sequence comes from Carya illinoinensis, assembly GCF_018687715.1. Classification (NCBI taxonomy): domain Eukaryota; kingdom Viridiplantae; phylum Streptophyta; class Magnoliopsida; order Fagales; family Juglandaceae; genus Carya; species Carya illinoinensis. The sequence continues at coordinate 25,460,705 of NC_056762.1, forward strand.
GGCAGATAATGGGAAACTACAAAATTCCTGTTTCAGTATTTTATGTCTTTCGTTTATCTCCGCAGCCAAACAAATAAACGGTAAAATTAAGTTTCAGAAGTTCCAAATAGATAAGGCAAGCTTGCAATCGAAGTGATTGACCTTGAGAACTTCCATGTCCGCCATTGACGGAAGCTCGCGCGCGAGTGGTTGTTTGGAGTTTTTTGAAAAGCGAAGTGAAGCAGCGATGCTGGTTGTGGAGGTAACCGCCGCGTGTGTGGTTAAAGAACATCGGGAGCCCGTACGAAACCCTGAATTTCATACTTAAAACTATCCTGTTTTCGCTTTTCAGGGATGGCGGTCTAAACGTATGAAGGTCCTTCTCTCTCTCTCTGTCCCTCTCTCCTGTTTAAACGAGAGACACGCGACACTGAATACGTCTAAATCTAGGAGTGGGCAGCGGGGCCCGCATCCTGCTATCCCGCCCCCACACGACGGGGCGGGGGCCCTGCCCCACATCTAATCCCCTAGGGGGGCCGGGGGCGGGCGCCCCACCCTTATCTATTTATATATATATATATATATATTTATATATATATAATATATAAACATAAATATTTATATATACAAAAATATAAATATTTATATTTTTGTATATATAAATATTTATGTTTATATATTATATATATATAAATATATATATTATAATTTGTTAGACTTATTCATAAATTATACATTAGTAAATTTAAAAACTATATAGTTTAAAAACTACTACACTACAACTTACACAAAATATGCATTAGCAAATTTAAAAATTAAATAATTTTTAAATTATAGTCATATTTACAAAATTTAAATTTACAATTTAGATTTAAAAATATATTTTTTTATCACTTTTAGATCTAGAAATAATTTTTTAAAATAATAAAATATAACTAATATTTGAAGTGAAAATAAGGCGGGGCGGATTGGGTATCCGCCCTGCACCCCGCCTAGCGGGGCGGGGGGGGATGCGGGGGCGGGTGGCAGGGAGGAAAACCCCACCCCCGCACCATGCAGGGCGAGGTGCAGGGAGGGGGCTACCCCGCACCGTATGGTGCGGGTAGCACCCCTATCTAAATCCAAATTATTTCATCTCATTTCATTTTATTTAATATAATTATTATAATTTTCATAAATTTTTATATAAAATATAATAAATAATTTAATTTTTTTAAATTTTAAAATAAAATTAATCTTAAAAAATTTTATTATAATAATATTTTATTCAATTTTTAACAAAACATTTCATTTCATCTTGTAAAATTATTAATAGTTTTATAGAATTTTTTTGTTATTAATAGAATTTATTATTTTAGATTACTTATTTAATAAATTTTATATGGCCTAAATCGATTATTAGGAATCCAAATCCTAGAATTCTAGCCAAAAAATAACTGATCGAATGATAATTTAATTTAAAAAATCAAACATCCTTATGAGTCTTCTCAATTGGAGAGCCTTTGCATAATGTTATTAACTTAGCCATATATAAATAAAAGTCATATTTTAAAAAATGTCTTCAAAATTGTGTCTATATTGGATTAGTTAAAGACAAATCATCAAGAAGATTAGCTACAGTAATGCCATTTCATAGATCCTATATGGCATTCGTTATGTAGCATCTTCATACTAATATTTTATCATTTCCTATTGCACGGTTCCTTTTCCTTCTCCTTCCCGCAACTGTATCTCATTTTTTCCTCCCTATCTTCCGCACGGTACACCTTCCTCCTCTTTCCCATGATTGTATCTCCTTCTTCCCTACCTATCTTCGCACGGCTTTTTATCCTTCTCTCCTACACATCTCTTTCCCATGGTAGCTCTTTCCAGCAGCTCCTTTCTCGTAGCTCCATTCTCACAGCTCCTCAAAGCTTCTCTCAAAACCTAATTCCAACAACAAGGTAACATCCCAAACCCTAGCATAATATTTTTGTGTTCATTTTGCTTGCCCTGTTTGGGTTTCAATCGCAAATTTCTTCTCGTCAATTTTTGGGTTTCTTTGGATTTGATTTTGTTCATTTTAAGTGCAGCCATAGATAGTGGGTCCCTATTCGTTTAATTACTTTATATAATTAAATCTGTGTTTTCTTTTGTTTGGTAAAAAAATACAGCAATTGGTATAATCCCAATATTTTCCTTAGGTTTCTGAATTATGCTTGAGAATTGTTGTTATGATTCAAATGCATATGATTTTGATGGTTTTGTTTGTGTTCGATTTTTCAAAAGAGTTTTACTACATACAATCATTTTTGCGTATTTTTTGTAGATTCCACTGATGTGATTAGCCAAAAAAATTATTTTATATTAAAAAAGTGATGCAATCAATCATATTAATAGAGTGTATAATGAGTATGCAAAAGTGACTACACATAAGATTTTTGTTTTCGAATGAATTTCTGAGGTGAGGTGGGCTAGGGATTAGTTAAATTTTTTTGGGTTTGTATTTTTGAGTTTTAGGTAAAGAGGTGGCCTCTTTTTCTAGTGTTCTAGTGGATCTCAACTTGGTAACATTTTCAAAAGAAAATTAAAATTGACACAGTTTGTGTAACATCCAGATTTCGATGTTTCATGGCTCGGGTGTCATTAGGCATTTTGTTCATTTGATGTCTCTTTCAAGCAAAGTGGATGCTATAAAATAGATGTCTCTTCCTAGATTAGTGCTTCTTGGTTGCAATAAAATAGATGCTAGTGCTTCTTTTCATTTCCAAACTTTTAAGTGCATCCATTTAAAAATACATTGGCATCAAGAGCGTTGACCTGTGTTTTCAAGCAAGGAGATTATAAAGAGCATTGGCATATTGGCATCATCTTAAATAACTTCTTGTGTATGACTTTTATTCATTTCATAAAACTAAATTTGTGTATGGTTATTATTGTGTATGGCTGTTATTTGTATATTGTTGTTATTGTGTATAGTTATTGTATTTTCAAGCAAGTAGGTTGTTCACTGCCTGAAATTTGTGTATGGCTGTTATTCATTTCATAAACTAAATTCATTGCATTATGAGTATATGTTGAACATGCTTGTTGAACCCAAGGTTTTAAATTTCGTGTAATTATATATCTACACATGGATTTTGATGATAACAAATGAATTCAAAAAATAAAAAAGTTTCAAGCTCAAGTTATCTACACAATGGAGTCAAGCACATAAAGGAACCAAGCATAAACAAAAAGGGAACAAGTTCACATTAAAGTCATAGAGTAATGTTGTAAATCTTTTTTTAATTCGAAATTAGAATTAAGACTCAAAATTAATATTTTATCATTAAACATTAAAATACATTTTCCACATATGCATGAATATTTTGAAAATTAAATTTGAAAATTTTGAAAGATGATTGATTGTCATTTTTCACATGTGCATGACATGATTAAAGGTTTGAATTTTGAAAATATTAAAAATGATTGATTGTCATTTTTCACATGTGCATGTTTTATTTAAATATTTTCAAAAGTGATTGTGCTCTTTTTGACTTATGCAAAAAGTAGATAATTTTATTGGAAAATCTTGAAAATATTAAAGATGATTGATTGTCATCTTTCACATGTACATGCTTTATTTGAATATTTTCAAAAGTGATTGATGTTTTTTTTTACTTATGCAAAAAGTAGATAGTTTTGTTTGAAAAATTTGAAAAGTGAAGTGTGTTCCCTTTATCATATGCAAAAAGTAAAAAGATTGGATTTGAAATTTTTAAAAAGTGAATGATGTTGTCTTTGACATGTGAATCTTTTTAAATTTGAATATAAAGTCTTATATGCCTATAAATAAATCATCTGAGAGCTTCACATTCACAACACCAAGAGCATACAATATTCATTCAAAGCCTCCATTCTCTCTTCTCTAAACATTGAGTCTTAACCCTTGTTCATTTTGAGAGATATAGTTTGCGCTATATTATTATTATTTCACTCATTAAGGAGTGTTCTCTGATAACCTACCCACTATCAGCTCTTGTATCAGAAAAAATGTGTGTATAACCCTTGTGCGTGTAGAAATTGTTCTACACAGAAAATAGTTGAATTATCACGTATAAGGTGATTGCAAGTGTAGAGTGTGTTCTACACGAATCATTTGTAGCGGTGTTGTTTAAAGGTGTAATAAATTTTTATTTCCACTTGAAGGAGGTTGAATATTGAATTTGGAGATCCTCAAGAGATAACTTGAGGCGAGGACGTAAGCAGTGGGGCTGAACCTTGTTAACATATTGAATCTGCTTCTCTCTTATTCTTACTCTTTATATTTATTATTGTTTCATATTTTGTTTATATTTTATATTGTGTATTTGATTTATAATTATTAATTTTTTAAATACAACTCAATTCACCCCTCCTCTTGTGTTAGTCATCGGAGCAACAATTACTATCAGAGCAATGACTCTGTTATAAGATTAACTATCTTCTGAGTTAAGATCTTATGACTAACATTACAACTTCATTTAGTGAAGGTCAATCTAGAAGTCGGCCTCAACTCTGTTGTGAAGACAATTACTCATTCTGAAAAGTTAGAATGAGAATATTCTTTTAGACTCAAGATTGAGAAATCTGTAAATGCATTGTGAATTGACCTTATATTCCAACAAAAGTTATTGATAGAGTAAAGGTCAAAAATGAAGAAGAAAAGTTTGATTGTGAAAACGATAGACTTTATACTTTGAATTTATCTGCTATGAATTTATTATATAATACTCTCAATGGAAATAAGTTTAATAGAATAATGACTTGCGCTACGGCAAAAGAAATTTGAAATAAATTGGAAGTTACTTATGAAAGAATTTCGCAAGTCAAGGAATCAAAAATTTATATTCTTACTCATGAATATGAAATGTTTAAGATACATGATAATGAATCTATTTATAATATGTACACTCATTTTAATAATATAATAAACAGTTTGCAACTCTTGGCAAAATTTATTTCAAGGTGGAGATAGTAAGAAAAATTCTAAACTCTTTACCAAAATGCTGGGAATCAAAAGTGACAACGATTCTTGAAACTAGAGATCTCAAGAAGCTTGAAGTAAATGAACTCATCAGGTCACTAATCACCCATGAGTACACATTGAAAAGAGAAAAAGAAAAAGGAAAGCCAAATAAGAGCTTAGCACTTAAAGTTGTTCCTCATGAAAGTGAAAGTGAAAGTGATGAAGATGAGGAAAATGACGACAAAGATGAAAAAGTTGCGATGATAACAAGAAGAATTAAGAGGTTCTTAAAGAAAAATAAAGCCCCTCTGAGGAAATCATTCAAAAATTTTTACAAAAAAATTCAGGTAAAAATGACACTTTAATTTGTTATAAATGCAATAAGCCTGGTCATATCAAACCAGATTGTCCTCTGCTAAAGAAAGATCGAAATAAGGGCAAGAAAATAATGAAAACTACATAGGATGATGATTCAAGTAGCTCATATAGTGAAACAAACAATGAAAAATCAGCAAATCTTTGTCTTATGGCTAAAAATGACATTGAGGTAACAAATTTTGATAATATTGAAGATCTTTCATTTGGAGAATTGCAAAATATTTTAGAAGAGGTATATGAGGAATTTGAAAAATTGGGTATCAAGTATACTGCTTTGAAAAAGAAAAATTCTTCTTTAACAAACGAAATTGATGTTTTAAGAAAAGAAAATATCGTTTTGAAAGATGAAAATCTTGAGTTGAATAAAAAGAAAACTGATTTAGAAAATATTGTTGAAAACTTTAATAATGGAAAAAGAAATTTCGAAAAATTTCTTGGTGGTCAAGAATGTGTTTTTGACAAGACAAACTTGGGATATATGTCAAAACAAAAATACAAACATTATAAAAACTTCTTTGATAATCATTCTACATCAAAATTCAGTATTCAAAATTTTTTTCATAAAAATAATTTTGTCAAAGAAAAATACTATTATAATCACTCAAGTTCTTCATATATGTCACGTACTATTTGTAATTTTTGTAATAGAAATAATCATAATTATCATGATTGTCCTATTAAAAGAAAACATAAAATGACTATTAGGGTCATATGGGTACTTAAAAATCCTGTTTATTCTAATAATAATAAATGAATGACCCAAAGAACTTGGATACCAAGAAAATTCATTTTAATTGTTTTTATAAGTATGCATGAAATCTTGCACAAGCAAAAACAAATGGTTTTCAGGTAGTGTTCAAGACACATAATAGGAGATAAGACTAAGTTCTTTGATCTTAGATCTAAAGAAGAAGGACACGTGACATTTGAGACAACTAGAAAGGGAAGATCGTTGGAATATGAAAAATTGGTAATGAATCTTCTCTCATAATTGAAGATGTTTTACTTATTGAAAGTCTAAAACATAATCTTTTGAGCATAAGTCAATTATGTGATAAAAAATTTACAGTTACTTTCAAAATAGATAAGTCAATTATTTTAAATGATCATAATTGTAATATTTGTTTTATTACTTTTAGAAGTAACAATATTTATACAATCGATTTTGAAGAAATTACGTCATAAGATGCTATTTGTTTTTCAGTTCAAAATGAAACTAGTTGGCTATGGCATAGAAGAATAGGTCATGCCAACATGGAACTTATTTCCAAACTTTCAAAAAATGATTTTGAGAGAGGTTTGCCAAAGACAAATTTTCTTAAAAATAAAATTTGTGATGCATGCCAATTTGGTAAACAAACAAAAACTTCTTTTAAAATCAAGAAACATATTCCTACTACTAAACCACTACAACTGATACACATTGATCTTTTTTGACCAAATAGAGTTGCAAGTGTAAAAGGAAAATATGCATTTGTTATTGTTGATGATTTCTCTAGATATACTTGGGTCATCTTTCTTACTTATAAAAATGAGGCACATAATACTTTTATCAAGTTATGCAAAAGAATTCAAAATGAAAATGCCTATACTATTTCAAGTATCTGAAATGATAGGGAAAAAGAGTTCGTTAATAAAAATATTAAAACTTTTTGTGATGAAAATGGTTTTGTACATAACTTTTATGCTCCCGAATTCCTCAATAAAATGAGGTAGTAGAGAGGGAAAATAGATCTTTTCAAGAGATGACAAGAACAATGTTCAATGAGAACAACTTATTTTGTTACATTTGGGTCGAAGTAGTAAGTACTGCATGTTATGTTAGAAATAGAGTTGTGCTAAGATCTAAACTAGATAAAACCCCATGAGCTTTGGAATGAAAAAAAACCTAACATTGATTACTTCATGTATTTGGATGCAAATATTTTATTTTGAATGACAAGGATAATTTAGGCAAGTTTGATGCAAAATCTGATGAATTTATCTTTTTCGGATATTCTACGAATAGTAAAACTTATAGAGTATTCAATAAAAAGATTTTGACTGTACAAGAATCTATGCATGTAATATTTGATGAATCTAATTCTCTATTCTCTAAGAAATCCGTTGATGAAGAAACAGGATGTATAAATAATACAGAAAGTCACAATCTCAACAAAGAAAACACAATAGAGGAAGTCCAATATGGAGACATCAAGGAAGATCATCAAAATTTAATACAGGATGCAACCAAACAGTGAAAATTTGTGAAAGATCATCCAGTGGAACAAATTCTGGGAGAACCTTCACAAGGTGTAAGTACTCAGTCATCTCTTAGAAATATTTGCAATCATACTACTTTTCTATCTCAGATTGAACCTAAAAATATTGATGAAATATTTCTTGATGAATTTTGGATTCTAGCTATATAAGAAGAGTTGAATCAATTTGAAAAAATGATGTTTAGACACTTGTTCCTAGACCCAAAAAGCACACTATTATTAGAACAAAATAAGTTTTTAGAAACAAGAAAGATGAGTCCGGAGTCATTACTAGAAATAAAGTTCGACTTGTAACCCAAGGTTTCAATCAAGAAGAATGAATCAATTATGATGAGACATATGCACCAGTCGCAAGATTAGAAACTATTTGAATGCTACTTGCATATGCTTGTTATAAATATTTCAAACTTTTTCAAATGGATGTTAAAAGTGATTTCTTAAATAATTTTATAAATGAAGATGTATATGTTGAGCAACCTCCAGGTTTTGAAAATCATATTTCTCCAAATCATATTTTCAAACTCACAAAAACACTGTATAGATTCAAACAAGCCTCTAGAGCTTAGTACGAGAACTCAGTAGTTTCTTGGTTGAAAAAGGTTTTTCAAGAGGAAAAATCGACACAACTTTTTTCATTAAACACGAAAATGATGATATTTTTTTTATTCAGATTTATGTTGATGATATAATATTCGGTACTACTAATGAAAATATGTGTCAAGTTTTTGCTAAGACTATGCAGGAAGAATTTAAAATGAGTATGATGGAATAACTTACATTCTTTCTCGGATTTCAAATTAAGCAAGTAAAAGGTAGAACATTCATCAATCAATCAAAATATATTAAGAAATTATTCAAGAAGTTTGGAATGGAAGGTGCTAAGGAAATTGCAACACCAATGAGCTCATTCACTAAACTTGATAAAGATGAAACCGGTAAATCAGTTGACTCAAATGTATATCGAGGTATGATTGGTAGCTTATTATATTTGACAGCCAGTAAACCAGATATTATGTTTAGTGTGTGCTTATGTGCACGCTTTTAATCATCCGAAAGAATCTCATTTGATTGCATTCTTAGATATCTTAGTGGTACAATTGACCTAGGGTTATAGTACCCTAAACACACATCTTTCGATCTGATCAGCTACACAGATGCAGATTATGCTGGTTACAAAATTGATTGAAAAAACACGAAGCATGTCATTTCTTACGTCATGCACTAGTTTTATGGTTTAGTAAAAAGTAAAATTATGTTGCACTATCTACTGCTGAGACAGAATATGTTGCTGCGGGTAGTTATTGTGCTTAAATTCTTTACATGAAGTAACAACTTGAAGATTTTAAACTCATGTATAATCACATTCCAATCAAACGTGATAATACAAGTGTTGTAAATCTTTCAAAGAATCCAATACAACATTTGAGAACTAAGCATATTGAAATAAGATATCATTTTCTTCGAGATCATGTGCAGAAAGGCGATATAGTACTAGAGTTCACTAACACACACGATCAGTTAGCAGATATTTTCATAAGACTTTTACCAGAATACAGATGATGTATGATTAGAAGAAAAATATATATGATGCATACTATGAATATCTCTTAAAAGATAGCTCAGAGTCAATAAAAATATAGAGATAATTTTTATAAATACTTTTACATAAATTTGAGATTCTTAGCCTCATGTTTGAACGCTTATTCTTTTCATATAATATCATGCCATCCTTATCGATGGGAACTGGTAAGCAGAATGAAGAATATAATAGAGATTTTAACTGTTTATTCTTCTGTTGAAAAATTCATTCACTTGTGTAAGACTCTTGAACAATTCGCTAAAGTACAACAATTTGTTATTTAAGTTTTTCAACTTCATGGTTTTTGGCTTGTCGCCGCTAGGAAAAAGCAACTATAGAAGAGGAGTAGCGAGTCCCGAGACTCACCAAGTCGTAAATAGCATCGGAGTCTAATTTATCAGCAAAATTATTATTCTCTTGCTGCAACATGACACTAGGGGTGGGCAGCGGGGGCCCGCCCCCCGCTACCCCGCCCCCATCCGCCCCGCCTCCGCATGGGCGGACGGGGTACCCCGCACCGCACATGCCGGGGTGGGGGACCCCGCCCCGCATGGAAAACACTAAGTGGGGGCGGGGGGCGGGCAGGGTCAACCCTGCCCCGCTTTTCCCCCGCCCCGCATTTTATATTTATATTTATAAATATATATATTTTATATTTATAAATATATATTTTTATTTTACAAATTGTATATATATAATATATTACAATTTGTTAAACTTGTTCACAAGAATCACAAGAGAGTGAGACTTGTTCATCACAAGCTTGCATATGCCATGGGCACCCTAAGTCCCACATTGCTCAAGTAACAGTAAGTCCCACATTGCTCAAGTAAGACTCTTGTATGGCCTTAGAGTTCTATATAAATGAGGCTTAGGGTGCCCATGGCATATGCAAGCTTGTGATGAACAAGTCTCACTCTCTTGTGATTCTTGTGAACAAGTTTAACAAATTTAAAAATTAGTAACATAATTTTTATGTTATTAGTTTTTAAATTATTAATATATATATAAATTTGAATTTAAGATTTAATTATATAATAATTTGGGTTTAAAAATAATATTTTTAGACACAAAATTTTTTTTTAAGCCCATTGAAATATGAGATTCTTGAAGTGGGCGGGGGGCGGGGCGGATGGGGTGTTCGCCCCGCCCCCCCGGCACCGGAGCGGGGGGCCTCGCCCCCGCCTCACGGGGGCGGGGGGCGGATGAAAAATTGATCCCCCGCATCATGCGGGGGCGGGGTGCGGGGAAGGGGTGCACCCGCCCCGCATGATGCAGGTAGCACCCCTACATGACACCAATGATATATGTAGAAAGGACATAAGATTGAGGTGTAGAATACCTCATGGATGGATCTAGAGGAATGTTAGAAGAATGAGCCATTGAGAAAATAATTAAAAGTTTAAAGCAAGAACGTTGAAGGAATGCAAATGGGTTATAGAGATGAGAATAAGATTTGATGCGAATTAGATGAACTTTAAGACTGATTTTATAGAGAATTGCTTAACTATACTATTGTTATGGAAAAACAGAACCCAGTTCAAGGAGCAATGTGATTTTTTTTTTTTGTATCCGATGGGTGAAAATGATATTTTTTTTAGAATCTGGAGTCAGGCGATTTTTCAAATCTTCAACCACACTTGTTATGGTAGCTTCAATTTTTCAACTATCTACAGTTTCTACTAACACACCATTTTTTTCAGTCCATTTACTTGCTGCGGATCTTTTTTAATAATGTCAAAAGGGAGAGAAGTTATAGACTAAAACATTAACATTGTTTGAATTGCTAAATTTATTATATATTTACTTGGAAGTATATTTACAATTTTGCTTGAAAAATGAACGCACATTCTTAAGGGGAGCTTAAGTATTAATATAGGTTTTAGGTTTTATTAAGTATTTGTCATCATAAAAAAGATGGAGATTTTCGAACCCAAGGTTTCAAGTTTCATGTAATTATATATTTACACATGGATTTTGATGATAACAAATGAATTCAAAAAATAAAAGAGCCTCAACCTCAAGTTGTTTGCATAATTGAGTCAAACACATCAAGGAAAAATCATGAGCAAGAAGGGAATAAGTTCACATTAAAGTCATAGAGTAATGTTGTAAATTTTTTAAAAATTCAAAATTAGGATTAAGGTTCAAAATTAATATTTTATCATAAAGTATTAAAATACATTTTCAACATGTGCATGAATATTTTGAAAATTAAATTTGAAAATTTTGAAAAATGATTGATTGTCATCTTTCACATGTGCATGATATGATTAAAGGTTTGAATGTTGAAAATATTGAAGATGATTGATTATCATATTTCACATGTGCATGCTTTATTTGAATATTTTCAAAAGTGATTGTGCTCTTTTGACTTATGCAAAAAGTAGATGATTTTGTTGGAAAATCTTGAAAATATTAAAGATGATTGATTGTCATCTTTCACATGTGCATGTTTTATTTGAATATTTTCAAAATTGATTCATGTTTTTTTTGACTTATGCAAAATGTAGATGATTTTGTTTGAAAAATTTGAAAAGTAAAGTGTGATTCTTTTGTCATATGCAAAAAGTAAAAAGGTTGGGTTTGAAATTTTTAAAAAGTGAATGATATTATCTTTGACATGTGAATTTTTTTAAATTTAAATATGAAGTCTTATATGCCTATAAATAGATCATTTGAGAGCTTTACATTCACAACACCAAGAGCATACAACATTCATTCAAAATTTTCATTCTCTCTTCTCTAAACATTGAGTTTTAACCCTTATTCATTTTGAGAGATATAGTTTGCATTATATTGTTGATATTTCCCTTATTGAAGAGTATTATCTAATAACCTACCCACTATCAGCTCTTATATCAATAAAAGAGTGTGTTTAAGGCTTATGCGTGTAGAAAATGTTCTACACAAGGAATAGTTGAATTACCACGTGTAAGGTGATTACAAGTGTAGAGGGCGTTCTAACGGATCCTTTATAACGGTGTTGTTCAAATGTGCAATAGGTTTCTATCTCCACTTGAATGAGATTGAATAGTGAATTTGGGGATCCTCAAGGGGTAGCTTGAAGCGAGGACGTAAGCAGTGAGACCGAACCTCGTTAACATACTAAGTTTGTTTCTCTCTTACTCTTACTCTTTATATTTATTGCTGCTTCGTATTTTGTTTATATTTCATATTGTTTATTTGATTTATAATTGTTAATTTTTAAATACAACTCAATTCACCATCCTCTTGTGTTAGTCATCTGGGCAACAATGCTCTGCCATATTCTTGCTCTGCTAACCAAAGAGCTACTAAACCCCAAACACTTGCCACTTTTTTCCAAGAAACAAATTTCACCATTGTTTGAGGTTTGGGGTTAGTTTTCAAAAACTGTTTGAAGTTTATTTCCATTACTAAGCATCCAAGTTATAGAACAGCTTAATTATAGTATGAGACTTTGTTTATTGAGCATATTGGAATTATGAGTCTAGATCTGATTTTGTATAATTATACTTGAATCAAGGATGGACACCACGTTTGATAAAGATCCCTTCTACATGTTGTACGTGTGTGTAGCAAAAACTAGAGTTGGGATGCTGTTGTAAGGACTACACTTGTTCTGTTGGCACTGCCATATGTTTGTCAAAACTATATGCTGCTATTGGGATTGCATATGTTAGAGTCTGTTAATCATTTTAATTTTAATTTAATATTGAAACAAAGGATGTTTACTAATTTTAATTTTACATATGAGCATGTATTGTTTTGGGCCAAACTTACTGCTGATGACCATGAACTAGATTTTGTGTTGTTTCTTATATGGATTTGGGTTTTTAGCACTTGAGAATTTTATAAAAACACTTCAAAATATCCAAAGGCCACCAAAGCTGGAAAGTATAACTTGTTTGAATATTTAAGATAAAATATTAAAATATTATATTTTAATATTATTATTGTTTTGGAATTTGAAAATGTTAAAAAAAGTTAAATTATTTATTATATTTTGTATAATGATTTGAGAAAGTTATAATGATGAAAGGAGAATTTTGAACTTGAGATGAAAATTTTGTATGGCCAAACAGAACTTTAAATACTTTTTCTTTGATAATCACATTGGTGTGCTTGTAAGAACTGCACTTCCGTTTTGTGAAACACACCGATGTGCCTGTGAAAGCTGGAATGAATGATTGCTGGAAGCTATTGGAGATTATAAAAATAAAAATAAAAGTATTTAAAAAATAAAAAATAATTAAAGAAATATCAATAATAATATTTTATTATTATAGAATGTGACTAATGTAAACTTCAAGTTTTAAGTGATTAGTTAAAAGAAAAACAAATTACATATTACTCAAATTTTGAAGATTGAAATACTTAATACAATGCCAATGCTCTAGGAAAAAAAACTCAAATGAGAAGTGATAGTCTCATGTCACATCTAACCAAAAGAAGTGAGGAAGTATTCAAGCCTCTTGAAAATTGTGGAGATTAAAGAATGGTGGACAATCTATCAGATATGTGAGAAAAAATTGCGTTAATAAAAGAAAAAATGTAACACATCAACAATTTAAGTTTTGAAAAAGCAATGAGAAATGGGGAGAAATGCCTAATTGGAAAGGTTTTTGCAAAAAAATAAAAAAACTATTAAGGCAGGATATTGTATGCTCAACTGTGAAAAAGATCTAGAAGTTGGATAGATAATGTGACAGATAGCAATGCCCAATCAACATGGCATGCCAAGTCGTTATTTTTTACATTAAAAAATGAAAATGGTATAAGAACCGATGCCCCCAGTTTACATAACCCTAACCCTCTCCCTCCTCCTATGGTTCCAAAGGTTACATATCATAAAATTTACATTGGAATCTGGGAAAGATTTTTGCCCTAACTAGCAACAGAAATGATTTGTACAGTCGGGAAATGCAGTCGGCGTGCAGTCGGCTGTAAAAAAAAAATTAATACGGAATCTATATGAAAAAAAAAAATTATTTTTATAACTTTTTATAATTCATGTAGGTCCCCTTGAATATAAAACAATTTTTTTATAATTTTTTTTTATTCATTCCGTACAGTCGACTGCACACCGACTGCATTTCCCGACTGTATGTAGCAAAGCCCAACTAGCAATACCTCATCTCAACCCCCTCCACTCTTGCTTATAAAAGGAGAAGAAGGTGGCATCTCTCTGCACATATCACCCCTTGATTCCAAGTTTTTCTCTCTAAACTCCCTTCAAACCTTTGTGACATAATCTTTGTCCTTTAAGCTTTTCCTATTTACTTCCTTACTTTTAACATATTAAAAAAAAAAAAAACTTATTTTCCTTGCTTTATACTTATTCCTTCTTGTAATCACTCAATATAAAGTGTTCCTTCTTTTCCTTTGCAAACAATCTCAGTACCCTAGCTTAGAAAATGGCATCTAATTCAAGGTCCTCAAAAAGCTCAGACTCTAGGCAAGCAACGACTGATCCCAAGTTTTGTAAGTTTAGGGTTTCAAATGAGGAGAAAATTAGTGAGCCTAAGTCCCATTTCATGTTTCTTTTTTTTTTCAATATAAATTACAAGCGACATGGCATGCCACGTTTATCGGTCATTGGCATCGGTCATATATATTGGGCAATATAGCATTTTCCTTTCTCTATAACCGAGATTCGGTCCAATGTGTTTGTCTTTAGTTTTGTATAGCTGTTAGATAAGCAAAGGGTCCTAAAGGGACGACCTTGGATTTTTTATAACTTCCTCCTTTTATTAAAGAACTTTGATGGTAATACATTATCCCATGTGTTGTCTTTTTACCATAAATGTTTTTGGGTACAACTCTATAATCTACCTTTGACATGCTTGTTAAGGGAGGTGGGTACCCAAATATAGGAAATAGTGGGTAAGGTGGTGTATATGGATGTCCAAGAAAATGAAGCAGGATGGGGTAGTTTGACAAGAGGTAGAACTATACACCTACAAGGGAAAAAGATGTGAATGCCTTTCAGGTATGAAATTGCCACAATTCTACTTTACCTATAAACTAATAGTGCATGGTGGGTTGAATGGGTGTTGTTAGAATCTATTCTAGATCCACATAAGTCAAATGTATAGTTACAATTTCTATAATTGATTCGGTTTCTCTTAAATAGCCAATCAACTACTTCAAGGTACACGAAAATTTTTGCAATCATGGCTCTCTGCTCCCATCTTGGATTCTTTTGTTTTTCTTGCAAATGACGGTTTTGCCTGCATCTTTTCCTAATCCTAATGAGGATTCTTCTACACCATATTTTCTTCAAAATGATGATAACCCAAGCACCATTCTTCAAAATGGGAATTAGATGGCTTGCACTATTAGGTTTTCACCAATTCAAAGAAGGTAATCAAGCGAACTACCTAACAAAGAAAGGTGAAGAGGGACTTTCTTGGAATTTCTGTATGAGCGATTGTCTTCCAAGAGAGCTGCGGGGTATTCTTAGATTGGATGCATTGGGTTTGCTGCTATAAAGAAGCCTACAATTTGAGAGCTTGTGTTGTTACTGGGTGCCAGTTTAGGTTTTTTTTTTTTTTTTTTTGTGGGTTTTAATTTTTAGGTGTCTCATAGGCGTTTTAATGTCTTGGTTGGTTTTGTCGTTTTTGTCTTGTTGATTGGGATGATTTTCTTTATATAATTTTAATTCCCACGAGTCTTAGATGTTACCAAGGTGTTCCTCGACCAGAAGTGAGAGATTTTAATAATATTGGGAAGGAGTTATTATTGGACATGTGACCTCGGCTCTTAAAAAAAAAAAAAAACCTTTTTATCTGGTGATAATTACCATACATGAAAACAATTCATGCTAATGGCTTTGAATGTGAAGAACAAGCTTGACGTTATCAATGGATTTTGTTTCAAAAGAACTTGCATTGTTTTCATCACCAATGCAAAAGTAGTTTCGTATGATTTGAAATAATGTTTTTCACAAACTAATGGTCCTTGCATCTATCAATTGAAGTCAAAAATAGGTTCGCTCGTTCAAGAATAACAACCTGTAAATACTTGTTTCTCTCAACTCATGCGATTATGGAATGAACTAAGCATTTATCAATCTTCATAAATTTGTACTTGTGGTTGTACCTGTGGTGCTACAAGGAATGTTCCATAAGCCCATCAACAAGAATGGTTTATGAAATTCATGATGGGGTTTAATGGATCTTTTAGTCATGTGCGTGCCCATATAATCTTGCAAGATCCCTTAACATCTATAAATAATTGTTTTTGGCTTTGGTTATGCAAGAAGAAAGACAAAGGGAAATTCGGCTTGTTATTGTACCAAGAATGGATAATGCAATTTTACTTGCTCGTTCTACATCCAATCTTGGCCCCAATAATACCTATAGGAGATTAGTAAATAAATATGCATTTGGTACTTGAAGAGATAAACTTGTTTGTACGCATTGTGGTTTGAGTCGGCACATTGCAGATAAGTGTTACAAGTGCATGGTTATATACGGTTCAAATTGAAAGGAGGTAGAGGTCCTACTCCAAATCAAGTTGCACATGATCCTTAGAGGTAGTTAATTTGTTTTTACATATTCCTTTTACTCAAGAGAGATGCAAAACACTTCTCAATTTGCTTAGCTCTCAAAATGCTAATGAGTGTTTTGCTAACACTAGTTTAGTAGACAATTCACCAAAGTTTCATCAATCTTTTTCTAATCTTTCATTTATATGTCTGTCTCTTCTTCATATCCAAAATTTCTTACATCCTACATTTTTTAAACTACAAACAGACCATTACTCCTTGCTCACTAATTCTAATATGTCGGCTAATTGCTCTATACCTTGAGTAATTGACACTGGAGCTATTGATCACATGGTCGACTCCATCTCTTTTCTTACTTATGTTACATCTATTGTAATTGGTTTTGTCAAACTTCCAAATGGGAATCAAGTACTTGTATCTCATAGAGGAACAATTCGACTCTTTGACACTCTTACTTTGACAAATTTCAATCTAATTTTAGTAACTCAGCTTACCAAATATTATTCCTGTTGTTTGTTATTCTTTGCTAAATAATGTGTCATTCAAGTCATTTGCTTATGGAGGATGATCGAATTGTGTAGAATGAAGCATGTGCTTTATTTTCTACAGCAAGATTCTCATGTCTAATAAAACTTTTGTTGTATCTCTTTCTAAAACTTGTAATTTTTCTTCTGTTCTTTTTGGTCCTTTTGATCTCTAGCTAGGCTTTGACATATATCCTATGCCAAAGAATCTTCACTAGAAAAGTCTGTCCTTGTATCAAATTTTCAACTACTTCTCGTTATGAAATTGTCCTATACCTAAACTTCATCATTTAGCTTTTTCTATAAAGCAGTCTTCTACTACTTCTCCTTTCTAATTAATTCATTGTGATATATAAGGACCATTTCCAGTTGCAACATTAGATAGCTCTCATTTCTTTTTAATCACTTTGGATGATTTCACTCGTTATACTTGAGTGTTCTTAATGAAACACAAATTTGACACTGGGCTACTTTTACAATCATTTTTCAGTCTCATTGAAACTTAGTCCAACACTAAAATCAAAACTTTACATTTTGACAATGAGATTGAGCTATAATGGTAAAGGAGTCATTTACCAACTTTCTTGTACAACTAAAAAAAAAAAAAATGGGATTGTTGAAAGAAAAACACCAAGATCTCTTAAATGTGGCTTGAGCCCTATGTTTTCAAGCCAATCTACCACTATTGCTGATTTGTTTTGGGGGGGATTGCATACATATTGTTGCATATTTGATAAAGAGACTCCAGCCTCATTACTTTCTTACAAAAACCTTTCGAAATGTTATTTTCTAACTCTCCTTCTTACTCTCATTTGTGGGTCTTTGAATGCCTTTGTTATGCTTTCACTCTCTCATAACTGTCCAAAAGTTTTCATCTAGAGCTCGTCAACGTATTCTTCTTTGTTATCCTATTGGTGTTAAGAGATTAAGCTCTATGACCTTGAAACTGAGACTATTTTTGTGTTCCGTGATGTTATTTTGAATGAAAATATTTTTCCCTACAAATCCATTATTTTTTAATATGTTTCCTCTAGTGATGAACATTTTTCTGATTCTCCTTAACCCTGTTGTCTCCTTAACCCTGTTGTTATTCACAATGATTCTATTGATTATAATCATATTTCCTCGAAAAATCCCTCAAACAATTCTAACAATTTTGTTAACACTTCTTCTTCCAATGCTCCACAGAGATCTACTAAAGTTAGACATGCTCCTTCTACTACATGTCCATCACCCTCTACAAGTAATGGTCTTACTAACACAGGTAATCCTCACTTTCTTTACCATTTCCTTTCTTATGATACATTTTTTGTTCCTCATAGAACTTTTTGCTTTAGTCGTTTCTTCTACCTTTACTATTCCATTAATGTCTTCATAAAAGTATATCCACATGACGGTATTGGCTTAAAACTCAACAACTCATCCCAAAGAGTCTTTAATTCAGTAAAATAATCAAGAACAAAGTTATTTTCTTGATTATGCACAAAAAGAGCTTTTCGAAGTTGAGAAACCCTAGGTCGCTTACTTTGAGAAAAACTTTCATGTAAATCTTTCCAAACATTAGTTGTAGTTGTTATGTACAAAATACTGGAAGCTATCTTCCTAAAGAAAGAGAATTTGTAAGCCAAGAAAGTACCATATCATTGCACCTAATCCATGCATCCACTAGCGGATCACCATCATTTGGTCTTTTTAAAGCTCCTGTTATGAATGTTGTCTTGTTCTTGGCGCTAAGGACTATCGACATCGAGTGCCTCCATGAATGGAAATTGTCTTCAGTGAGTTCTTGGGACACAAGCTTTGTGCCTGGATTTTCTCCATAGTGAAGAAAGTAGGGAGTGGCAAGATCATCATACACAGAAGAAATGGATGAATTCGCCAAAATGAGAGAGGAGAAAAAAAATCTCACGAAAGAGAGGAAAGTTGCAGAGTAATCAACCACGGAAGATTCCGATTTGATACCATGATAAAAATTGGACAAACATCTCAATTATGACCAAGAACCAAAGAAGGCAATGAAGGAATTGAAAACAGAGGAATAGAATTGAGAGGGAAGTTCTTCTCGTATTGAATGAATTCTGAAACTGCAAATTTGTACATAATATCTTCATTTTTATTTTTATTTTTTATTTTTATATGTAAGATTTACACATGAGAAGTAAAATATAAACGTGCAGAAAATAAACTTCTTCTAGTAACTTCTAACAATATTCACTTACTAGTTTAAGAATGCAAAGGACTTCCTGTAATTATGGGCGAACTTTCTGGAAAGGTTAAATACATAGGAGCTTGAACTAGTAGCAGTCATAAAGGAAGTTGTGGTTTTGAAGAAACACCATGATTTTTGTCTGAAAATTTGTAAATCCAAGTAAAGTTCTAGCTGATGCAAGGGATACTTTGAATGAGTTTCGTTGGGCCAAGAGAAGTGACAAAGATTTAAATACTTATCAAAATAGTATAGAAGATCAAAGGAGTTTTATCCAGTGGGAGAAACCTCAAGTGAACATGGTGAATATAAACTTGGATACCGCTATGTATACAAATTATGAAGAACACGAGAATTGGAATCATCTTTAGCTCTCATCCATCAAAAGCATGCAGAAGCTAATGCCTTTTGGAAAGCAGTGGATTATTGTAGCACTGATCTTCTTCCCAAACACAAACTCAGTTGCTTATGCTTCACATATTTAGCACAAACAAATCTCGCCCATAAGCTGTTCTTAGTCTAAAGCTGCCACCCAAATTTGTGAAACAAAGAGCGTTGCACTTCTCCTAACTTCCTAATACCAATCCCTCCCTCCTCCATCGGAACACACATTTGAGTCCACGCCTTCCATCTTCTCTTACCTTTTCCATTTTTCTCTCCCCAGAAGAAGCCTGAAAATAAACTCTTTAAACTTCTTGATCACAGAGGTCAACATTTGGACTATTGACATAAGATGAATTGGCATACTCAAAAGCACATGTCTCAAAAGGATGAGTCTACCTCCTTGTGACAATAATCGGCTCTTCCATCCTTCCAACTTATTTTGGACATTCTCTAGTAAATAATCTAAGTTCCTGGCTTTCAGTCTTCCATCCACAATTGGTAGGGGTGGGTAGCGGGGGCCCGCCCCCCGCTACCCCGCTCCAGTCCGCCCTGCCTCCGCATGGGCGGACAGGGTAATACACTAAGCGGGGGCGGGGGGTGGGCAGGGCTCAACCCCGCCCCGCTTTTCCCCAGCCCCGCACTTTATATTTATATTTATAAATATATATATTTTTATATTTATAAATATATATTTTTATTTTACAAATTGTATATATATAAATTTATATTACAATTTCTTAAACTTGTTCACAAACTCACAAGAGAGTGAGACTTGTTCATCATAAGATTGCATATGCCATGGGCACCTTAGGCCTCCTTTATATAGAACTCTAAGGTCATACAAGAGTCTTACTTGAGCAATGTGAGACTTAACATATGCAATCTTGTGACTCTTGTGAACAAGTCTAATAAATTTAAAAATTAGTAACATAATTTTTATGTTATTAGTTTTTAAATTATTATTATATAAATAAATTTTAATTTATGATTTAATTATATAATAATTTGGGTCTAAAAATAATATTTTTAGACACAAAATTTTTTTAAGTCCATTGAAATATGAGATTCTTGAAGTGGGCGGGCAGCGGGGCGGATGGGGTGTTCGCCCCGCCCCCCCGGCACCGGAGTGGGGGGCCCCACCCCCGCCTCATGGGGGCATGCCCCCACCCCCGCATATGTGGGTAGCACCCCTAACAATTGGAGCCCCCAAATATTTACAAGGAAACTCGCCTTGCACAAAACCAGTCACCCTCCGAATGTCATTAACTTGCTAAGATGACAACTTCTTAGAAAAATAAATTGCCGACTTCTCATAATTAACCTTCTGACCCATCCATCTCTCATATTGGTTGAAGACATCCATCAAACATCGAATTGTTCCTTTGGAAGCATTTGCAAACAGTACAATATTATCAGCATATAAAAGATGAGAAACCACTGGGGAATTTACCAGATGAGAGAACAACTAGATATTCTTTTCATCCACTTTTCCTTTTATCATCTTAGAAAGGACCTCCTCCATAATTATAAATAAATATGGTGAGAGCAGATCTCCCTATATAAGTTCTCGCAATTTGAAGACTTAGATCATGTTCTTGGCAGCGGCCAGTTTGCAAGATCTATGTGGTGCAGGGTCTTGGCTAAATTAGCCATTTCGTTTGTGCCTTAGCAACGGTGGAGTGAAAGGGTCCATGCTTGGTTTTGTCGAGCATCAAGGCAGTCCCAAGTGGGGACTTTACTGGGTTTAATACCTATTATTGTAATATGGAGACTGTGGAAAAGGAAATTTACAGCTTAGATGGAGGGTAAACATGAGAACTTGGGTGTGGTTTGGAGTTTTGTTAATTACTGGGCTCGGTATGTTGCTGAGAAAATAGCAAAAGTGAAAAAGTTGTCCAACAGGGATATAGATATTTTGAAGAAGTTGGATGTTAAAATTGTGAAAAAATATAGAAGAATGCCGTGGATTGTGCGCTGGTCTGTACCTAGTCCGAGAAGATTTAATTTAAATATTGATGGAAGTAGTTTAGATAATCCTAGAGAAGCAGGTGGTGGAGGGGTTTTGAGGGATGATACTGGTAAGTTGATATTTGCTTTTACCAAGTATTTTGGTCATTGTTCTAACAATGAAGCCGAACTCAGAGTGGTGCTAGAGGGATTGACATTATGCAAATAGTTGGATTTTTTTAAGATTGATATTGAATGTGATTCTTTGGTGGTTGCTAATTGGTTGATTGATAAGAAATGTACCGTTTGGTACCTTTGGAATTTTTGGGACAAAGTAGTGGCTCTTTTAGAGGAATTTGACTTCTCTATTAATCATTGCTTTAGGGAAGCTAATAGCGTTGCCGATCTGTCGGCGAAAGAAGGTGCGCAAGGGGTGAATAAGGTTGTCCGTAATGTTGGCCTACTGGATATAAAAACAAGAGGCCTGTGCAGATTAGATAAGTCAGGTATGGCTTATATATTGTTTTAGTCTGGTGCATTACCAGCTGAATGGTGGCTTTTATTTATTTATTTATTTTGAGATGGTTGGCTGATTTTTTGTTTATTGGTTGTAATAAGTTGGCTATGTTTTTTGTATACTTGGGTTTGGTGTTATGGTGAATCTTGTAACCCCCAAGTATTGAAGTTGTAACTACGGTTTTCCTTCGTCAAATGTGAAAGTTTTTTAATAAACTTGAGACGGGATAGCTATGTATGGGGCTATCGGCTCTTTTTTTTTTTTTTTTTTTTGTTTTTAAAAGGAGGTTGTCTTTAAGGGAACCATGATGCTTAGATAATTATTCGAGTGATATTTAACGATGAAGAGAAATGGAGTCAATGGCCACATCATTAAAGATATAAAGCAAGTTGTTCTAAAGGGTATACAGTTTGCATGTGAAATGAGAGGCAAGCAAGGTAGCACATATTTTGGAAAGGATTGCCCTGTGGCATTCAGCTACATCTAGTTACATTCTAATGTAATGTCTAAGAACCGATGTAGTGCAACTTTGAGCTCTTAAATGAGAATGGTATCTTTTTCTTCAAAAACTGGAATCCAATATATATATATAATAAATAATGATATGTTGTTATTCCTTCAAATACTTGAGTAAAAATTCATTATAACCGATTAGGATTATCTCCATATTCACAATATCACATAATATTTTAACCACATTCCTAGCTAACAGACGAGCATCATTATTTCTTTCCCAATTTACATGTTGAACACACCACCCATGCATGGAAGAAACTCAACCTTTTTTATATCATCTATCATGTGGCCATAGTTGGAAGACTGCGAGTACTCTCTTCATTCCCTTTTAACTCCTTTGCGACTTAAGACGAGTTTCTATGCACACTCTTTTAATACGTAGTTCAATACAGGCCACCATTGCAATAACCCGTCCAATATTCCTAAAGTCGAAATAAAGATCATTTTATTGGGCTTAAATGAGGTTTAATGGACTACTTTGTGTATCAACCTTATCCAATATTATTAGGGATAAGATATGAATAATTGTATTGGATTTGAATTAAGTTTAAAGAGCTATTTTAGATAAGTCCAGTAGTTATAATTTTATTGTGTAGGCCAAGAATTTAAATTAGGCTGATAAGCCCAAGAGTTCATTTTAAGGCCGTTGAGCCTTAGATAATGATTTTGGATGGTTTTAATGTGCCAATATTTATTTTTTCCTACTTGCCGCACGTTTTTAACATGAAGTCTACGTTGGGCGTCACTTAGGACGTTTCTTTTGCAGCGATGAATCGCGGCGATTCCTTGCGTTGCAATATTACGCCAAAACGCGGAACTTTTTCTTTCCCGCCAACATATTCCACCCCCCCCCGGGGGCGGGGAAAAAACCAACAAAACACACCACAGTACCCTTCACTTCGACGAAACCCATCGGAGTACTCCATTTTCTTCCACCTGCAAATCCTTGGCCACCTCTGTTTGCGACGGCTTGATCTCCATTTGAAGGCGTCGCTGCGTCCACTCCTCCGTTGTTCTTACTGGCCCATTTTCGGAGTCCCATTTTCTCACATCCTTCTCCCCTTCGTTTGTGTTTCTCCATTTTCGCCTACCTGCAAATCCACCCATCGGTTACCCCGGTTTGCACGCGGCTTTCTCACTTGACTGTCCTCCTGCGGAAGCTAGCCCTACGTTTCCTTCCCCTACAAAATCACCTCCTTCTTGCCTCCGTTTCGTTTCGGAGTTACTTTTTGGGCATCAAGTATTGTCAACCGAGGCTGATTTTCAGAGAATATATTCCGTACAGGTATATCTTTTCTAATTTTTCTATCACTCCTCCTTCATGCATAGCTTGCTTTCCAAAAATTTTGGATTTTTGTTTGTACAATAATTTTTTTACACTGTGAATTTGAAAGAAAGTTCTTCCTTTCGGTTTAATTTTTGTATATCTGCCTTTTGTGTACGTGGTGGTCTAAGTTGTGGGTATTAGCATAATGCAAAATTCATGGGTGATATTCTTGCAAAAACAGAGCCCTTTTCTTTTAGAGTTTATGGCCTTTTTTGGGTTCCTTCTAATCTGTAAGTAAGTGAATTCTGTCAAGAGAGAAGAAAGTGCGTACATTTTTGGTAGAGTATATGATGTCGTGCAGTTGTTGCACAAAGTGGGGGAGTTTACAGGCTAAGGGTCATTTCACGTAGCCCTTTTATATGTCACTCATATACCCACCTTGATTGTTTTCTGGGTTCTGTTATGTTGCTCAAAAACATGTTGCTCACAAAATTAATTAAAAGAGTGAAGAGCTAACATACTCTGATAACAAAAATTATATATCCCCCAGGACATAAGGGTACCAAAAATCATGAATTACATCTCAGATTTATCAAGGAAAAACAGCCTTCAATTTGCACGCTTCGACCTGAAAGTTCGTGACAATTAGTGGACCTAGAGTTTCCTAGATTTTCAAATGGGTCTATGCAGGGATGAAAAAGCATCGCAAAATGATTCTAAAGTCCATTAGTTAGTTGCAAGAAAATGAATAATCCGTGTTTTGCTTAATCATGGTCAACCGCATGTTCCGTATATGCAAGCTTTTTAAAAGATTAGTAACTAAACAAACTTAATAACCCAAAATCATTAAAAATCAGCTTAATCATAACAATAAACATAAAATAAAAAAAAAATATTTTTGGAGAAAAAAACTGAAGTTTCTTTTTAAACTTTATGTGCTTCTAAAATTTTTTAATATAGTTATTTTTAAAACTTTATGTGCTTTTAAAACACAAATCTTTTTACTTGTTACCATTTATATAGCATCCTCTGATTGGCTGCATCAGAGTTTAATTAAAATGCCCGATGGATTCCATCAACATGCTTAAGTGGTTTGTCACTCTCGATTCTTTTCTATAATTAAACGTCAATAGGTCTACATGTATAACTGTTGCAATGGTTACATTTTGTGTCCTGTTTTGTTACATTTTATACACTTTCTGTCCTGTGTTGTTACATTTTGTACACTTTCTACAAAAACCCCTGCTGATATGCTTTTAACTCTGCTTCTTCCTGTATAACTTAAACTTTTTATCGGTTAGTATGTATTGTTAACCTTTTCCTCAACCTAATAACCTAAGTATACAACTAGGTTATTGACTGTAACTACTCTTGTGTAGGGATTTAGTTATATGCATTCTGTTAGAGCATTAGAGCATTAAATCAAGTCATTTCATTTCTATCTTCCATTCCATCTTTCACTAAACTAAAGTTACGAATTTGTGTGATGAAATACTAAAAATCAAGGGCAAAAATAGCTATCAAGTGAGTCTTAGTTCTTATACACAATGGGCTCCAACAAGGTTACTAAAGGCTGTCAACTTAAATTTTGGCTTTTTCCAGATTAGGCCACAATCTGGTTCCCTCCATTCAGCTAGCACTTTCCTATAATCTATACATTCTTTATCCATAACTTTCACCTATCTTCCTTGTAGACAACTGATTAGGCCCTTCTTCACTGCAATAAATCCCATTAAAATGGTGGTCCACTTCAGCATACTATGTATCTTTCAACAAACAAATTAATTGGTCCCTTATAATATTAATTTCTCTGTTGCTTCAATAATCTAGTAGAGGATTGCTCTTCCATGAGTTTTATTGACAGTAACATATCCTGCATATTGCTTCAAATCCACCAAAGGCTGTCCTGGAAGTCTATGCACTCTGTCACATATATGTGCTATGCTCACGTCTCGGCCAATTCTAGTTCTTGTAGCATATGAACAGGATTTGGCCTACTGGCTGGATGTTGAATAGTTGCCGAAAATATATGTTTTATTTTTCTCTTCTTTTTATCAGCTGGGTAGTGAGTTTTGACGGGTAAAAGCATGAGTTTTTCAACTGTATTTTTTCCTTTTTTAGTTTCAGATTAGTACTTTGGTTTTAATGTAGATTGAGAGTGGAATTTACTAATAGAAATATTTATTGATTTGGGTTGAGTCAATGTCATTTTATATCTTCTTGTGATATACTCTCTGTTATGCATGAATCATAAGGTATTTGCCAGTTTCCAAGACTACTTTTTTTCTAATCTAATCTCTTTTGGTTAGGGGTGTTCATGCGGATCTGGATATCCGGATCCGGATTTAAAAAACTGGGCAGTTATCCGCCCGGATTGAATCCGGACTCAATCCGGGCGGATAACCGGATTCAATCCGGATATCCGGATTGTAACCGGATATCCAGATTTTTTGGTTTTTTGGGCATAAAACCCAGATATCCCCGGGTTTTGTGAAAAAAGATTTATAGATAAAATTTTATAACTTTAAAAAGAAATTATAGCACTTTTTTTTTTAAAAAATCTGATCTAATATTTAAATTGCCCAAATTTTTTTAAAAAAATAATTAAACACTTTTTAAAAGAATTTTATAAAAAAATAAATTGAAGAACAAAATAAATAAAAATGCAAACTAGATAAATATTGTTGTTACATCAATTTACAAAACAGAAATTTACAAAGAACAAAATAAATAATAATACACTACAACTAATTAAACTAATACATTGTTAATACACTTCACATCTTGAATCTTGAATTGGGGGAAAAAATTGATTTCTTTCACCAAGATCTGGTGGAGCATTTTGGAAAATTTTCTGCTGGATTGAGTTTCCATAAGCTGCCAACAGCATCAACTACAACAGAAAAATGAAAATTACAATCAATTACAACAGCCTCAATTACAAAGGGTTGACTAGGTAAATTATTATTTAATGCTAAAGTATTCCTTTAAAAATAAATCTAAACTCTTCCAACAACAATGAATAGAAACTGAATAAGCATGAATTTTAAAAATAAAGCATATTAAGTTGTATTAAAAAAAAAAAAAACAGATTAACTTGTAAACAGAAATCTACTGCAGGTTGAGGATCCTCTCATTGGGCAGCAAAGTGTAAGAAAAGCATGCAATTACGTACCATTAATGGTTAAAAAAAGAATCATGAAATGTTAAACCAATGAAATGTTGTTTTGATCTAATATCAAAAGAAATAATGCACTCAGAACAGCTTCTTTCAAGAGTTGCTTTATCTCTCCCCGCAACTAAAGTACTTCAGCACTCTTGGGTCCTCTCTGAAAAGAAACAGTACGATTAAAAAAAAGATATATATGTTATTTAAGAATGATTAGAAATCACTCAAATAATTTAAGATGTTATCCAGCATGCAATTATTCCACACATGGGTTTCAATCTCTAGATATCAAGAACATTCCAAACAAACTTATTTTTACCTGAGCTTATTTCTTTGAATTCTTTCAACCTTTTATTCTTTACCAAGTTGAGATCTCCAGGTTGTGGCCTTCTACTACCACCATCAACTTCATACTCTGTTATATAGCAACTTCCATTGACAGAATCTTGAGGGTCATTATTGCAAAAATATCAATTCCAATAAATTATTACAGAAATAAAGGGAACCTTATTACAAAAACCTATCTCTAACCTGACCAATAGTTTGATAAATAGAGATACAATTACAGAGACATAAATACATGATCATGCAAGATGTAAGGGTTATTTGAAAGCTTAATGCAATAAGGAACCATGCCAAACAAAACTCAAATCAAAACTACAAAAGACAATGCATTCCACATTTTTCAAACTTAACCCATGCATTTCACTAGCATAGAGATCAAGCTCCTTCAAAGAACTCATAAAAATATTTTTTATATCAAAACAAATTATAGTTACATTCTAGCCAAAAAACCCCAAATCTGTAAAAAACAATCTAAAAGGGAAACATGGCCACCGATATTTCTATCAACTAGTTGAAAGAGATCCATGAAGAACAGATCCACATGGTAGTATAGGTTTTCCCCTTATAGAATTTGAATGAGCACATTGGGTAAAATCTGACCCACATGTTATTAAAAAGTTGAGAGAAATGGGTGACACTTGCATACACGTACAAAACAAGCAATCAAAAATCCAGATCTAGCAAAAACAATTCCAGATCTGTGAAAAACAATATAAAAGGGAAACATGGCCACCAAGATTTCTATCAACTAGTTAAAAACCCAAACCTGTTCTAGCGCAAAGCGGTGTAATAATGTATTATGGACTCGAAAATACGAAATCAAACAAAACCCCACAAAACATAATATGCAAAATCTCACTAATCAGCAGGCGAATGCAAGATTCAACCACCAAAACATAAAAATACTCAAAAGAGCGAAACATGCACCAACCAAACCACATAACCAGATTCAAAACTACACCAAATCTATGATACAAAATTTCAAAAATCCCATAAAATGTTCAAATCTAGAACGACAACCAAGATTTACAAATCGAATGGATATGAACTCAAACAAAACCATAAACCCAGATCTAATCTTTTTTTTTGATAAGTTAAACCCAGATCTAATCTATCCATATCTACATCTAAAAAGCAAGAGATGCTAGGATTTTTGGGGAGAGAGAGAGAAATACCGACGGCCTAGTCATCGGCGACGATGAATCCAGCTGCGAGTAAAAGTTAGGGTTTCGGGGGGGGGGGAGAGAGAGAGAGAGAGAGAGAGAGAGAGAGAGAGAGAGAGAGAGAGAGAGAGAGAGAGAGAGAGAGAGAGAGAGAGAGAGAGAGAGAGAGAGAGAGAGAGAGAGAGAGAGAGAGAGAGAGAGAGAGAGAGAGAGAGAGAGAGAGAGAGAGAGAGAGTTATGGGTTTCACCTTTTTACCTAAGGTTACGTCGGGCAGTGGGTAATTGAAAGAAATAAGCTAAAGGCTCATGCGATGTAACGGGACCCGGTTTACGGATATCCGGTTATATAACTGGATCCGTAACCGGTTTTAAATCTGTAACCGGTTATTTTATCCGCCCGGATTAATCTAGATTCCGGACCAGATCCGGAAAAAATCCGGTCCGGATGCACACCCATACTTTTGGTGCCTGTTAATTTATAACGATATTAATGCATGTTGGGACTCAACCTCAAATCAGAATTAAGTCCAACGAATGATTTAAATGCAAGGAAAACAAAACCAGGATATATTAAATATTGATTATGCAGATCACTTAAAACTGCCATGCAGTGAGAAGCTGCCACATGCCGTTGAGATGAATAATATTAATAAAGACTACATAAGTTAGTTCATCCTATTAGAATATTAGAAGAGCTTCCACCCATCCATACTAACTACATTTTTTAGTGCATTTATCTATTTGTTTAACAATAAGGTTCATGCCTGGGGGAGGGACTACATATACTGCCAGCCTTTGTTGCTGCTTGTACTACAAACTTGATATGTTATGTGGTTCTGTTTTAGTGCAGTGATGTTTTTGTGCAGTGGCATTTTTGTGCACAAAACAGTTGTGGTTCTGTTTTGTGCATCTGAGTTGTGGTTCTTTTTGTGCATCTGTGTCGTGGGTCTGTTTTGCCCATATGAGTTGTGGTTCTGGGTTGGTTTGTTAATTATTTTGGTGTTGTTTACAATATGCTACTACCATGCCATCGAATTGTGGTTTTGAGTTGTGGTTCTAGTGCATGATAGCAGCTTTGGTAATGAAAATTGTATAAAAGTGGCAGGAAATAGGATTTCACAAACATTTACCTGATCAAGCAGCAAGTTAAATAACCAAGCAGGAAGTTAACTAATCAATCCACATGGTATTCTAATAAAAAATAGAAGTATGAATTTGTCAAAATGGGAAAACCTGCTGTGCTGTTTTCAACTAACTAGGTTGGACCTTTCCATATGCACTTATTGGGTTGTGAAATACAGCAAAGGAAAACTTGTCCAATTCGAATTGGAGAAGTTTAGGTAGTAATTGTCATATATATATTTTCGCAGGTGACCTCTGCCAAGCTACCAACTCCCCTAGTTTTTCCTGATTGCTTTTTTCTAATTAATTTGGACACCCATTATCTTCCCTAGTTTTAAAAAAAACCAAAGTACTGGCCACCACCCCACTTATCTCCAAAGCCAACAGTGCGTTTGTACTGCAGTATGCCATCTTTTTCTTTATGTTATTTTGTCTCAGAAAAAGTATCATCTCATATTATTTAATTAGTCCCTACTTAAAACCAAATCTGGAATAATCATATTTGTCTTAAACTACCTGAATCCAAGTTTTGTTATCAAATTGGCATAGAATACCACTACTTGAACTAATTTTGGCTTACTCTCCTTGTCTTAATTTCTGGAAACGTGTATACTGAGAGCTAACTCCTGCCATTATAAGGAAAAAAGGAGGCAGGGAAAAGGCTTACATGAAAACACGTGTTGTACCATATTAGATATTCAAGAGTCATTAAACAAAAGTCATTCAACAAGCATACAGGTCAAAAAAACTTAATCATAGACACAAAGTCCCTTTTACTACCCAATCACTTTGTTTACAAGTGCAGTTCACATGAGCATGACGCAATGCATAGGAAAAATGATGCTTTTTTCTTATAAGTAATAATAATATTCAAGTATAGTAATTATGTACTTATCAAAAAAAATATTCAAGTATACTAATTATGTGATTTCATAACCTCCAAGATAGTTCCAACTCTTGTGTTGGTGGACCATCTAGGTAGCATCTTGATATCCACTATATGCTCTATCCCAACAAATATCAAATATAGTCTATGGTTAACATGATGACTCATATTTTCTGCAGCACTCACTACCCCTTTGCATAGGGTTTTCTGCCTCATAAACCTTGAGGTCAACCACCCAAAATTTCAATCTGTCCACATTGTTGCCATGATGTGCATGCCATAAAAACAAGAAACTGCTCACCACCACCTTCATCACTCCACAACGATCTACATGACAACCCCGGTGCTGTATCATTTTCTCCATCTTCTCCTTTGCTCCACACGCAAGTAACTGAGACTCTATTGCTTATTAATGTCATCAATCTATTGTCTCAAATTCTTTATCTATCGTCCGTTGAACTAAAATTGGATTTATCTAAATAGCTAATATTGTTTCCCTAAACTTTTTAGATGGACAAAAGTTGGATGAACTTGACTGATAGACTTCTATCGCCTGCATACGCTGAGGGTGTTAACACTTTCCTCACCCTGGCACGAAACCATTCCCGGGGAAGTGATCGCATTCGGTGTCCATGCCGTTCATGTTGTAATAATCTCTTCTTGCCTATATTTAATGTGGAGACTCACTTGTTCATTAAAGGGATCAATCCAAATTATACCCAATGGATATTTCATGGGGAGGAGGAGACACGGAGTTTCAATGATGACGACGACAAGTATATTGATGACATGGACCATATGTTAGATGACATCCAGGCAGGCACATTCGTTGATGTTCCCCGAGATCATAGCAATCCATTGCCAACTGGTGGATCAATACCAGATGCTCCCCCAAGTTCATCTACCGACCAGCTACTAGAGGATGCCCGATGTCCACTTTTTTCTGGTTGTACAGATGCGACTTCCCCCACGGTGCTTGGAGCAAACCAGGAACAGCCCAAACGTAGACGTGGGCCTGCTAAGTGCACCGAGTTCAAGAAGTTGAGGAAGCATGGAAAAGTGTTTTTGAAGATTAATGACGGCGAAACAGCACCATGTTGTGAGAACGCATCAATGTTCACGACACGTGTAAAGCAAATAGTACGACAACATTGTGACATGAGTTATACGAGATGGACAGATGTGCCGCAAGCACAAAAGGACAAGTTGATTGACTGTGTTCGGGTAAGACATGCATTATTTCATTTTGAGGGTAAGGAAGTGGGCATACAATAATTGATGATGTTAACATGATGTTCATCCCTGTAGGGTGACTTTGTCTTGGATTGGGATCTGGAGAATCATAGATTGACAGTCTTGAAGCAGCTACGTAAGCGGTTCAATGCATTCCATCATGAATTACACAAAAAATATTTATCATACGGAAGTCATGAAGAAGCATTGGCTTCTGGGAGTAGCATGGTCGACCCTGCCATTTGGGTTAAGTTGTGTGGGAGGTGGGGAAGCGATGACTTCAAGGTATATATTGGTTACTCAAAATAAAAAACTGGCGGAATTTAATCAGTCATTTCTTAGTTTGTTTATTATGCAGTTTGTGTAAGCTAACATTGGGTTTTTAATGGCAGAAAATCTCAAGACAAAATCGGGAGAATAGAAAGAGGCTAACCATTAACCACACAGCAGGCCGCAAATCCTTTGTTAGGATATTGGAGGAGAAGGTATAATCTTTCAACTGATTTCTACCGTAACTTGTATGGTCACAACCTATTCTCCCATAACAATGCTCACAACCCATTTGCTGCATTTATACTGGTTCACTAATTTCCTAAGATGTTTGTAAGGGTGGTGCTCATAATATGAAGAATCATGTTGGTTAAGGTCATCTCTAGTTTGATAACGCATAAAAGGCTGTTTCCTTATAAAAATAGAAACCGAAGTGGTAAAGTTTTGAGATCTAACCATATACAAGTTAATTGTTAACGTATAAATACTTAGAATGTGGGATAATAGAGTTGGGGACAACTTATTTAACATACGCCATAATAATTGGTTAAAAGGACCTCTATATATAGAATGAAAGAATTAGTTTGTGAGGGTGATGCATGGCGGTGCTAGAGGTGTAATTTGTTAGCGAACAATGCATTTGTGGAGTGCATTGTTAAAAAATGTACATGTCGACTCATTTGCATCGTAAGGTATGAAGGTCTTTAGTTTCGTATTGATGTGTTTGTGTGGTTGTACCATATGGGCTTTTTTATATGATTGGTCCTTCCTTTCAGCAAATTTTCCGTAGAATCATGTTTTTGATTGAAGATCTACCTATACAAATTTCACACACTTGTAGCGGGCTACGAATGCGAATTTGGTGGAGTTCTATAAGGAGACTCGCTGGTCAAAGAAGAACGGTAAATTTGTCACCTCAGCCACTGAAGATACTTATGTGAGTATGATCTTTATGTTAGACTATTTGCTGCACAAAAGGATTGTTCAATTACTTTATATTTGAAAGTGATTTATTCATGAGTCATCACAAGACTTAACAATAACCGTTTAAATTTTCCACGTGCAGAAGGAGATGGTTGGCAAGCTGGATGATCTAGAGCCTGAACAACGCACCGATGAGGTAGCAGCGAGTGTATTTAGGGAGGTACTTGGTCATAGACCGGGATACGCAAGGGGATTAGGAGAGATGGTCATCCCAGAGTCGACAAGACAACGGGACCGTGAACAAGAAAAAGAGTACCTTGCCTTAATTGAAAAACACAGGAAAGATGCCGACAATTACAAGACGCAAGTTGATGAAATGAGGGATGAAATGCGAGTACTTCGGGAGAGGCAAAATGAAACTGATAAGATGTTGAAGGCATTCTTCGACAATTTTTCGTCTTTCACTGAGTCTCTTCAGGCTCGTGGAGAGACTTAGTGAGCTACCTTCAGAAATCATGGGAAGGGCTTTTTTGTGAATTGGTGGGCACTTTTTGGTAGTGGGAGATGGTGGGTGGCCAATATGTAAATATAAGCATATATATATATTTTCACACACATATATATATCATATATGAAGAGGAAGGTTATCTACTTTTGTATTGTGGGAGACTTTGGGTAGTTGAGGATTTTTTGGGCTTGACTGTATGAAAGTTTGGTTATATCTTGATGAGTAGTTCCAATTATCTAGACGGTTGTTGGGTAAGGATCTGACTGGCGTGGGCTTAAAAGAATTGCAGCAACTTGAACAGCAATTAAGTGAAGGATTATTGTCATTGAAGGAGATGAAGGTTCTATAGATTTTATTTTACACATTATTTTTTTTTCAAATATCATATTTTGTGGTTATAATTAATATTTAATTTTCTGAGAATAGGACAGGCCTTAACAAACCGTTCAATCAATTCAGGAGCAATTATTGATGGAGCAGCTGGACCGCAATCTAGAATGCAGGCTTGGACATACATTCTGCTAGCATATGAGGTGAGATGTCACATTAGGGTTAATTCATTTCTTGTTTATAAAAAAAATTGAAGGTAAATTATTCTGAATGATAAATACTTATTGTATTACAAACCTTTCCCCCTTTACAATTATCTTAACGTTGCAGTTTTTTCACTTAGTCAATACTTGAGTTTTGCAACCAGCACTTTTTTGCCAAAAGTTGCAGCATGTCAGGTTCTTTCCTAGTATGAATTTGAGTCAGAAAATCTGTTGTAGTTGGCATGGTTATTCTTTAGGGTGGCACTACATCAATCGATTTTGGGTCCCAATTAATGTAATTCATCTTGTTTTCTTATGCATTTTTTAAGAATTTTAAACATTTTAAGAAAATCAAAACATCATTAAAAATTACTTCCTTAATCACTAGTTAAAAAAATAAAAAAACATATGTCAGGAGACTTCGGGAAACAAAGCATGTCCCTACTCTTTATTCTTGCAATTAGTTCATAAGATCCCATGAACTATGTAGCGTGCACGCTCGTGTAAGGGTATGCTTTGATTCAACCCCAAACTATTTCTAGTTTCTAGTTACTGGTATGTATTCCAGTGTTTCAGTTTGAGATTTGTCATTGTCATTAGTGGTATTATTTCTCAGGGTAGCAACCCCAGACTTTCATGTTTTGGTTTGATGAAAAACAGTAGAGACGGGAAAAGTTACAGTACAAACCCGGCATTTACTCCTCCAGAGTATTTGCAGACCGGTACTTACCCTCCCACAAAAGACATGTAAACATGATGATCTTTTTTATTCATTATTTGGCCTATAGGTTAAGTATGACTTGGTTATGAACCTGAATTACCGATTTGATGGAGTCATATGCCAGCCATTTAAGTTATAACTTACACACGCACATAAACTTAGAGAGAGAGAGAGAGAGAGAGAGAGAGAGAGAGAGAGAGAGAGAGAGAGAGAGAGAGAGAGAGAGAGAGCCATTTATCCCTACATACTTATACCACTGCCTATGGTCAAAGGTGAAGGCACTTGGTGGGCTTCGTGCCATATGAAATGAAATGGTTGTTATTTATACGCAAGTTTGTTATCTTGTAAAAACAAATAAATTGTTGGGTTTCTTTATCTTTATGTACTTTTTGATGTCATGAACCTTGTCTGCTCTAAAGTTGTCATAAATAATAATTCATACACCTCATATTTTTCTGTTGGAAGAGTTACATCTGAAAGTGTAATCTATAGCTTTGACACTGTTTTGCTTGATCTTATTAGTGGAAAACATATACCTCCAAGTCATGTAAGTCTTCATCTACATTTTGATACAAATACTCTGCCCAATTATAACCTTTTTCTTGTATCTTTTTTAACTCACACTTCCATTTCATTTCTTCATGGTCGTCCTCTGGACTTTGACCCAACGTTTTGTGTTTATGAATGTCAAAATAACATTATAAATACTCTTGAGGGAATGGTGATGACGAGGGGTCCGAATTGGAATCGGTGGAGCCATTCAAAAAAAGTAGCTTTGATCTGGCTCCCCTCCTTCCTTTTCTACTCTCTCTTCCAAATGTCTGTGGCATTTTTCCAAATTTGAAAATCAAATCTTTTAACCATGATTACTCAAACTCACGTGGGAAATTGGTTTTTATTCAGTAATATATCTCTTTCAATCATAATTACTGGCAGGGTATCAGATGGGATGCACAATAGAAGTAGGAGCTCACTGCTACTTGGGAGAAACTTACACCTGGTTCTGTGTTTTTGAGTGTAGAGCAAAGGTCAAAATTGTGTGATAAGATGGAGAGGGATTTGGATTAGAAGGGGGCGGCTTTTCTTAAACATGGTGAAACATCTCAGTCCTTGTCACTTTCGGATATTTTCACTTTGAAGGATGGGTCTATAACACCTGTACTTAAAGTATGTGCCAATTTATTAATCTGTACACTTTGTTATTATTTACCAAGTCCGCACATATAATTTCTTGTTTTATTGAGTGCCAACTGATGGCATGCCTGTTGTCTCTCTCTATGTGTGTATAGGCAGCAAACCCTCCCGTTCAGGCTAATGTTTTGTATCTGAGCACAAAATACTCGTTGCCCATCTCATAAGCATTTTTTACTTCATAATCTCTGCTATCACAATTTGTTGTACTTCCATCTTTAATTTATATATTACTGGTTTGTCAGCCAAGAAAATCATAGAAGAAATGTTAGAAACTAAACCCCAAGGCAATATCCAACAGTAACTTCTCCTCTACATGTGGCAAGATAGCGGAAAGTGGAAATAGTTAGAAAGCAAGCAACATAAGAAATCAGCATGATGATTTACTAACAGTCTCACTTGAATGATTTTGGAACATTCTTAAGGCTCCCCCAACATGCATAGAAGTTGAGGTGGTTAAACTTATCCACTCATGTCGACTTCTTTTACATTTTTGGTAATATTAAGGTGGCCTCTAATATATGATCAGTTATAGAGATAGAATGCTTCTGGGCCCAGGAGTTCTTAAAGCAGAATCCAAGAGCTAATAAGGGAGCCTACTGTTTATCAACATCTTCACCTGTCATCCTTTGTTGGTTAGTTACAAAAAGGGTTTGACCACCTTCCAATCTACTATTAATTAGGAGTTGCATCTTTCAAGGAAAAATCATAATAACTGAATGGATTTATTATCTAATTACGAAATGTTTTGTTTGTGTAAGCTAACATTGGTACCTGTTGGTTGGTGATGAAAAGTAGGGTATGTTACCTTAAGTTTGGTTGGCGGTGACGTTTCCATTAATGATTAGTTTGAGATGAGTTGAGTTTGGTTCAACAACTAAACACAACGAGTTTAAGGGTGCCAGCACCTCTCCTAACTATTGCCCATTTATTCTGGAATAATCTTTTTAGGAGGGACAATTTTACATATTGCTTTTAAATCCTTCTATTATTAAGTACGGCTGGTACCATTTCGATGTGTTTCGATTCTTCCGAACAAGAGAGGTTTGATGCTTTTGAATTCATTGTATTAACTCCACTTCCTACTCGCAGTATGCTCTTTATTAGGGGGGAGATCGGTCCGGTCCGGTCCGGTTCCGGGGGGTTTGATGGACCGGACCGGACCTATTCGGTCCAGGGATTCCCTACCCTGGACCGGACCGAATCTCAATGGAACCGGGCGGTCCGGTCCCATTCGGGACGGTCCGGTCCGGTCGGTCCAATCGGTCCGACCGGACTCCAAATGGGCCAATGGCCCAATTTTTTTCTTACATCAATTTCGGCCCAACAGTTAAAATCCACTAATAATTTATCTAATTTGAAGCCCAAAATACCAAAAAAATACTTAGAAAGAAAAATAAAAATAACCATTAAAAAAAATTATCTATATACAATAAATTTGAATAAAATATTTTACTACCAAATGAAGAAAAATTTCTATATACGTTCTAAACAATTTAAAGATCAATCAATTATAGTATATACTATTTAATATTTATCATATATCTAAAAAAGGAAAGAAAGCTCTTCTAACAAGAGAAAAATATAGCAAAAATCGATTTTCATGTATCTTACTTTACATACATGATACATGGTACATCAAATTATTACAATCTGCATTCTAAAAGGCCAGAAAAATAAAAATCCATTCCCAAGCAATCTGCAAGCATATTTAAAAAATTCAAACCTGCAAGCATATTTAAAAAATTCAAACCTGCAAGCATATTTAAAAACTAAAAATTAAAAAGTCTTAAAAAAAAGAACTATCAAAGATTAGAAGTTATATTTAATAATTTACATCAAAAGCACTGATGCACAGTGCACTATAACAGACTAACACTAGCATAAATTGCGTAAAAAATAAAAAAAAGACCAACAGTAGCATCTAAAAGTTAACATAATTACATCAAAACAAAATACAAATTATACAATTAGGTAATTGTTTAATCAGTCCCTGACTATTAGCAAATTCCTCACGATCAATTTCTCCATCAAGGTTGAGATCAGTCCCTTTCTTACATTGCTTCTCAATGTGATGCTTCATAGACTTTGTACCATTGATCTTTGTATCACACGCATACGAAGCACCACAGTAATTACATGCAGCCCTAGGTTTAGTGGGATCCCCTTTTGATATTCTTGTAAAGTGATCCCAAACCATTGACCTAACTCTACCACTTTGTGACCCACCAATGTTAGATTTATCACTTACATTGGGTGGGGGTGGGGGTGGGGGCGGAGGCATACCAGGGCTTTGTATTGACTCTTGCACCTCATTGGTTGAAGTTGACGAATCCATCTAGAAAAATAAACAACCAACAATTAGTGTAATAAGTTTTTCTAGAACAATTGGCTGTTCGTAGCCTGGAAACAACCCTAATATCCACCACTATCCAACACACAAACAACCCTAATATCCATCCAGGCATCCACATTGGCTTCATCAAAGCCATCTTCAAAAATTGATGAAAAGTACAAGTTTTTCATAAATATAAGACCTTTCTATCCATAATCCCACATTGGATTAGCCATTTGATTCATCAAAATGATAATATAAATTTATTTTTATAATAATAATTTTATAAAAAAAATAAGATTTTTCAGTTCGCTCGAGCGGAATGTCGAGCGAGAGTCGAGCGCTCAACTCTGCCTGAGTTCGCTCGAGCGGAATGTCGAGCGAGAGTCGAGCGCTCAACTCTGCCTGAGTTCGCTCGAGCGGAATGTCGAGCGAGAGTCGAGCGCTCAACTCTGCCTGATTTCGCTCGAGCGGAATGTCGAGCGAGAGTCGAGCGCTCAACTCTGCCTGATTTCGCTCGAGCAGAATGTCGAGCGAGAGTCGAGCGCTCAACTCTGCCTGAGTTCGCTCGAGCTGAAAGTCGAGCGAGCGTCGAGCGCTCCACTCTGCCTGGGTTCGCTCGAGCGGCAAGTACGCGAGGCTCGAGCGAACCCATCTGTTTTCCAGAAATGGGCACAAGTCGCCAATGCTCTAAAATCCACAACTATCCAGCACACAAACAAGCCTAATATCCACAACTATCAAGCAAATTAACAAAAATAATAACTAATAGGTAAG
Organism: Carya illinoinensis; assembly: GCF_018687715.1. Classification (NCBI taxonomy): domain Eukaryota; kingdom Viridiplantae; phylum Streptophyta; class Magnoliopsida; order Fagales; family Juglandaceae; genus Carya; species Carya illinoinensis. The sequence goes on from NC_056762.1 coordinate 25,499,904, forward strand.
ATATAAAAATAATAGAGAGAGAGAGAGAGAGAGAGAGAGAGAGAGAGAGAGAGAGAGAGAGAGAGAGAGGCACCTCGTTTGAGATGCGACGGAGGGGCAAGTGGGCAACGGCACAGCGTCGGCAATGGGTTACGGCTTGGAGGGGATGCGCACGGCACGGGGCTAGGATCTATAGAATCAAGTGAGCGTCGACTGAGAGTTGAGAGAGAAAGTGAAGAGTGAAGACTGAAGGAGGAGTGGAGGGAATCGGGGGGGAGGGGGGGGGGGAAAGGGAAATTATGTGCTGAAACGGCGCCGTTTCAGCACATAATTTCAGAAAAAAATATATGGGTTGCGTGAAACGGCGCCGTTTCACCCAACCCATATAACTTCTTCTAAAATCTAATTCTAAACAATAAAAAAAAATTAATAAGTTGGTAAAAATATATTTAAGTTAGTAAAAATAAAATTAGGTAAACTATTTAATGTGTATTATTTAATTAAATCATTAAAAAAATCACTAGTTAATTGTTAATTTAGTTAATTATTAGTTATTACTAACTTAGAGAGTTTTTTTTTGTTTTTGAAATTTACTAACTTAGTAATAGTAATTTACTATTATACTAATACTATTAGTCTATTAGTAATTTAGTATATAGTAAATTAGTAATATTTATTAACTTATTTACTATAGTCTAATAACTAGATAGTCTAGATGTAATAACTAGTAACTAATAATATTAATATGTAATAACACTAGTTAGTAGTTACACTAGTACTAATAGATAATAACTTAAATATATTAATTTAATATATAACTAATAGTATACTATAATTACTATTATATATATTAGTAATTTACTATATACTAAATTACTAATAGACTATTATACTAATATAGTAATACTATTAGTCTATTAATATATAGTAAATTAGTAATATTTATTAACTTATTTATTATAAGTTTATAAATTATAACTAATAACTAGATGTAAATATCATGTAATACTAATAACTAGTAGTCATTTATTAATATAGACGGTTAGTGATTTAGTCTTAGTCTTAGTAAGTTAGTATAAATATTATTATATTAGTATTATTGTATTAGTATAAAATTATATATATTAATAATTAGTATGATAAATATTAGCCTATTAGGTAAGATAAAAATTATAAATAATTATAGATTATATACAATTATAAATAATTATATACAATTATAAAAATTATAAATAATTATATATAATTATAATTATTATATAAATAATAAAATATATTAATACTCATTCGGTTCGGTTCGGTCTGGTCCGGGGCAAAACCCCCCTGAACCGGGACCGAATCGAAACCTGTCGGTCCAGAGAAAATAGGACCGAAACCGACCGGACATTCTACCGGTTCGGTTCGGTCCGGACCGAAACTGCCGGTCCGGTCGGTTTTGCCGGTCCGGACCGTCCGATACTCTCCCCTACTCTTTATGATCTCGGCTTATGATTCAATTGCCATGTATTTAGCTATTGAGCCTCAAAGTTTATGTTTTTATGTGATCGCAGCATCAAAAAGAAAGTCTGAATTTTCCACGGAAGCCGGCTTGAAATATTTGATCTTAGGTGCATTTCCCTCTGGAATCTTACTGTTTGGGTACGACCGGACAACTACCGATATCTAAAAATATCTTTTCTTAGAATGTTGTTGTTAAATATATATCTATCTATATTGTAAACTATCGGATCGGGTATTACTTAGATGTGAAACTTGCAGACCTCATTGGTTGTTAAAAAATTACTCGTTGTGTAATGTTTATGTACTGATGCATTTTATGTATAATTGCCAGATTGGAGTGGAGAGATGAAAATATCAAATATCCCAAAACTAGAAGGGCATTGATGCAGTCATGTTGAAGCTGTTCTACCCATCCCTCATGCCCAGGTGCATTTTGTTATAACTGACTATATATAATTTTTAAAGATAGAGCAGCACAATTGACAAATTTCAATGAATGTGCTCATTTTCAGATTTGTGTCGCATAATGTGTTCTCAATATTTAGTCGTTAAGTTGTAGGTTCTAGGTTCCAATTGGTCCACCCCAGTGTATAGCCCATAATTACATTAATGTGAATTCCCAATTGAGTTTGGATGAATGAATGTCTCTAATTTATTAAATTAGATGAAAATGGTGCTCAAAGATTTGAACATGGGAATCCTACATGTTCATCAGTGCATATAATGAAAGTTCAATCTTTTTCCTTTATGTTCCTATTTCTAAGTACTTAATATCACGAGGCATGGGTGTTGGATAAACACTATAAGTGTTATATAGTGATGGATCTTAAATAAGTCAGTTTATTTCAAGAAAGATTTAGGTGAAAAAGGATTGGAAATTAACACATAATATTGTGATAAAAAAGTATGAATGATTAAACAATATTATTTTACATGACTTAATTATTTAGTGACTGACATGAAATAAGATAAATTACGTGTTAATAAGATAAACATTATTTAGATGAAGTTTGAAAATGAAGCCCAGCCAGTGTCTTTGGGCGAAGAAAAAAAAAAAAAAAAAAAAAAAAGAACCAAAGTAGCCTTGTGGCGAATTTCAAACTCGCTAGAAATGAGCACTTGAAAATGGAACACATGAATTGCCACAAAAAAGTTACACAGGCTATTATGGCCATTGCGGCTATGTGAAGAATCGATGAGTGGATATCAGTTGCAGATATCTATATCGATGACCCACAAAAATTGTTGCGATTAATTTTTTGCGGCGGAGAGGATAGCTTTTACGACGATTTGTGGACATTGGAAATAAATCCCACTACAACGAAAATAATAATTGCTGAAAAAGGTCTTGCATATTTTCAGCGATTTATGGTCTATTTGTGGTGACAATTACCAGTCGGGAATATATAATGGTGACGATAATTCTATATTATTGAGAAAAAGAAGAGTCATTTTTGGCAATTTATTATCCTTTTGCAACAATATATATCCTGGCAATTGACTTTTCTCAACAATTTAATGGTAAAACGAAATGCCATTTTTGGCCTTTATTGGGACATCTGCAATGGACTAAAATCATTGGGAATAGAAGCTTCTTACGGCGATTTTTGCCTATTGCTCGGTTAACTCAGAACTGAAGAATTAATTTCGTCAAAATTGCAGCAAACTGAAAATTGCCAAAACTATACAAATGCAGCGATTATTTGGGGTTTTTGCGATGATTTTGAGAGTTGAAAAAATCCTAATTTCTTGTAGTAGGCCACCACGGTCCACAGATGCACCATGTTCTCGTGGCAACAGTACCTCCCTCCACCGCCCAGAACAACCAACCCAGATGAGCCTTATTGTTTCACGGCCAAAGAAAACCACACCTCAGCGTGATTAGCCATTGCACTATCCAAGAGATTCTTGATGTCATTGCTGTGTGGGCATCCCTGCTCTTAGTCTTTCTCAACCTCATGTAGCCCCTTCTACCCCACGTCTGCCACCCTCATAGATTGTTACACACCAAGGCTCCGCCGTTGAAAGGGGTTACCAAGGCATAGCTAGAGAAGGGGAGGACTTAGACTTCGTTTGGTTACACAGTTCAAATGAGATGAAATTAGACGTTTTGAATAATAATGAGATAAGATGAATTAAGGTGAGATATGATAGTTTGTAAAAAAATGTATTTTTGCATAGTGAGATGAGATGAATAGTTTTGACTTTTTGAAATTTGATAAAGTGGAGCGTCCCATTGGAAATGATTTAATAATTAATAATTATATAATAATGAATATATTAATAAAAAAGTAATATTGATGAGTAATTAAAAAATAATGTATAAATATTCTATTTAAATCCCAAAATGTACAAAATTACTCTATACCCACAAAAAAAAAAAAAAAAAAAAAAATTCTCTTGTAAAATATAGCAGTCTAAGTATGACCTATTTATTTTTCTAAGATATAGAAAATTCGAAATTTTTTTCTAATTATAAATTCGAATATTATTCTAATTATGACCTATTTATTTTTCTACATATAGGAAATTCCGAATTTTTTTATTCTAATTATAAATTAGAATAATTTTGATTATTGTAATAGATAATTATATGTATTAAAAGTGTTGTACATTTTTTTTTTTCGCAAATGAATTAGTTTTTAAATTTCCTAATAAAACCCCAAATTGCATAATTGAACAATAGTCACAAAAATATCAAATACATTGTACTAGGTGCAATCTTATGAAGTGCATATTCTACAAACAAAATTGTCTACCTCCAATACAAACTACATTACAGAAATTTTTTAATAATTAATGTTCAATTGTCACCCATAGTTGCCTACATTGATAATGCAATATTATCTCTAACTGCACCTATGGTTTGGGTTGAGGCACTTGCCATGTCTGGTTGGTGTGATGATGATGCCTCCTCACTCGCCCGAGTTGCCTGGTTATGGTGGATCCGCGTTCTATTTGCATCCGCGAACAACTAGTCCTGAGGCCTTGTCATTCTAATAAAATTATGTAACGTACAACAAGCTATGATGATACGTCCTTGCCTCCCAACTAAGTAAGCAGTCATTAAACTTATAATTTTGAACTGTTCTTTCATCACACCAAACGTGCACTTAATAACATTATGCAGTGAGGAATGCTGATAATTAAAATAATCTCGATACCCACTGAATGTATGCTAATTATATCGGTTGCTTCTATGATACATTTCTCTTGGATATGGTGGCATATATCCAAGAGAAAGTAGAAATACCGAATCCACAAGGTAATAGCAACCTGTACACAAATAAATGTTGGCAAAGTAATAGTGTAAAGAGACAACGTAATAAACACTATTCTACCTTTTAAAAAATCTTGTATGTAAAATAAAAAAATATTATTTTGGTTGGAAGTTTATAGGGGACAGCTTTGGAAAATGGATGTTGGACTGAGTGAACGTATTAACACGAGTATCATGAGTTGTACCCTCCCATCTTGTGTACACAAATGTGAACTTCATGTTGAAGTTATATACACATAATAGATTTTGTGCAACTTGTCCTTTCCTATTTTAGTATGCCTCATGTACTTAAGCTGGTATGATCGCATCGATCATCGTTTCATCTATCGCCACAATGCATCCTTGCAGCACCACAAAATGTCAATCAAATGCCACGTCCTTTTTCCTTTATTTATTTCATGCACATACAAATCAATAACATGAAAGTGTTGAGAACAAAAATGTGTTTCTTACCTCAAACCATGGCATATTCTGTGGGTTACCCGCAATAGAGGGATGGGGTTTGCTTGTGTGTGTTGGCCTAATAATATGCCTTCTAAGCTCACATAGCACATTTATGACTGCCTGCACATGGCGATTAATAGCTTCACTGCTATGCTGAAACCTGTCCCCGACAATGCATTGCCCTTGTGCATGTCCCACCAAAATACAAAATATGGTTATTGCTTTCTCTACATTGACCTCATGTCTAGAATTCGTCAAAAATCCTTGTCCACGCAAGGTGGAGCATAATTCCCAAAATGTGTCCACCTCTAATCGAAATAACTCTTTACAATTTGTTGGGTTACTATTTAGAATTTTGTAAACATATTGATAGCCACGCAAGCCAATATTGTGTTGGGGCATTCTAAGATTAATACCCGTTTCATCACACACCAATGGAATAAGTATAACGATCAAATACGTCTCATGCTCAAAGTCAAAACTACTAGAACTCGTGGGCAAGTCAGAGTTCACCTCTTCTCCATTGCTGTCATCATCCATTGACAAATTATCTGTTGACCAATCATCACTATCTATTGTCGAAGTGCTACTTTATTGTGGTGGAAAATATGCCACCAATTGAAATGTAAAAGCAAACTACAACAATATGTCAAATGTTAATCAAAAGGTAGAGGAGTTATGGTTATCTATAATATCTATCTCATATAATAGTTTCTAAAATGTAAGTTAATGCAAGGTCAAAGGAACTAATGAATTAAAAATGAGAGTAGCAGAAAATAGTGTCGTTACTAAGTTCTTATTTTCTAGAAGATGATAAGAATGGATGCATTTTTAAGTGAGTGAACGATCATAATCAGCATGTAAATTTATTTTTGTTCAAAAAGGGATTAGAGAGTCTGCTAATCTTGTACCAGCAATGTAAGCCACCTGTCTTACTATATATATATATATATAAATATAAGTTATTTGCTTTGTGTCCCCTAAATCCGTTATAGCATAACATATGTCAACTCAAATAGCGTTTTTCAATTCTATATGGTTTCCATCATAAATGAAACAATAGTTGGTAGTTTAGGCTACTGGTGGAAAGAGAGAGTTCTCTTTTGCTTTGCATTTCTCAACAATATATTTATCGGTGAAGAAAAATGAAATATTCTACTAAGCAGCCAATAGCAGCTTTGATTGGAACCAAAACCTTGTATCTATGCTATAACCTACATGACGACTAGGGACTTGGGAGAATTAGCAACTGATTTGTAGAAATAATAGTTTAATGTGATCAGGTTGCAATATTTTTCCCATTTTTTTTTAAGAAGAGGATGGAATCCCAATTTTATTAATAGCTTTCACTTATGGCAGAGGAAAACTGTGATGACCCGCTTTCGCGTGTATTTTCACTGAAGGGTTGTTTTTATTTTAATTAATATATTAGTTTATTTATTTTAATTTATTACGTTTTAAAATTGGTTTTTAATTTATTTGATGTTGTGTTTTATTTATTTTAGTCGTTTTGTGGTTTTTAATCTCTTTCTCTGCGGTTTTGTTTTGTTTTCCCGGAGTGAGGATTGGACTTCATTTCTTTCCTACATCTTTTTTTTTTTTCCTTTTTCCTTTTTCCCTTTTTCTCTTTTCTTTTTCTTCTTTCTTTTTCTTTTTCTTTCTTTTCTTTTTCTTCTTCTTTTCTTTCCTCCCTGCGTCGACTCTCTCTCTCTCTCTCTCTCTCTCTCTCTCTCTCTCTCTCTCTCTCTCTCTCTCTCTCTCTCTCTCTCTCTCTCTCGCCGTAAACCACCTCACCCCTCGACCCACCGCCGTCCGGCCACCGTGCGGCACACCGCCCCCACCGGTCGAAGCCTCTCCCTCCGGCGCACCTCCCCACCAAATCCCAGCCCCATCTGGCCAGCCGTTTGGCCGGAAAACGCCCTTGAAGCCCCCAAGGTTTTTGCCCCGATCCGCCGCCGTCGCTCCACCTCTGGCCACCACTTCTTCACCACTTCATCACCGGTCCCTTGCCGTCCTAACCCACCCATTTTCGGCTCCTAATAGCCACCGGAACAGCTCCCACGAGCTAGCTTTCCATTTTGGAAAATCCGGCCATCAACCACCATTTTCGCCGCCACCCACGGCCAACCACCACTTCCAATAGCTTCATAATCATCCTTAGACCATTCCCTATCAATCCCAAGTCCTGGTTTGTCCCCGTTCAAAAGTGGGTATTTTACAACCCACGGCCACAGTGAATTTTCACTATTACGTTGCTTTTTCTCCGCCGTTTGCAACGCCGCAAGCTTTCTAAAAATACCATATAGTGCTGTAAGTATTTTCCAAACCCTATTTTCAGATTTAAATATATATTGCTCATTCAATAATTTTATCTGTTGGTTGGCTGATTCCGAACTGAGTCCGAGGAGTTCGGGGGTCGGATGGATGGAGGTCGGAGTTGCTTGTTTTATTGATATATGTTGGTTGATTATTTTTGTGCATTGATATAGCATTTACATGGTGCATGCACGTGTGTTTTTGTTTAATTGAGAAAAGCCTGTTTATTGGCGTAAGTGGACTTACGGGTGAGTGTGTATCACGACCCCAAGCCGGGATGGGGTATTATCTCGGTGGAGCTCCTCTGGTCACTCGGGAGTGGAATAAACTGAGTGATGTCCCCTGGGTTGTCGCTGGGCGACGACGGGAGCGGGGGCTAGGGGATGCTTGGCTACGAACGCGCCGGGTGCGGAACCTAGCATCGCTCTACGCACTGACTCCGTGTCCCTTCGCTGGTGAGGGCTAGAGGATGCTTGGCTACGAACGCGCGGAGCGCGGAACTGGGCATCGCTCGTTAGGTGTCACATGCGTGGTGGTACTCTGTGGTGTGACACTGGAGCCAGGGTGTGCGGATGACCCATAGGGGAGGTCATGGTGCATACAGATAAATTGGATAATGGTTTATGATGGATAAATGCCAAATGTGACTTTTGGCGTGATATTTGGAAAGGATGTGTTTTTGGGCCAAATGGGATTTTTGGCATGCGTGGAAAAAAATATGTTTTTATGGGTTTGCGCATTGGCATCACTTCATGCATATTGTTTGAGTTCTATATGCTTTTATTTGGTGGTGTTTGGATTTTACTTACCTGCGGTACCATTTTTGGTTCCGTAGATTTTGGTGTAGGAATCGAGGAGGAGGAGGCTAAGCCCGAGGATGCGGCTCTGCCGGAGTTTTGAATCGAAGTTACGCTTTATAAGGTGGTTTAAAACTGTATTCGTGTTTTGTAATATTTAATTATGTATGTTTTAAACAGCTTGTATTATATTGAGAAAATTCTGGTACGTAGTTATATGACTTTTGTTATCCGCTGCGTATTTCTTCGTGCACATATGTTGCTTTTGCACACACTTGGGACTCGTCGATAGGGTGGTGACCCGGGTTGTCACCATCCGGACATCTCGATTTTCCCGTGTCCGTGCGTGGAGATTTGGGGGCGTCACAAAAACCATGGTAACAATCCTGACACCTAGGGGTTACATATAGACATAAAAACCCAATCCAGGCATCCAAACCAATATAAATAAAAAACTATTTATACATCCCAAATAAAACTATTACACTAAAAAATAACGTAAACCCCATCTATCAGTATGTATAAGACTCCGAAATTGACTTGGACAATCATTCTCCCCATAAAAGTCCAAAGACACCCCCCAGTACCTTCATTGGCCAAAACATTTGCCACCATTTTTGCTTCATGAAAAAACAAACTAGACTTGTTCTTCCTTATATTTCCATAGGATGATTTTCTATCTTCTGATTTTAGAACTAAATGTGAATATCGCAAATTGCTTTCCTTCTAATGGTAAATTTGCAAAAGTATATTTCTTCATAAACGCCATATATTTTGTTGGGTGTTCAATTGCTAGGGTGTGACTATTTATGAAAAAAATAATATCTTTCATTATAATTTTTTGGCTGACATAACTCTGTATCTCACTCTGCACATAGGCCAGCTATTATTGCTCTAACATTACCAACTACATGTAAGAAGTCTAATGAATGTTTATAGTCGAATACAGAACATCAATACAAAGATTTTTTCATAACAAATCCACAAAACACAAGCACATATCTACAAAGCAATTGAGAACCATAAAGCCCTTAAATCCCCAATTTTTTTACGATCACAATCCTAACATAACTCTTAGCTAGATTGATTTTTTGAGTAGAACCTGAAGAGCATAAAGAGTTTTCCAACCTTTTTATTTTCCTCCAAAAACCCTCCTCCCTATCCCCACAAAGAGACTCTTTACCCTTTCACCAACAATTTCCTATCATATTCCAAATGTGCAAAAGGATAGGTTATTTTCAACCCAAGTTGTGTGGGGGGAAATCTTGTATGAAAACAAGGTGAATTGACCTTTCACCAACCATAACTAGTGGACATCATCCTCCCCACATTACAAGTAAAGTTAAAATTGAAATTCACTTTAGAAATTTGAGGGGAAAAAAAGTTAGAAAGTGTTCTGTTTTTAGGAGGGTGTAACAAAGTTTTGAATACAGTTCTAGTAATTGTTTCGGTTAAGGCATTTGAAAAAAATATTTCAGTGTCGGTACCATTTTGGGATTAATTATATATTATATCTAAATAATTATATGTATATATAAACCACCAACTAATAAAATAAACACACACACATATCTATATATATATAAGTGTGTATTATGCATATGTGTATATATATAGAAGAGTTGAAGATTTATAAAATGAATGTAAGTTTAAAAAATCACAAATTTGAGTAGAGAGACAGAAACAAAGAAAACAAATAAAAGAATAGAGAAATTATTAAAAATAATGATATTTAAAAAAAATAAAATGAGGGGACATACTTAAGGTTACAAAAAAACTAAAATTATATAAATACATTTTATATTTTAGAACTAATTCAATACTATCTGAATTTAAAATTTACAAAAATGTCATCTTAGTATAAGAAAATTACCAACGTAGTTCAAAATGGAACAAGACCCAAAATGCCAATTTCTGTCAAAATGGCCAAAATTTGATCGGAATGATTTAAACAGACTAGAATGGGCTAGAATTTGGAGCAAAACGGAACAATCAGGTTTAGTGTACCAAATACTACACCGAAACAGAAAATTGCGACCGAAACGGAACATAATTTAAAACTATGGTGTGTAAGCCTGCTTATTGACATAATATATATATTTAAAGTGAAAGTAATCTCATCAACTAATATAACAAAAATTTATACTTTATTATTATTTTTTTTATAACTATAACAACTTTATAAATGATGTGTTGTTTACACCCTTGTTTGTAACTAGCAAGCTCTACTAATACAAAAACTTGACTTGTAGTTACATGTTTTCGGCATATAGAAGTAGAAAACATGCAACTTTTTTTTTTTGAAAGGAAAAGTTTCATTTCATTGAAGTAAATGCTAGATAAATGGAGGGTAGTCGTCTATAAATATATGTTCCTCCGAACATGTCAAGGCAAATTTTGCTAAAGCATAAGCTATTACATTGAATTTCCTAGGGATATGATGGATAGACCATGCCTGGACCTTTGATAGTAAAGATTTAATGTCTCTAATCACCAATCCAGTGGGGCTCCGGCTTTCATCCTTGTGTTGGACAACTTGAACCACTGCCATGGAATCTCCTTCTAACATGATCTGGTGCAATCCCAGTTCAGAGCACAGTGAAGTTGCTCTAAGTGCTGCTACTGCTACCCCTAGTAATGGATTAGGATTCAAATGGATGGTTGAGTATAATGATGCTATGATAAGACCACCCGAATCTCTAATAATCACACCAATTCCAATCATTGAATTCTCTTTGTCCACGGTTGCATCCCAGTTAGTTTTGTAGAAATCTGGTGTGTTGGGGGGGGGGGGGGAGGGGGGGAGACCATTGAGTTCTATAATCCACCTGGATCTTGGAATATTTTCCCCCATTATCCATCCATAGGCCAATAGCTATCAATTTTGTGTGGACCTACTTTGATACCTGATAAGGAGAGTGAAAGAGTTGCTCAAATAGCCAAGAGTTCCTTCTTTGCCAGATTGCCTTTGCAGTGACTGCTACTTTTGTGAACTCAAGTGGGGATAGTTGATCTAAGATAGGCTTCAGTACCTCTATAAAGGAGCCACTTAGAATACTTAACTTTTATATCCTTCTTGAGCTCATGGACCATACATCTTGGGCAGCTATGCAAGTCCAAATGGCATGAGTAACTGATTCAGGGAACTTGGAGGAGATTGGGCAGAGGGGGGAGACTCCACCACCTTCCTCTTATGTAAGTTTATATTCGTAGGAAGGGATTCGCTAGATGCTCTGCACAGAAATGACTTAGTAGCTTGTGGTGCTTGGATACCCCAAATTTTCTTCCAAAAGCTCGATAGTTGGGTCTGTGTTGAAGATTGCCCCCTTCTATCTTCCATCATTGTGCCTTGTAGGTGATAGGCACTTCTCACTGAGAATTTCCCATTGCCTGAGCACCTCCATGTCAACACATCTTGACTCTTGTAAGGGCTAATAGTCATCCTACTAATTACACTAACCTCAGTCTCTGAGAAAATGGCACGGATGAGATGTAAGTCCTATTGCATAGTTTCTGGGTTGATGAGTTCTGAGACTGTTGCCTTAGTAGTCAGAATATTTACAGGTGATTGCACTAGATAGGTGGAGGGGCTTGGGAGCCATTTGTCCTGCCAAATCTTGATTTGTTGTCCATCACCAACTCTCTATAACAGTCCCTCCATGAGGATTGGCCTTACTGAGAGGAAGCTTCTCCATACATAAGAGTTATTAGCTTTCCATTTGGCTGAGAAGAAATTAGAGCCCGAGAAGTACTTGGCCTTGAGCACCTGAGCAGCAAGGGAGAGAGGATTTTGGATAATCCTCCATCCTTGTTTAGCCAGTAAGGCTAAGTTAAAGTACTCAAAGTCTCTAAACCCCAAACCCCCTTTGTCCTTGGGTTTTCCTAGTGTTTGCCAACTCAGCTAATGAATTTTAGACTTGTTCTCAGTCTGACCCCATCAAAATGAATGCAATAGCTTGTTAAGGCTCCTGAGAATTGACTTAGGGAGTTTAAAGATGCCCATAATATAAGTGAGAATTGACTGCAGGACAGATTTCAGTAGAATTTCTTTCCCAGCTTGGGACAATACATTAGTATTCCAGCTTGCCATTTTAGTCTTGATTCTGTCCAGCACTAAACTGAAAGCTTTGATCCTTTGTCTTCCAATATAGGATTGGAGTTCCAAATATTTGTCAAAAGGACCAAAAGCTTTAATCCCTGCTTGCTGGAGAATTGTTTGTTGGATCTCTTTCTTGGTATTGCTGTTGAAGAAGATGGAAGTTTTATCAAGGTTGAGTCTTTGTCCAGTGACTTGTTCATAATTTCTAAGAACTTGCTATAGTCTACTCCATTCTTCTGGTTTGGATCTACAAAAGACTAGATTTTCATTAGCAAATAGCAGGTGATTCACGTGTAAGCCACATTAAGCAGCTGGGAAACTAGAAATTAGGCCCTACCTCTCAGCTCTATTGGATTTGGATGTTGGGTTGAGTTGAGTTGAGTTGAGTTGAGTTAAATAAAATATTGTTAGAATATTAGTTTTAAATATTATGAGTGTGTTGGGATTTGAAAAAGTTAAATTTTTTATTTAAATATAGAAATTTGAAAAAGGTGTATGGGGATTTGAAAAAGTTAATTTTTTTTATATTTTATATAAAAATTTAAAAAAGTGTATGGAGATTTGAAAAAGGTGTAATGATGAGATGAAATGAGTTGAGGGGGGTTTGGTAACCAAACAGATTTAAAAAAGAAATTCTGAGCATATGATGAAGAGATAAGGAGAGAGAGGGTCTCCCTGCCTAATTCCTCTGGTGGGGGTAAAAGGGCTTTTGAGGGAGGCCATTGATCCACAGAGAGTAACTAATAGTTGTAACACATTGCATTACCAAATCTACCCAAGTGACAGCAAAGCCCATTCTAAGCATTACTTTATACAAGAACTCCCATTCCACACGATCATAAGCCTTACTCATGTCTAGTTTTATAGCCATAAACCCATTACTTTTTCCTTTTAGTCTAGTTTGCATAGAGTGTAAAAGTTCATATGCAATAACTAGATTGTCAGAAATTAATCTCCCTGGAACAAAGGCACTTTGAGAAGGTGAAATCAGGTTGGGCAGGATGGTTTTAAGCCTATTTGCTATCAATTTGGAGATGGTTTTATAGAGGACATTGCATAGGCTGATGGGTCTGAAGTCAACAACTGATTGGGGGGATTTCTTGTTGGGGATCAGAGAGATGAAAGTTTGGTTGATATCACTAAAGCCTTGGCTATTATTGAGTACTTCAAGGACAACTTCTGTTACTTTCTTGCCAATTGTGCTCTAGTGTTAATGGAAAAAAACAGCTGGGAAGCCATCAGGGCCAGGAGATCCAATAGGGTTCATGCCTTTAATTGCTGCTACCACTTCTTCTTCAGTGAAGGCCTTAGTGAGAGAGGAGTTCATCTCTTCACTTACTAGAGGCTGGACAGACTGTAGAGCAGCTTCAATATTCCTCGGATGAGAAGTGGAAAAAAGGTCTTGGTAGAAAGATTGAAAAGTCTTGGCAATTCCTTCTTGGCTAGATTCTACAAAACCTTCCTTACTTATGAACATTTTAATAGAGTTCACCTATTTCCCCTGAGTAGCACACTTATGAAAGAATATGGTATTTTTGTCCCAATCCCTAAGCCATCTTTGTTTGGCTCTTTGACTCCATTTTAGCTCTTCCTCTTCGAGGTACCCGTCTATTTCCTTTTGAAGTGACCTTATCTGACAACTAGATTGGCCTATGTTTGAGTCTTGTAATCTTCTAAGCTTCTCTCTCTTTTGATTAAGCAGTCTCTTTTATTTATGAAGACCTCCTTACTCCATGACTTGAGTTTTTCTCTACATACCTCCAAACCTTCTCGAGTGGCTTTGAGCTTTGATCCAATATAAATACTCTGATTCCATGCTTCTTGGATAAGCTCCATGCATCCCTCTCTTTTTCCCCAGGCCACTTCATATCTGAAAATTTTCTGTTTGGGATCTTCTTCCTAAGCATGATTCATACATTGGATTAGAAGTGGATTATGATTAGAATTCTGGCCAGGTAGTACATAGGCTTGATTAATTGCAAATAGATTTGACCATTCCTCATTTATCAGGGCCCTATCCAGTCTGGACTTCGTAAGCTCAGACCCCTCCCTTCTGTTGCACCAGGTAAATTTGGAACCTATGAACTAATGTCAACCAAACCACAATCCAGTAGGGCCAGTATGAAATCTTCCATTTGCTTGAAAGTGTAGGTATTAGAACCAAATTGCTCATCTTGGTAAATGATTTCATTAAAATCTCCCATACATAACCAAGGGATTTGGATTCTAGAGTGGATTAGTCTCAATAGGTCCTAAAATTCATTTCTTTTAGCTGTAATAGGTTGGCCATAAAAGCTAGTGAGGATCCTTCTATTAATCAAGTTAGTTGAGTCGATCAAGATAGTTAGTGATGATGTGAATAAGAGTCTAGCTCAGCATCCACCACCTCCTTCCATCGGAAAGCTAGTCCACCACTCCTACCAATACTATTAACCGAGAAGCATCAATCAAATTTTAGTTTGTCTCTAATGGTTTCAATCCTACCCCTCCTACACTTGGTTTCACTTAGAAAAATCACATCTGGGCTCATTTTCTTCACCAAAAGGTTGGAGTTCATGAACTGTCCGAGGGTTCCCAAGCCCTCAACAGTTCCAAGCTAAGTATTCCATGGGGATTGGCAGGGCTGGACTCTAGCCTCTGCCAACTTAGCTTGTTTTGCCCTCCTTGTCATTATAGGCCCATGCAGCTTTATCCCTGGCCATTTCTTTTGTTTAAGTCCATTAGATTCAACCATAATAGTATCAGTAAGGCCATGTAATCTGGGAGGGCCATGCACTTCTGTAAGCCCCAAGCCTCTTGCCCTTCTTTTCCACGTAGGACCTTTAGAGTGACTAGTGCAAACCAGTTAAGTGGGAGAGTTGTGGGAAGAGGAGCTAACCTGGGGGGTATCCCCAGATAGGACTTGCATTAGAACAGTCCTTTTGGACCATACTGAGGCCTTGATTTGTGGAGGCCAGAAGAGATATCACAGTTGCTTTTGACTGCACTTCAACTAAGAGTTAGGTTGTCACAACTTGTCTGAAGAGGGATGTCAAGTTGACTAGTAGGTTTGTACTTTCTACCTTTCCCAAGTAGAAGTCCACTTTGCTGGAAATTGTCAGAGCTTCCCATATCTACTTGCTCAAAGGCTGCTCTAGAGTTGCCCTGCGCATTAGGCCCCATCTCAGCCCTACTGTCCCCTGACTTGTTTTGGTGCCAACTTCCTGAACTTTTAGACTCACCTCCCTTCTTACCAAAAAATGAAGAACTTCTTAGCTGAGAATTGGCCCCAAGCCATGGTCCATATTGTGATACTGTTTCTTCATGTAGTTTCCCTCCCAATAGAGAGTTTGGACAAGAAGGACCAACGTGTTTGATTTCCCCACACTGAAAGCAGAATGTAGGCAACCTTTCATACTTGAAAGGGATCCAGTACCGTTTTCCTCCCATACTAATGAATCTACCACGCAAAAGGGGTTTGGAGATATCTCGTAAAACTCAGACCCTAAGGAAACTTCCCCATGCCATTCCACTTGCATCTACGTCCATTGATAGAACAGGGCCTACAGCTGAACCCAACCTCTCCCCCATAGTTTTATTCATGCCAGCAAAAGGTGGATCATGTAGTTGTAACCATAAAGGTTCAAAGTTAAAAACAATGTCCTTGGGTGCCAAACATCCTTCGCAGTTGAATAAGCACACTAAGGACCTGTCAAAAGACCAGGGTCTTCCCACTAAAACATGGTCTTTCTCTAAAGGATTCTAAAACTCTACAAAACTTCTATTAAAGTCGAGATCCTTGAACAAAACCTGGCCTTCCACTTTCCACGCTTTGCTCATCGTGGATCAAAAAGCACCTCTGTTTACCTCTTTGTTTGCTACCACTAGAACAACCAAGCATTTTTTGCTTTTCTCAATGGATAACAAGACTTCCTCTGTCGGGACAAGAACTTCTTGCTTCTCTTCTTCCGTAAGCCGTAAAGCCTTGTAAAGGTTGGACAATTCTTCTACCATAACTGTAAACCGGATACCAATCTATATCTAAACCAGATTAACCTCTTCGAACGAAGTTCAAGAGAGGACCTCTATGTTCTTAAAGAACAGTAGAGAGAAAACACCCCACCTTTCTAACCAAGAGAGGGGACAAAACATGCAACTTTTGAATAGCAATTGAGAATCTAACCCTAGACAATCACTAGATCCAACATCAAACTCCAGAAGCCCAATATAAAAACATATGCTTTCTAATATCATAATCTTCACAAGTTATCTAACAAAAATGAGTGTCTACCTAGCCATCAACTTAGCAACCCCTTCACAAATTTGAACCCAACCAATCCAAGACTCAAACACGATTTCAGTTAAAAAAGATCTAACCAAAATCTGCCCTCGACCTGTATATTCCAACAACATAGATAATTAAAAAATGATAGATATTTACAAGTTTAGTCCTAGCCTTAACCAAGTTTTTGACCCTAATTCTTGGTGGCATCCCAAGCAATGATACATCAAACACGTATACATAGAATAAAAACTACATTAGGAAAACTCAGGCAATAAGCAGATTGTGTAAACCAAACAGAGAATACAATAGAAATTCCCCAGCAACCAAATAGTGAATGTAGCAGTAAATCCATTGAAATGATAACAAACATAGATAGGACTTTTATATTGATAACAAACGTAGAGAATTGTTCTATCTCATAAAGAGGAGCTAACTAACATACTGTCAACAAACATTCTGCGACGTTCCATAGTTTCTAACCGAAAATTAAAAGTAGGAAATAAAATTTCAAGTCATAGATAATTCAACAAACCTCATGGGCACCCACCAATGCGTCCTCAAAGGCTCATGGCCCAATGCCTCCTGTTTTTCAGGGAAAATGCCAGGAAGCTTGTCTGATGCTTCGTCACCATTAATGTGTTGTAAGCATGGAGGTAATTTTCAGTTGGTAGTGGAGGATCCAACTCTTGCAATAATTTAACACACTGAGTGTGCTGATCAAAATGGGCATCGCTCTTGGAACTATGTGTACTTTTGTTGCGCTTCAAACCCGAAGTGGCACCCCCTTCCTCATAGCGCTTCTGTCTTGTTATGGAAGTCCAAGCTAGCTCTGACAGATAGTTGGACATCTCTTGCTGTAACCCAGTGGTGGCCCCTCTCCTTTGGCAACTTCCGTTTTTGGCCCGAAGAAACGGATGATTGCCCACATCTGATAATGAAGTCCATATCAGGACCGTCCATACCCACACCATCTTGATTGGCCACATTCATGCGATGGTGCACATTAGTGCGATAACGCATATCTTTATCAAGCTGGCACTCTTCATCACTTGTTGGGGGTGGCTGAGTTGATGCACGCCTAAGTGCCACAGTGGCTATGGACACCCTAAAAATCATGCAGAGCTCCTCATACTTTGGGCAGCCAGCGATGTGAAATTGCTTCCATTGTGGTTTCGCCTAACACATACGTAATAGGTAGTATTAATATTCTATTTGGTTAACTAGACATAAAATCAATTTAGTTCATCTATTTCAAATATTTCCAACTATTTAGTTACTAGCGATAAGTTGAGCCTATGTATTTTGCCCTTAAATTGACTACCATCATATACCCTTTTACCCACCGCCATGAGGAGTTGAGCATAAGCTGCATGGTCTCGGGATGTAATCCTCCCTCCCCTTATTGCACCAATAAGGGCGTCCGCATGCAATATGTCAATCAAAGTCTCCTCCTTCCCATCCATCCAAAGCTCATGATCAGTGTGTGCATTTTCTATATCATTCATGTGAAGTAGCTAATGATGTAGACAATACATATATGCAACATATTCTCGATGATTAAAATAAAAAATTTATGGGTTTGGAATTCACAAACAAAAAAACAACCATTTATTAGTGTAAAGAGGAGTTAATGTAATTTAAGAAAATGGCCTATCCCAAATACATGTATATATTTTTTGTTTGCATCATCAGCAAGTAGGAATACAACCTACCAATACAAAGAAAATGCCTCTTGTATAGTTGTTTATTGCATGACTAAACCAAACATCAATCTCCACTCATAAAAATTCTCATAAAAATAAAACACAATACGTTGATCCTCATAGTTCTGAAACAGGTTTGAAAAGTAAAAAAAAAAAATGAAAATTTTTTAAGAAAATTGTCTAGGTCAGAGGCAACATTGACCTAGACAATTTGGGTGCCTATGCCTTATGTACTGTTCAGGATTTTAAAGCCAAACATTCTAATGTTAGTCAAAAATCTGAGCTGAAAATATGTATTCTAAATGTGAGCCTGCAACATACACAAATTAGCAACTCTATTTTGGGTACAAATTATGAGAGACATCACTAAAGCTGGTCCCTCATGTAGTTCCCTACACCCTTCTTTATTTAAACTTTGACACTTAGCTTATAAAGGAGAAGATGGAGTAATAGTTAGAAATGTGATAGTTATATATAATGTTCAAAAATTAAATAGGAGAATTGAAATCTATGAAATTATTAATTATTGCATGTATTGAATAAAGTCATATATAATAAGTGTTGAATGAAAATAGTAAGGCATATTTTAAAAATGCAGAATTCTCACATGTCAATTTTAAGGAAATTTGATTTTTTTTTTTTTTTTGGGAAGACGAAAGAACTCCAATTTTATTGATTACCTCACTTATGGCGGAGGAAAACCGTGGTAACAAGTAGGACACTTGAAATTTACAAATAATCAGAATAAAACCATCCCATGCATTAAGAAAAACTTTAATAAATCCACCTAAACAATTAAACAATAAACCAAAAAACTCTACAATACTAGGCAAACCAAGAAGATCCAAACGAAGCAAACTTTTAACATGAAGGGGAAATTCATCAGAAGCCATATATATATACAATTTAAACCCTCCTCTCCCTGTCTTGCTAAAAAATCCGCCACTTTATTCCCCTCCCTAAATTGACGAGATACCATGTAATGAAAACCAGACATTACCTAGCTGCGTCGACTTCTTGGCACACCATAACCAATAGCAACATTGCTCCCACCACCTATTGAACGTCATGCACTGAACTACCAGCGCGCAAGTAGCTTTCCACCACACTTCTTTCGCTACAGCTCCTGTACATAAAACATGGTCACAATCCTCCCCACTACCCCTTGAACAACAAACACAATGGGATGCTAAAGGAATCCTCATCGACAGAACTCTTTCCTCAACTGGAAGGCAATTAAATCTAGCCTTCCACATACAAACAGACATTTTCTTTGGATGCAAATTACACCAAATCCAATCCAAATCTTTCAACTGTGGCCGCTTAATATGAGTACCTTTCCAAGCCGTTTTCATAGGAAAATGCCTGAAAGAAGAATGATTATCCACATATTCTAAAAATGAAATCTGTCATTCAAAATCGCTCGATCCAATCAAGCCCAATTTCGTGCATAACCCGTTTGTCCATTACATGAAAAGTTTCGACCTTTTACCGAGAGCTCTAGGAGTCCACATGAATTTAAACATTGGTTAAAATCCTCCATGGCTACCAGTGACCTTGGATTACCACCAACTAGCCACGGAACATCACTATCATGACCCTCCAGAGCTTGCCAAAGATCCCTCCTCTATAGATAATTGCATTTAGCATAAACAAAAGTTAAATACAACTTCTGATTTGCATACTCAAAGAATCCAATTAAAAATTGATCTGACATATCAACAATATTAACATCAAAGTCATCTTGTCACAAAAGCCACACCTTTCGCCCTACCACCTCATTAGAAAAATAAAACTGAAAACCAAGATAACTTGCCAGACTTGGTAATTTATCCTCACCTGAAATGGTTCCACAAAAGCCATAATAGACACATTCCATCTCTTAATTAAAACTTTAAGTCTCTTCTGCGACGTGCCTAATCCTTGCACATTCCACACTAGTACTAAACCAATCGTATATTAAATTCTGAGGGATGTTTCCCATCCACTAAGATTGTCACAACCCCACAACATTTTTATTTTTTAATCAATATTAGAAGCTTTCCCACACCAAATTCCACATTAGGCTCATATCCTCTTTCAACAACAAGCTGTTTCAGTGATTCTTCTTCCTCACAATCCGAAATATGACCATCTTTTCTATCAAACTCATGCACAACACCCCTGCCCTCTATTTCCTGAATGTCATCAATAATTCTCGAGGAACCTCCACCATCCGAGGCCAAATAATCATGTACATTACATCACTGCCTATGTTGTTTATCAGGAAATTAAAGAAGAATCCAGCATGTAATTAGTAATAGCAACACAATTTGCATAACTTATATTGCCATGTCAAACATCCAGCAATAAACAGAAAGGAAATGCAAGGTAAAAAATCCAACAACTGCTATAAGTTTTACCTCAGTCC
The DNA here is from genome assembly GCF_018687715.1 of Carya illinoinensis. Lineage (NCBI taxonomy): Eukaryota > Viridiplantae > Streptophyta > Magnoliopsida > Fagales > Juglandaceae > Carya > Carya illinoinensis. Next base: position 25,520,696 of record NC_056762.1, read on the forward strand.
AAGATCATGCAGGTTGCTTATAATACATAGAGTACTATGGCAACAAGTCAAGCAATGGAAAAGGATTAATAGGTAACCATAACTTAAGTGGGTGCCTTTGCCAAGAGGAGCGTAGCTGGTATGGCTATCAAGAAAACAATCACAGTTAGCATTATTGCATACAAAGTAATATAGGCAGTAACAGAAATAAATATATGGACACTGGAAATATGACTGTAAGCACCATTCCTACAAGGAACCATCTAGCCCTTGTACTCTGCCTAAGAGAATTCAACTATCTTGTATGAAAGCTAGAGAAGCATAAGCTTCCAGACAATGAAGAAACATACCATGACATCCTTAGAATGATGAAACATTCACTAAAACAGGTGCTTGAAGCAAGTTTACCATGAATTTCTCTAAGTCAGCCTTTAAAGCAAATGCAATTAGTTTCCTAAAAATTGTTTCATGATGTACGTATTAAATGGAATGGCACGTACCTATTAAATGCATTCTAACGAAAGGATTAATTACATGTCCAAAATTATTTGTACAAAATAAGAATTATTTCCATTTTATTATTTGAAATAATGGGCATAAACATATTTGAGCATCTCATGTATGTATATTAGCTATGAAGTCTAAGCTAATCCCAAAATATTTTTCTTATCTAATTAGCTTAAAAGGCTTCTTCACCTACCATTATCTTTGAAATACCTGAGCAATGATTCACATTATTTTAAGATAAGCTGCCAGAAAATCCCATTGCTTCCTATGATTTGACTAGTTGACCACCTTACAACTTGGGAGAGGCATATAAATAAATTGGCTTAAGGGTCTAATGGGTTAGGAACCATGCTTTAAAAGATATGTGTGAGAACCAAAAGATGACAATTTTCATGAATCATGCATTCCAGATAGTCCACCCCACTTTGTGGATTGGAAGATAGAATAGTAGATAGAGGAAGAATGGTCAAAATAATTGTGAAAAAGATGGGAACAAGAACATCTTAGACTGTTTTGGGTCAGATTTTATTGTGTATGGTATCTATCAAAGAGAGATCTCGAGTCTCTTTAGAGTCTCCTTAGGGATTTGGGGAGCTAGTCTCTTGTGTTTCCTTATGAATAACTTCTTGGACTCCTGTCACAACCTTGGGGGGAATGGTAGTGGAAACTACCATAGTGAGATTTCTAGAAATCCGAGTAAGTAAACAAATAACGTGTAACAGATATCATAAACATATGAAAGTAAACTCAAAATGAATGCATGGACATGAAACTTTACTTATGCATGTGACATTTTGAAAACACCACGTGCATCAGAACTTTCATAACCTTTTGCTTTTCATAAACATCATTTCATCATTTCATTTTTGTTCATTAAAACATACATGTGAGCTCGAGTTCTTATTCATTTAACATAGCTTAACATGTCTTAGAGCTCAAGGCCTTAATCTTTGACTTTAACATATAAATGGATACCTCATGGCTCCCATATGCACCATCTATTCCCCGCTAGTTATTGCATCAACCATTGGCCCACTTTGACCAAGGTGACTACGTCTTGCTTATAATCATTCTTGTTACGATAGTTTGCTTTTTGCCTTCAACGTAGGGCACCCACTAGCTTTAGGTGCAACCTCGCTCTAGTATCATTTTCTTTTAGGAACCATTTGAGGCCCATCGATAATACTTCATCGACACAGGGGTTACTACTCCATTTTAAACACTCTTGAGTGGACATAGGAGTTCCACTAGGGCATTTCCCCATCCTAGCCTATGGGGTCGTAACAAAACTTTTTAAAAGACTCTTCCTTTTAGAAAAGTTTCACAAACCCAATGCATGTGACATGAACTATGAAAATTTGAACTTTCATGGGACATATGCAGTACCAAAACTTAACCATGACCATATATCAAACAATTATGCATATCTATATACATCTCATGTTACGACTTGAAAATATTAGAATATGTGACCATGTTCTAAATCATAAATTCTAAGGCAATCGATTAACAAATATCTATGACATCACTTACATTATACAATAGCCAAAACCCATAAATACTAGTCATGCAAAAGAATAAATTTCATGTTTCCAAAACTTTAATCACAACATGCTAACCCTTTATATATGGTCAAGGCCGAAACCTCTTAGTCTTAAATACATGTTACATCCATTTTCATGAACTTAGAATCTTCTAATGTGTTTTACCAAAATTTCATCCATAAATCCTCATGTATAACTAAAACATACAAGTGAGCATGCATTGGATAAACAAGAATTTCATTGAGTATAGTCCATTAAAAGATTAGGTAATGCAACCATCTTCATGAACATTTCATAAACATGCCAAAAACTGAAACCCTAGTTATAGTCATCCATCTCATTTTCATGAAATAACAACAAAGAAGCATCATATACGGGCCATGGCCGAAACATGTGAGTGAATATATTCATGGAAAAGCAATCATTTCTTGATTAGCAGCTTAAAAAAGATTAGGCAATGCAATAACCTCCATGAGTATAGAATATTTCATGCAAATCTAAAACCCTAGTTTAGCCTTTTTATTTCATTTTCATCACATAAAATAACAACATATAACCATTACAATCATGAGTTGAACATTCACACAATAGATCTGATTATAACGTCATCATTTCATCAAGCAAAACCGTGCAACCAACAACAAGTTCACATAGCATATACATAAAATATCAAGTACAAGTTAGAGATTTACTTACAAAAATCCACAATCGAAACACAAGCAAGCTGAAAATATAAATATTAAAACATTAGGTTAGGTTTGTGAGAAACCCTAACCCATGTATATACATGTAAACTCATGGCATCTAGTCTAAGGAAAAACTTCCAACATTTTGTACCTCCACTCACCAAGTCTGAAACTTTCATCAACTTAAACTCTAGTTTAAAAACCCCAAAACCGTGTGTGTATTGGTATGAGTTCATGTGGAAAAATTCCTCATAACATGAGCTAACTCCCTCTAGCTTAAGTGTGTGTGTGTGTGTGCGCGCGCGTGAGTACAACTTCATGATGAACTTGCTAAAACTGAAAACTCCTCCTCTCAAGGCCATGTGTGATAAAATGGAAAAGTGGGCTTTTAGCTTCATACCTCTTATGAATCTCTCCTTATAAGTATCCCCTAGCCTTGCTTGCCTTCAAAATGGAATTTGAATGAAAAGACATCAATGGTGTTTGGTTGGTGAGAAAGTGAAAGAAAGTGGAGAGAAAGGTGGTGGCCAAATACTTCACAAGAGAATTCTCCAAGTGACTAAAAGGATATGATTTTTGGCACCCTCCCCTTTTTATAGGGATAATAAGCTTCTTGCATAAGCCTAACACATTTGCATCGATGCCAAGTGGCATGTCATCCTAAGCCTCTTCCACTTCCTCCATCATTTGAGGGTGTTGGAAACATAATAGTACTTTTGGACAAGTGGCACCTCTTCCACCAAAACTGAAACCCCTTTCGACTTTTGCGCTCCATCTCATGTCTTGGTTCAATGAATCTCATGGTCATTTGGTCTTTTCTCTAGCTAGGATCTCCCTCGATCTCCTACATGTCTGCATGTGTGCCAAGTGGCATGTGAGGAGTCTGTGTGTGCATGGTGGCCGAAATCTCCTTCTCTTCCCAAGGTGATTTTCTTCCACTAATATCTTGGACATTGTGTGATTGGTCACAAGGGTGGCAAAATGCCCTAGCCATCCACCTCAAGGGATCCTTCCAAGATTCTTTCTAGAAACCCTAGTAGGCATGTAGCCTATTCTTCCCAATAAGATCTTGTCCTTTCCCAAGACAAACTCTTCACCTATCCTTTTGCATGTTTGACACATGGCAAGAATCAAATAATTTCTTCATGCTTGCCGTCCCTCAAGTTCCATATTTTCATGCCTTTTCGTCTTCTCTCTTTGCATGCTTGGCAAAAATCTTGGTTGTCACAATATGTCTTCCACCAAATAACCAAGCTAATGTCATGAGATGAGAAATAGTATGTAGGCTATTACCTTGAAGGACCGTGTTTGAGGAGTCGTGGTCACTGTGAATACAATGCGGCGTTTAATGGTTCTCGCAAGGGTGGTGGTGCAATGGATGCAAGCAGTGGTGGTGACGGGTTTACGTAGTGGGTCATTTCCAATTTATACCGGATCTTGGAATGGAAAAAAGGATGGAGGGTGATTTTTTTTTATAATGAAAATCTTGAAAAGTGTGTTTCCCAAAGATAAGCAAATAGTGGGGATTTTCTACCCATGTTACTCGAGAAATAGTGTAGAGGGGAAGAGTCCAAAAATGGTTAGAAAATACATAACTTCATGAGGGTATTCATACCTTTATGGTGATTCGACGTCCTTAACGACCACCAACGCCGTCTTGGTGTATCACCTAGGGGTCGAAAATGATGCACCTTCGGCGGGGATGGGAATGGGTTACAGTAGATGAGATGGTGGGGATGGGAATGGGTTTTAGCAAATGAGATGGTGGGTTTTGGCAGGGGCAGTAATGAGATAAATTCAGGATTAAAAAATAAAGAAGATGATGGACGGGTCACACCAGCTAGACGCTTTTCAGTAATTATTGTTGAGATGTTAGATGTATGCTGAAAAGTTAAAAACCTCATAGATGAGATACAAAACGTGTTATGACCGTTTGGTTAGCCAGCACGACTCATCCATACAGTTGAGATGAGATACAAAGTGTTTGAACTGGCTATCCAAATCGGCCTATAGGGTTCAAGAAGAAAGTGGATTGAAGGGAATTGAAGATTGCGAACTGGAGTTAGGTAAAACTGGAAGATGTGAACTGGTCATGGGCGCATGGGCCGGTGGGCTTTTGGGTTCTTTGTTGGAGTTTGTTAATCGGTTTAGTAAAATAAATGGTTTATCTCTTTTATGTGTAATGTAAGGGCTCGGGCCCATAATGGATTGAGTTAGAGCCTTGTAGGGCCTTAGTAGGTGCCTATTATTTACATGTCTGTTAATTTTCCTAAGTGGCTAGTATGGTAACTCTTTCTTTGCCTAGAGGAGTTTGTTATAGATGAGCATATAACTCCTGAATCGTGGGAATTTCTCTTTTATGTAGAATAAATACAAATTCTCTCTCTTGGTTCTTGGAGGTCCTCACCCTCAAAGTGAGTATGGAAATCCCATCATCTTACAACCGTTTAACAGTTGGCATCAAAGGTTGTCATCCTCGACAACAATCCACCACCACCATGGTTGGGAGGACTCGTATTAATCAATTGTAGGAAGGGCTATGTGGGCTAAAGAAATCCACTGAATCCCAGTTGAAAACATTAGAAATAGAGGTGTTAGCCTTGAAAAGACAATATGATGCAGTAGTCCAACAATTAGCAGCATTGACATTGGAATTACGGAAGAGAAACTCAAGCCCTCATTGTGAAGAATCTTCATCAGGGGTGAGTCCGAGAGTCGAGGGATACGGTGAAGTTAATGGAGAAGTAATTCCTAGGTCAGAAATGATTGATTTCTCTTCTTTCCAAGGAGAAGATCCTTTAGGGTGGCTTTATAAAGCTAGCTAGTTCTTTCTATTTTATAATACTCTTCCATATGGAAGGGAATGCTATGATATGGTTTCAAGATCATGAAAATACTGGTGTTGTTACTGATTAGGACCTAGCTCCTATGATGACCCAATGGTGGACCTATCTACATTGAGACAAATTGGATCTATTAAGGAGTATAAGGTGAAGTTTAAGGCCATAACTAACAAACTTCGTAGACTATCTAACCCCCACAAATTGAGTTGCTTGCTAAGTGGTCTGAATGATGAAATCAGATTGTAGGTCATGATGTTTAACCCCCAAGATTTGTTGACAGCTTTCAGCTTAGCTAAGTTGCAGGAAGAGAATGTGAGGGTTGGTAAGAAGGGGATTAAGAATTTCACTCTAGGGAAAATAGACCATGGGGGTAACAAGGGAAGTAGTTCTCACCCAGGGTAGAGCATGAGTAAGGCTATAGTACTAGTGCAAAAAAATTAAATTCTAACCAGAAGAAGGAAAGGAGGGAAAGAGGGTTGTGCTACTGATATGACTCCAAATGTAACCTTGGACACAAGTGCGGAAACCTTAAGCTCCTTCTAATTGAGGAAGTTGAAGGGAAAGAGTTGGCAAAGGTAGAGGCCAACCCCCAAATAGTGAATGTTGAGGATAGGGAAGAGGAAGTATACAGTATTGAAGAAAACTCTAATCTTGGAGTCTCTCTGCATTCGTTGGTAGGCTTTTCAAATCCAAGAACAATGAGGGTGAAGGGAAAGGTGGCTGGGCAGTGGGTAGTGATATTGGTAGATTCGGCAGTACCCACAAATTTTTGGATAGCTCTATCTAAGAGAGCTAAAGCACCTATCTGTGTTGAAGAAAAAGTCCATGTTAGATTAACTAATAAAGACCAATTAACTAGTGAAGGTATGGGAAGGGATGTCAAGGTTTTGGTATAGGGAAACTACTTTATAATGAATATGTTTGTGATGGAATTGGTGGGATGTGATATGGTTTTGGGCATGCAGTGGCTACAATTCCTAGGTATTGTGACTTGGGATTTTAAGAAACTTACCATGAATTTTTCTATGCTAGGGCAGGTAGTTACTTTGAAGGGTTTGATCTCTTCCCAGCCACTAGAAGAAGGTTCATGCACAAATTGAACAAGTTAGAAAGAAGAGGAGTGATTTTTTAGATGATTAACAAGGAGAGTGATACGTTTAAGCAGTTTCTGATAGATCCCATCAAGGTAGTACTAAAGCAGTATAGTGATGTTCCTAGAACCAAAGGGACTGCCATTGGTTAGAGCACAACACCATGCTATTAATTTACTCCTAGGGACCAAGCCTTGTCTATAAGGCCATACAAGTGCCCATTTTTACAGAAATATGAAATAGAGAAAATAAGGAAGGATTTACTGGGCTCTGGTGATAAAACCCCAGCCAAAGTCCATATTCCTTTCCAGTTTTAGTGGTGAGGAAAACTGGTGGGTCTGGCACATGTGTGTGGATTATAGGGCCCTAAACCAAGTTATCATAAAAGACAAATTCCTCATCCTAGTTGTCGAAGAGCTGGTTGATGAATTAAGTGGAGCTAGGCTCTTTTCTAAGTTGGATCTCAGATTTGGTTATCACCAGATCAAAGTCAAGTCTGACGATGTGCACAAAATGGCCTTTCACACTCATGAAGGCCATTTTGAGTTTCTAGTCATGCCTTTTGGGTTGACTAATACACCCTCCACCTTCAGGGCTTGATGATAGATGTCTTTAGACCTTTCTTGAGGAAGTTTATACTGATGTTTTTTGACGACATCCTAATCTATAATAAGGGTAAGGAAGAACACTTGGAGCACTTAAGGCTAACTTTGGACATGTTGAGAAGGCACTAGCTCTTTGTTAAAGAGTCTAAGTGTAAGTTTGGATACTTGGAGGTCAGATACTTGGGCCACATTATTTCTAGCCAGAGAGTGAAGGCTGACCTCGAAAAATCACAAGTAATAGTGGACTAGCCTAGACCTAAAACCCTTAAAGCCTTGAGGGGCTTCTTAGGGCTCACGAGTTACTACAGAAGGTTTATCAAGAACTATGGGGTTATTGCAGCTGCACCTACAATATTACTAAAAAAAATTAGTGAAATGAGGAAGCTGAACTAGCCTTTACTGAGCTGAAGAAGGCAGTGACCCAATCTCCAGTATTAACCTTGCCAGATTTTTCAAGATACTTCATAGTGGAGTGTGATGCCTCAAGTAAGGGATGGGGGCAGTTTTGATGCATCAAGGCAGGCCAGTGTCTTTTTTCAGTTAAGCATTGAAGGGTAAGGCTCTCTTGCTATCAACCTATGAGAAGAAGTTGTATGCTCTGATCATGGTTGTCCATAAATGGAGGCCATATCTGTTGGGCATGTCTTTTGTGGTGAGGAATGACCACCATAGCCTAAAGTATTTATTAGATCAAAAGATTGGAACCCCTATGTAATAGAAGTGGTTAAGCAAAATGCTAAGCTATGATTTTATTGTGGAATATAGAAAGGGCTATATAATAGGGTGGCTGATGCCCTATCTAGAGTGGGAGAAGAGGATGAAATTTCCCTAGCTTTAATTTTAATTTCTTCCTTGGATTGGTTAGAGGAGATAAGAAGGGGTATGAAGGGGATCCAAAACTATAAGAACTCAGTCTAAGTGCTTGAAGGGGGGAGATGGACCCACAGTAATCAGTAAGAGTTGGGGTATTATTCTATAGAGGCACAATTTATATTGCTAAGGCTCCTGAGCTCAAGGCTAAATTATTAAAGTTTCTGCATTATAGTATGTGGAAAGGACACTCAGGAGGGGACAAAACTATCCAAAGGGCCCAAAGGGATTTTTATTGGTTAGACCATATTTTTCCCAATGGGTTATTGCAGACTCTACCTATTCCCTCTAAGCCATGGACTCACATCACCATGGACTTCATTGAAGGGTTGCCTAGTTCCTGAGTCTAGTACCTTATGGGTAGTGGTCGATAGGATGAGCAAATATGGTCATTTCATAGCCCTGGGACATCCTTATACTGCTAAGGCAATAGCTCAATTGTTTATTAAGCATGTGTTTAAATTGCATGATCTACCCTAATCTATTGTCTCGGATAGGGATAGTACTTTCATTAGTTTCTTATGGAGGAAGCTTTTCAAGGTTCAAGGGGTGCAATTAGAATTTAGCACGGCGTACCACCCTTAGATTGATGGGCAGTCTGAAGTAGTAAACAAGTGCTTAAGGACCTACCTAAGATGCTTCATTGGGGACCGGCCTAAGGATTGGGTAAAATGGCACTGGTCAAATGATGGTACAATACCACAACATCCGGCAACTAAGGTCACCCCCTTTGATGAACTGTACAACTATCTCCTTACCTAGATTAACATCCTACAGCCTAGGGACTGTAAGAACTGAAGAGGTGGACACATAACTTGGATCTAGAGATCTCATTACTCATATACTATGCCACAATCTCAGCAAGGCACAAGAAAGAATGACAAGATATGCTAATTTGAAATGGAAAGAGTAGGAATTTAAAGTAGGGGATTTGGTCTACCTCAATCTCCATCCTTACAGACAAACCTCGGTGGCCCAACAGCAAGATCTGAAGTTGGGGTTGTGGTACTTTGGCCCATATTTGGTGGAGCAATGCATTGGTGAAGTACCTTATCGATTGAGGTTACACCCAACCTCTTAGATCCACCCCATATTCCATATCTCTCAACTCAAGAAAAATTTGGGAGAGGGGAGGTCCCAAAGTCTATGATACCTCCAGTGAACTCTCAAGGGACTTTACAACTAGACTCAGAGTAGATCTTGGCTAGGAGAGTGCGACCCCTCAACAATCGACCATCTACTGAGTTGTTGATACAGTGGCAGGGGCAAGGAAGGGAGGATGCAACTTTGGAGAGTTATTACAAGCTTAAAAACACCTATCCACACCTTGTGGGCAAGGTGTTTTGGTCACATCTTCATTCACTTATTTCTAAAATCATATGAAATTCCCTTCATCAACGAAGACTCATACATACATATATTCCTTTGTAAACATTTATATACAGTTGCAAAATATATCTCCCAGTTTACATAAAGTGATGTACTATAGAACATGATCACAGTTACTTACCTAAGTCCTCGTGTAAATTAAGCTTATAGTGCATATCTTCAAGTGTTAAACAGGACCTATAAATATTCAGGTGATAGGAATAAATATCCTTTACGCTAAACTGTATGAGAAATATGCATCATGTAACTAAGTCTAAAGGTAACTCGTGAAATCTAAGTTCCTCAAACTACACCTCTTTCCTTGCTTACTTTGCTCGCCTAACATTTTACTCCTCTAAAACTTGTTCACCTGAAATCTTGCTCGCTGATCACTTTGCTCACCTTTCCTCACCTGACTCTATCTTTTCCTTTCCTCTCTCAACTTTTACATAGTTCTAACTAAAACTTACCCATCACCTAATACAAGCATAAACCTCAGTCTCCTACCCGTGCAACTCCATTCCTATGCACAACACTCACAATGTCTTTCATCGCTTCACTCCCCTACCCCAAACCTCTGATCATATATCTTAAAGTTTGACTAATGATCAACATAAGAAGGGAGGTAATCGTATGAATCCAAAAGGATGGGAGGAAACTTACTCTACAGTGGTGCAAGTAGTCGTGGGGTGAAGATGTGTCAACTTGTCTTCCTTTCTTTCTTCTTGTCTTGGTGATTGAATGACGATCAACAACAACAAAAGGCACAGTTACGAGGTGTCTCAGTATGGTAGGGGTGTGTTACGTTAGCCTTTATCCTTCTCTATTTTTAATTAACAACATAGAGTATATATGGCATGATATGTGTGTGTTACATACGTGTGATGCATGGTACACGTAATTCTTGGGTGGTGCATGAATGAGATCTCACTACGCTTGAACATAGTGACTTCTCAATAAAAAACACACTTAAACTTCTAGTGATTCTCGCAACATTGCTCTACTTATGCAGTTGATCCAGTCTGTAAGTCATAGTCAATGCACAATTCTAGCAATGCACAACAGCGAGAAGAAGAAGATGAGAGTGAAGTGACTATATATTTTAAATATAGAGTATGACTATATATTTTAAAGATTAAAGGTTAGATAAGGTAAGATTAAAGAAAAGAAAAGAAATTTATAATTTATAATTGCATGTGTTTGATGAGGAAAATGAAAGGGTCATATGAAAGTGAAAACAGTACCACAAGGTTGAGACTGATTGCAATGTTGAAATGCATCACTGGTGGTACACCTAGTGATGACCCATTCCTGAGGACCCATACCTTAGTTTTTTCTTTGTATTTCCCATCCTAGGCGAGGAAGATTATGAGGATGTTATGGGTTAGGATGTTGTTCAGGGGGATGACAACGACATTGAGGCTTGAGGCACCAAGAAAGAAAATTTGATCTTTATTTTATAGTTCCATTGAATTTGTATCCTTTGACATTTTATTTTTCATTTAATAAATGCTATCGAAGAAGGTTGTTTTGAGAGATTTCATTTTTAGTCAAGTATTCTTATTTTTTTATTAATTATTATGGAATCTTTTATACCTGGTACAAAAGTGTAATGTTTGAAGGTTTGTGATATCTAGTTCCTCTAAATTTACAAGATCTAGAGGGATGAAGAGTTACACATGAAGTCTTGCACCAACCATGAGTCACTCCATTCACGGACATATTTCGAGTCCTAACTATAGCTTAGCCTCTGAACCACTTATTTGCCCAACCGATGCCATGCATTGCCCTCTTGCCCAGCAACCACAGAACCAACTCCTTCTTGAAAGCCAAAGCACCCGAAGCTCAACAAAGAACCTAAACTCTTGGGACCGCCTCTCTCTCTTTCTCTCTCTCTCTCTCTCTCTCTCTCTCTCTCTCTCTCACTCTCTCTCTCACTCTCTCTCTCTCTCTCCATCTCTCTCTCTCATGCACACATATGTTATATCTTGGTAAAGTTGAAATTAATGCTTGTAAGTCTCGAGTCTTGTGGGTTAAGAGTTAGTCATACAGTTTGAGTAGGTAAGGGGGTTACAAGCATATGTAATAGGTCCATGCATGGTTTATGTGGTGTCCTTGACCCTCGGTAGTCTTCTAGTGAGGAAACCATAGTGCCTGGGATGCTAACTAGTTGGTTAGATCCTCCGTTTTCTAGAACAAGTGCACTTAAGGGCTATAGGCACGTGATTCGCAATGGTTTGTAACAGAATTAAAAAGTAGGGGGATTAGATATAGACTAATCTATTCAGTAACTGTAACACCCGTCCTTGTAGTGAGACCTTTAGAAAATAGTTTTAAGAAAGGCGACGGGAATTACTATTTATTTAAAACTTTTTCCTTTCATGCCAGGATACGAAAGACTCAATGTTTATAAAATAAAAGTTGTTTATTAATTTTAAGAGAGTTACAACGGAAACATTAAACTTTATAATTAAAAGTCTTTTGCACAAAACATTGTGTCTAGGCTTTCGTGCTTTTCCCCTTGGGCCGTGTTCGTACTGATACGTACTGCTCGTCTTGTCCTTGAGAGGGCACACATAAAAACTAAAATGAGTCGAAGACTCATAACATTACTTCATACAGTTAAAATATATTAACGTAGGTTTTCAGTCATGCGTTCATCACTCTATACATACTATACAAAAGACATTCGTTCAATTAAAACATTTCGAGGCGGGGTTTTTCTTGAAAATGATTTTCTTTAGTAAAACATTTATTTTATTTTCATAAAACATTTCCCCACGCCTCCTGCCTTCATTTTCTTAAAGAGTTTGAGCATACATACATTCTTTCTTAACATGCATAGATTTTTTCTTATCACTTTCATGGGCTGTTACACACTGCTATATCCCGTGTGCGAGGGTTAGTAGTCTTCCTTTAGACCTGGACTTCACTCGTGGCCATGGGTTAGGAATCCCTTTTCAGTCCGGGGGAAACACTGGGTGCACCACCAGTACTATTTACCCGGCATTGCAATCCACCCATTCATGGGTACCCTTTCATTCATTTATGTGGCCGTTACGTATTTTCATAGATCAAAGCATTTATTCATTCAGTCATTTCTTTCATTTCAGTCATTTCATTCCTTTCCTATCTTTCAGTCCATTCATTCATAAATGTCATTTAAAAAGCATGAGTTTAAACAACATTTTTCAAAGCATCATTTAAACATCATCTTTCATAGGGACATTTTAAAACATCAGTTCATACAGGCATTTTAAAACACTTTCTTCGCATCGTTTAAAGCATAAGACATAAGCATTAACATTTCTTTTTGTGAAAATAATGACAATAGATACTACTTATAGTCATCCATCACATGCATACACTTACATACTTGGTGTGCATAAAAAGGGGCTACCAAGAAAGGCCATTACATATATTGAAAATTTATACTTAGCATTCTTTCTTAAAACATCGTCTGTGTCATTTCGTAAAACATCGTGAAGGAAAAGCATTTTGTTTTCATTTTCATATCTTTAGAAAACCCTAGAAGGATATGAACATAATACTTACCTAGACTCCATGCCATACTCATTTCATGCAGTCTATTCATGTGCGTGTCAGATGGCAATCTACATGCATACACAACCTCAATGTCATCTCTATCTAGTACACAAGCAACTAAACTAGAAATAGAACTGCACTTCACTTGGAACACTCTCCTTCTATCTCATGCTCTTACATGCCACTTACTATGTTAAAACCTTTGGAATCCACTTACCTCTATCTTCTATGTCTTCCTTATTATGTTTTCCAAATTCAGCATTCTACTTCAAGGTCTTATCCTTTAAAGTGAACCTCCATGATTCATCTTGGGGTTAAGACATTAAGATCTTCACTTTGCTCTTTTGTTAACCGCATTCCATTGCATGACTCAGACCGACTAAGTCACGAATCCCAATCATAGACGGTACACTCGTCACTTCCTTTACGTATCCTAGCCCATACTAAATCCTCATTCCCATCCATACATGCCACATGACTAGAAGCTGGTGGAGGGGGAGATTGGTGGTGGGGTGGAGCTAGTGAGAGGAGGTGGTTGTGGTGGTACTTGATGGGGCTAGAGGCTGACGGCAACGGTGCAAGGTGGAGGCTTGTAGGTTTGAGGTGGAGATGTTGGTGGTGGCGGTGAGGCTTGGTGGCCGGAGGTGGCTTGGGCTGGAGGAGAAGAAGAGGCCACGGTGGACAGGAGAACTGCTACTCGTCGGGCTTAAGGGGAGAGGAAGGAGAGAGAGGGGAAAGGGAAAAGTGAGGGAAAAAGGAAGAGGTCTTAGGTATTTAATCTAGGCCCTACATCTTGGGATCTCCAAAATGATCTAATGGTGATGGAATTAAAACACTGAATTAACTTAAAAGCACTGATTTAAAAATGCGTAAACATTAATTTAACTGAAAACATAAGGAGGAGTTAAAATAAAATATTATTTTAACTAAAATTTAATTTATAAAATATGATCTTCATCCTTAATTAAATGATGAAATTTTGCTAATTAATTCTAAGAGAATAAAACCATTTAAATAAATAAGAGTTTTTAACATAAATTTAAGTCTCATAATATTTTTAAATGACTAAAATCATTTAATTAAAATATTTTTTCACAATTATAATATTTTTGGAGCTCTTAAAAAATATTATAATTGTCTTACTTAAAATCAAACTTAGTCTAATAACACTGGAAGTATCCCATATAAATATTTTCATAACATTTAAAATATTCGATGACTTTAAAATACTGGGCTTGCTTTAAAATCACTTAATATCTTTAAAAACAAGCCAATGAGATTCGACATGTGAAACGAGACTCGCGACCATAAAAGAGAGAAAGAGTGGGATATTACAGTACCAAAGATGTACTAAATAAATCTTCAATAATAGTAATAGCCATAAGTCACTGTCACTTTGTCTCAAATATAGTTATAACACATCATAAGTTCCTCACAAACATCAAAATGTGTAGAATCGGAGAGGTCTCCAAATTTTAACAAACATATTAAATACAAGATGACGCTAATGGAGACAGGCCTCTGTTGCTATTCTTTGGGTTGGCCCATCCTCAACATAATTCTCTTGGGCTATATCTCCATCAAGGTCTACGACTCCAATGAATGAAACCTCAAGTGGGACCACCACATTGAGATTTCTAAGAAATCTCAGTAAGTTAAAACCCATGACAGTAATAATAATGAGCTAGAGATAATGGCAATTAAAATGTATGTACTAGTTCATGTAAATAAAGTTGAGGGCCCACATATTTTGCATATGGCGAGGAATCACCCTCCGAACGAAACACATGTAATCCTAGGGATGGTGAGGAATCACCCTTTAAGCAAATCACACACATATATAAGCATGACAAGAAACCACCCTCTGAGCAAAACACAAAAATAAACAAGTACTCATCATATGTGTTTTAGGGTTTATGACATTAGGATGAATTATTTGGATGTGAAAATTATGAGGCTTTAGGGGATGCTTGGGGAATGACATGAGATGAGAAATCTGTAGTAGTGAAATGGTTTGAGTTATGATTTTTTATGAGATTTTGTGAAAGGAAGGAAAAAAAGTTGAATAAAAATATTATAAAGTTAAAATATAAGAATATAATTTTTTACTATAAATTTTGTTTTGAGATTTAAAAAAGTTGAATTATTTTTTGTATGTTTGGAAAAGTTGTAATGATTAGGTAATGATTAGATAAAAAAGTTAAAAACTTGAAATTGAAAAGTGTATGTTTGAGTGGTGTTTAAATGTTAAGATGTGATGAGACGAGATGAGATGGGATAAGATGAAACCATCTTAACGTCCAAACAACCTGTAAGTCTTTTAGGTTAAATGATATTTTGGTGTTACGTGGATTTTTATCTTGAGGACTTATAATTATTATGAGGTTTTAATTATTATTGAATACGTACGAGAGCCCATATGATGGTTATGGATTGAATATTTGTGATATCGGATTGTAGAATCAAATTAGGGTTTGCACGCATGCATGCTTCGAGAAAATGATGATTTTTAGGAAGATAGATTATTAGGTCATGGTGATGGTTTTGGCACAATGGATGTGCATGAAATCACAAGGTTATGTGAGTTATGGATTTACGTGTTTGAGGCATATGGTTAATATGTTACATTAGGTTTGACGTGAATGTGATCTGACTGCACCAAAAAGTAAGGATGATGGTTAAGGATTTTACGTGGAGTAGTCACTGAGATTGGATGATTGGATATTTATGAGGTCAAGTGGAAGTTAACTGAGGATACAATATTCGTCTAAGGTCACAAGTATTCTCATTAAGTAAAGTTATAAGTCTTTAATTTATTGATGCACTTAAATAGGAAATAGATGTAATTACATGTCAAATGTAGGCGTCAGTTGACGTGAATGTGATCTGACTGCATAAAATGTATTATTTTGCATAAAGGTGATTTTCGCATAAGGAACAAGGTAAGTGACTATGTTCATACCGTTATTACTACTTATTGTAAGCAACATGTCATTTTTGCAAACTATGCGGTAAGTACATGTTTAAGGATATATATATATCGATTGTTCGTTAAACGCCCCTTTTCATGTACCCTTGTTATTACATGTGATGCATGAATGTTTGATGGTTTATTTGTAGTATCACTATATATCAAATGAATGAAAGATAATGAAAAGGAAGATTTAATAAAAAGGAAAAGAAATGAATTGAAATGATTGTTTGACTATTTCGAAATACTAAAAAGAGCCATGATAGTGAAGACGCTGCCATGGGCAGATGGCAACACCAAAATGCATCACTATTAGTGATGGTTTGTGTGTAGTATCACTTTATATCAAATGAATGAAAGATAATGAAAATGAAAATTGAATAAAAAGGAAAAGAAATGAACAAAAATGGTTGTTTGACTATTTGGAAATACTATAAAGAGCCATGACAGTGAAGACAGTGCCATGGGTAGATGGCAACACCAAAATGCATTACTGGAAGTGCATCTAGTCATTTCCCATTCCTAAGGAGGCTGGGTTCTTATCCGTTAGCCATGGAAAGAACCATAACCGCAAAGGTTACTAACCCTAACAAATGTGGGTCAACAGTGTGTAGCTGGAGGTCATAGATCCTACGAAGTGATGAGATGCTGACGTGGCAAGGGTTGAAATTCTCTCTTGGGATTACGTCGCCTTAGGGTTTCTGCATGGTGATTCCTGTGGCGCCTTCATCTTCCTCAGAGGCCCAGTCGTCTGCTGTGCATGGAACGGTGAATGGAGTTGCACAAGACACATTGAAGAACACTGCTGGGGTTGGTTTACGGAGAGGATATGTAGATATTGTGGTTAATTGACCACAACCTTTGCCATCCATGGGGATCTCAATTTGTGAACCCAGGTTTGCTGAGGGAGAGATGTTCTTTACGTTTTCTCCGGCTAAAATTGCTAAATTGGCAGAACCGTTTTGGTTTGCGATTATTCTGAAGTTTCAACATCGCCGACCATCCCTTGATCATATTAGAGTCTTTATTAAGAATAGATGGGGTGTAAAAGATATGCTAGTGGTTGGCCAGTTATGTAACCCTCATAATATTCTGGTTCGGTTGATAAATGAAGATGATTTTGTGTCTGTTATGGCTAGAGGCAGTTTGGATGTTGATGGCGTTCCCTATAAAATCTTTCATTGGACCCCGAGCTTTTAATGAAGATGATGAATCTCCTTTGGTCCCTGTATGGATCACGTTACTAGGTCTTCCATTGAATTATTTTTAACCTTCCATGTTAAAAAGTTTTGGAGATGGTTTTGGCCGAGTTTTGAAGTGCGATAATGCAACCATGTGTGTTACTAGACCGGAAGCTACTAGAATGTGTGTGGAGATGGACGTTTCAGTGCCGTTGAAATCTCACTTTTGGATTGGACCGCCTGGGCTTGAGAACAGCACTACCAGGAAGTTATCTTTGAGTATATTTCGGCATATTGTAACTGGTGCCGCAAATAGGGGCATGGGGAAATTCACTGTAAATCTATGGAGAAGCATAACATGAAGGGGAAAAAGAAAGTGGTATAGGTTGATGACGGTAAGGGGGTTGAGACCAAGGTGTGGAAGGTGGTAGGTGAGAAAAAAGCAGATAAGAAGATTCAAAAGGATGGAGAGGGAGAGAAGGCTCGATCGAACGTAAAGAGGGAAGAGATTTTGGCACGTATTTGGCAAAAGCAAAGTTCTGTAGAGTCTGAAAAGATGGAGGTATTGTTTATTGACTCTGATGGTGTTTTATTTTCACATAATCATGTTCTTCTGGATGATAAGCCTATGGATATGCAAGTGGATAATCGGTTTAATGCTAGCGAGACAGAACAAGATGCAGATGGTGTTTGGAAGGGTCTGTTAGAACTGGAAGTTACATTGTCTTGGTATGAGAAATTTGAGACTATGGTTGATAAAGGGTGTGGAGATGCTTTGGTAGGGATTTGTGGGTCGCCTAGAAGCTCTTTAAAATTGATTGATGCAACTCTTGAATGTGAATTATGCTACAGTGTTAATCAGACCACTACGTTGGGTAATGTTTACTCGGAGCATCCTTTGTTGGCTCATTCGACGTCAGATAATGATAATGAGAATGAGATTGAAGAGTTGGAAGGCAAATGTTATGAGTCAGATAGACATATGGTGGTAAAGCAAAGAAACCTATTGTTGTTCTTGAACGGACAACGTGCTCCAATAGACATTATTAATTGATGAATATTCTTGTATGGAATATTAGAGGGTTTTGTTCGTCAAAGGAAAGTTTGCTGCGTATTCTAGATAAATACCGTCCATCAATTGTAGTAGTTTTAGAACCTTTTCTTTCAGTTAATAAATGTACCCGTTGAGCAAGGTGGCTACATCTTCCTAATTTCTGTAATAATGTGGAAGAGGGAGGTAAAGTTTGGCTGTTCAGGGCAAATGGCATTGACTTCTAACTGTATTCAGTGATGGCTCAAGCTCTTTCAGGTTGGTTTTCCCATGGTAATTCTTGAGTTCTGGCAACTTTTATTTACGCCAATTGTTTTCAAGAGCATCGATGTATCCTTTGGAATTATCTTAAGGATCTAGATGTTGGTGGTAATGTGCCGTGGTTTCTTGGAGTCGATTTCAATATTATTCGGTCTGAAGGAGAGAAAATTGGTGGTGTTTGCCGTTCCTTTCGAGGTCATGATGAATTCAATAATTGTATTCAAGCTTGTGGTCTGGTTGATATCCCTTATTATGGTAATCGATTTTCTTAGTGTAATGGGAGGATAGGGGGTGGACGAATTTGGGCTTGACTTGATAGAGTGTTGGTGAACACTAGCTTCTTATTGACTTTCCCTAATGGTCGTTTGGAGTATCTTCCTCGCACATCATCTGATCGTTGTCCAATGGTTACTTCTCTTTTGAGTGACAGGAGGGTTGGTCCAAAGTCTTTCCGTTTTCAAAGAATGTGTTGCTCTCATGAAGAGTTCTTAGTTGTGGTGTGTGAGTGTTGAACTAGGATTTTCAAGGCTGTCCGATGGTGAAATTCAGTAGAAAGTTAAAAAAATTGAAACAAGTATTGAAGAAGTGGAATAGGGAGGTCTTCAATAGAGTGGAAGTAGATCTTAAAGTCATTGAAGAGGAACTTCTGGAACTGGAGAATAATGTTCAACAAAATTATACCCAAGATATGGAAGTTGAGCCCTTGAGATGCAAGCAAAAGCATGTCCAATATTTGCATCGAGAGGAGATTATAAGGTGCCAAAAATCAAGAATTAAGTGGATTTGTGAAGGGGATGAAAACACGGCATTCTTCCATGCTTCTCTTAGATGCAAAAAGAAATTTAAAACACTAGAGAATATGATTCTTGAAGATGGTAGCACTCTTGATTCTGGTGTAGTAGTCATTGAGGGGGCTGTAGATTTCTTCCAACAGCAGTTATTCACATCGGCAGTGTCCCTTGAGGATCCTAGTATGAATCTCTTAACTTCTGTTATTGCTGAGGCCAAAAATCAGTCACTTTGCAGAGTTCCAAAAATGATAGAAATTAAGGAGGGGCTTTGGTCTATCCCGCAAGATAGTAGTCTGGGTCCTGATGGTTTTTCTGCAAGTTTTTTCCATCTTGCGTGGGATATTATCAAAGAATATTTATTGCTATTGGTGATTGAATTTTTTGAGGGGAAGCCGTTAATCACTTTCTTTGGTGCCACCAACATTGTGTTGATCCTGAAAGTGGATGACCCAAGGGGTTTAACGCAATGCCGACCTATCAGCTTATGTTCTGCTGTTTATAAAATTCTTTCCAAGGTTTTGGTGAATTGTTTGGAGCCTATCATGAAGAAACTAATTTCTGATGAACAATCGACCTTTATTAAGGGTCGAAGCATTTTCGATAATATTTCTATTCCTCAAGAAATGATTCAGAGTATGAATAAGAAAGTGAGAGGTGGTAACATAATGATTATAATTGATATGACAAAGGTGTACAACATGGTGAATTGGAGGTTCTTGGTGGAGGTAATGAAGAGATTAGGTTTTTTGGGATCATTGGAGGGGTTTGATTTTTAATTGTATCTCTTCACCTATGTGTTCTATTATGCTTAATGGCTCTTTGAAGGGTTTTTTCAAACCCTTTCATGGTATTTGACAAGGGGATTTTCTCTCGCCATATCTTTTCATTTTATCACAAGAGTTACTTTCTCGGATGATCAATGATGATTTTCAATAGGAGAAAGTGAAGCCTTTTAATGCTAATGGAGGTATTTTGATTTCTCATTTGTTTTATGCTGATGATGTTTTGATTTTTGCAAATGGAGGTAAAAGATCTCTAGTGCAGATTATAAAGTCTTTGCAAGCGTATCAATCTATGTCAGGGCAATTGGTTAGTCCGGTCAAGTCCTCTATCTTTTTCTACTCTAATTTTCTGGTTGCTAGGAAATTAGCTGTTTTGAGGATAATGGGGTTTATGGAGGGTAAATGGACGTGCAACTATCTAGGGGTCCTGTTGCATGTGGGACGAATTACTATCAAATTACTTGACCCTTTGTTGTTGAAGATTTAGAAAAAATTGGCTGGTTGGAAGAGTAACATCCTTTCCTTTTGGGGGTAATATTACACTTTTCAAACATGTTTTATCTAGCATGCTAATTCACGTTCTTTTTGTTATGAATTTACCTAAAGGTGTCTTCAAAGCCATCAAAAGTATTTTCTCTAGTTTTCTCTAGAATTCAATTAATGATAAAAAGAAAAGAAAATGGGTGTCTTGAAAAAATATATGCTTGTCGGTTGAGGAAGGGGGTCTGGGCATTCGGAACCTTGTTGATGTTCAAATGTCTTTATTCATGAAATTTGCTTGGAAATTACCGGAGGAAAAATCGGCTTGGGCAAATTTTTTTCAGAAGAAATATGTGGGTGGGAAGCACCCAGTAGTTCTTTCTAATTCCTTAGGATCAAGATTTTGGAAAGGCATCTTGTCAGTGATGTCAATTGTGCTAAAAGATTCTCTTATCTTGGTTAGAAATCATGATTGGAATTTTTGGTTTGACAATTGGCTAGGGGATGGGGCCATTGCGAATTCGGAAGATGTTAGTGGAGATGAAAATTTATTGGTGGCTGAAATCCTAACTAACTCTGGTTGGGATGTGTGTAAATTGCATATGCTGGTGTCGGAAGGGATGGTTGAGAAAATAATTGCCTCGTCGGTTTAGGTATTAGGTGGAACAGATGTACGTATTTGGCAGCCGAACCTAGATGGTACTTTCTCTACTAAATCTGCTTGGCATCTCATTAGAGCTCAAGGGCCAGTTTGTCTATGGAGAAAATGGCTTTGGCATAAATTGGTTCCTAAGAAAATGTCATTTGTTTGTTGGTGTGCTAAAAAACAAATGTTACCTGTGGATGATATCATTGTTAAGCTAGGCATTCCTCTAGCTTCAAAAGGCCACTGTTGTGTTTTACCACAAGAAGAACCTATTGATCATATCCTTTGTAGTGGTGGGTTGGCTGCTATGGTTTGGAGTTATTTTGCAGGTGTTTTGGGGGTTTGGTTACCTTAGCTCCAAAGATGGAATGTTGTTATGAATGTTTGGTGGCTTTGAGCATTGGAATCTTCTCAAGCAGGGTGTTGTCGTGGTATTCTGTCGATCATCATCACGTGGGCTTTGTGGAGAGCACAGTGTGACAATAGAATGGAAGGAAAGAAAATTGATTGGAAAGGTGTGGTGCGGTGGATTAAGTTGATGCTAACTGATATTTTTTCTCTGCATCAAAAATTTGATAGACTGCACTCGCACGATACCAAAGTTTTATAGGAGTTAAATTGTCCAATTGCTCATGTTGTCAAGAAAAGTATGAAAGTTGTAGTTTGGACGAAACCGAGTAGAGGGTAGTATAAGCTAAATGTTTATGATAGTTCGCTCAGAAATCTTGGCTTAGCGGGTGGAGGAGGGGTTATTAGAGATCATGCTAGCCGAGTGATGGCGGGATTTGCAACTCATTATGAGCAGTTTTCCAATAATGTTTGTGATGCCCCCAAATCCCCACGTACGGACACGGGGAAATTGAGACGTCCGGATGGTGACATCACGGGTCACCATCCTATCGCTGAGTGCCAAGTGTGTGTATAAGCAACAAATATACACGAAGAAACACGCAGCGGATAGCAAAGTCATAAACTAAGTACCAGAATTTTTATAGTTTACTACAAAGCTGTTCAAAACATACATAATAAAATATTACAAACCACAAATATAGTTTCAACATCAAACTACAAACATAACTCCAACTTAGAACTCTGGCAGAGCCACATCCTCAGGCTCAGCCTCCTCCTCCTTCTCGATCTCTGCATCAAAATCTAAAGTACCAAAAATGGTGCCGCAGGTAAGTAAGATCCAAACGCCACTAGATAAAAGTATATTAAAACTCAAACAATATGCATGATGGAATGCCAATGCACATAACTCGTAAAACCATATTTTTCCACGCACGCCAAAAATCCCATTTGACCCCAAAAACATATTACTTTCCAACTCATGCCAAAAATCTCATTTGGCCCAAAACCAACTCATATTAATATCCAATTAATCCGAATGCACCATAACCTCCCCTAGGGGTCATCCGCACACCCTGGCTTCTGTGACACACCGCGGGTAACGACCACGCGTGTGACACCTAAACGAGCGATGCCCAGTTCCGCGCCCCGTGCGTTTGTAGCCAAGCATCCTCTAGCCCTCGCCAGCGAAGGGCCACGGAGTCAGTACGAGAGCGTTATCATCCTGCCTGCTCCCGTTGTCGCCCAGCGACAACTCAGGGGACGTCACTCAGTATATTATGCTCCCGATTGACCAGAGGAGCTCCACCGAGATAATACCCCATCCCGGCTTGGGGTCATGGTACACACGCACCCGAAAATCCATTTACGCCAACAAGACATGATTTTTCTCAATTAAATAAAATGCACGTGCATGCACTATGTAAATGCAACCTCAAGATACAAAACAACCAACCAATCACAAATCCACAAACCAAACAGCTCTGTCCTCAATCCATCCGACCTCCGAACTCCTTAGACTCAGTTCGGAATTATCCAACCAACAATCAAATAATTATTGTAAGAGCAAAATATATTTAAATCTAAAAGTAGAGTTTGAAAAATACTTACAACGCTATAAAGTATTTTTCAAAAGCTCGCGGCGTTGCAAACGGCGGAGAAAAAGCAACGTAACAGTGCATTTTACACTGTGGCCATGGGTAATAAATTACCCACTTTCGAACGGGGACAAACCAAGACATGAAATTGATAGGGAATGACCTTGAGATGTTTATGAAGTTAAAGGAAGTGAGCTTTGGCCGTGGGTGGCGGTGGAAACGGCGGTGGAAAAAGGCCAAATCGGAGTTGAGCTCGTGGGAGCTACTCCGGCAACGGATCAAGACCGGAAATGGGTGGGTTAGGTCGGCAAGAGGTAGGGGAAGAAGTGGTGAAGAGATGGTGGTCGGAGGTGGAGCGACGGCGCCAGAAACGGCTCAAAACAGTGCAAAAAGAAGGGGCTGGAGGAGGCTAACGGCGGCTCGGATGGAGGAGATTTTTGGTGGGGGTGTTCACCTGCCAGAGGGGGACCGAACGGTGGGGGTGGTGTTGGCCACGTCGGTCGGCGGCGGCGGGTCTGGGTGAAGAAGGCTGACGGCGATGGGAGGGAGAAAGGGAGCTACTGCACGCGCGCGGGAAGAAGAGAAAAAGAAGAAGAAAAAGAAAGAAAGAAGAAAGAAAAAGGAAAAAAGAAAAAAGAGGAAAGAAAAAGAAAAGATGAGGAAAAAGAAATGAGGTCCAGTCCTCACTTCCGGAATCTAAAAACTGACCCGACGAAAATAATTTTAAAAACATAAAATGACTAAAATAAATTAAACACCACATCAAATAAAATAAAAATCAATTTAAAATATAATAATTTAAAATAAAAGAACTATTATATTAAATAAATTAAAAAGCTCATTCAGTGAAAATACACGTAAAAACGGGTCATCACAATGTTGCTGGGGGGAGAGCTTTAATTGATGGGTTAAAGTTGGCACAACAATTGGGTATTCGAGATATATTGGTGGAGTTTGATTCTAAAGTTACTGTGAGATAGATTGAGGCCGGTAAATGCAATTTATGGTATTTGTGGGACTTTTGGGATGATATCAAAAGATTGTTCTATGAATTACATTGTTCCATTCGTCATATTTTTAGAAAAGGAAACATGGTTACAGACTATCTTGCTAAAGAGGAAGCTTCTAATAGATGCAAGTATTTTATAGGGCTTGACCTTGATAGGGGAATCCTTCGTGGGCTACTACGTACAGATTTTTGGGGACTTCCTTATATTCAATTGTAATTTTTTGTTCTCCATTTATTCGTTGTTAGTTCTTTGCTTCTTTAGGTTGGAAAATTTTTGGATCACTTGGGTTTTTGGTATTGTTTTATATTTTTTGTAAACTCTCAGGAGAATGTTTTGTAACCACGGTATTTATCCGTCATATGTGAGGGCTCTTCAATAAACTTGGGACGTGGCTATTATTTGGGTGACTACTGGCTCTTCTTAAAAAAATAAAAAATAGTGTGTACCTGGCCTGAGGTTAAAAAGGAAGGAATATTAAAGCATAATGAGTTTTTATGAGGTTGAAGATTTATGAGGTTAAATGAGGCATTTTGAGGTGGACAATGACTAAACGTTAATACATGACTAAATTGCATGACTGAGGAATGTATATATATGTATAAATATGCATGAAATGTGAATATGACTATGAATGTGATTGCATGATCGAAAATCCATGTTCTTATATGTTTATAGTATGAAGTAGTTCGTATTAAATATTCGACTAATTTTTACTTTTAAATATGTGACTATCCTATATGATGCTTAAAGTGAGGTTTGAGTTGTAGGACGAGGGAGAAGAGGCAGAGGCCTAAATTACGTAGAGCAGCAGAGGTTTTGCTTTATGCCTATGATAGAAATGGGTTTTGAGATATTTTTGTAAATACTTTTTTTTTTTAGATTTTACAAAGAATGGGTTATTTTATGAAAGTGAATCTTTTACACCTGGCACTCAATTCATCTAACTTTAAAATCTTAGGAAAATAGTGTTACATTTTGGATAAGTCCATAAAGAATAATTTATTAAGGTTGGTTAATAATTTTAATTAAGTCTCTATAGGCCCAAACTTTAAGATTATATTTTCAAAAAATTTGGTTGTAAGTGATTCTGCGTAATAATACGTACACTCATCTAACGTGATTGGTCAAAAAGCCTAACTTTAATAAAAATGGTGTCAATTTGAATTTTAAATATGAAGGTAACAATATTGGTACATAGATTGGTATGTGAATTCGTTTGTACGTAATAAAACTCTTATTTTTTTGTGAAGAGCGGAGTAGCATTGCTTATTGTTACCGTTAGGCACTTTTAGTTTTTTTTTTTAATTTTCCTTTTCATATTTTTTATTATATTTAAATATTTTTAAAAATAAAAAAATATACTAATATATTTAAAATCACTTCCGTAATTATTAAATAAATAAAAAAAGTCTAAGTAGTCAACCAGAGCGGTTAGGTTTGAGTGGCAAAGTAGCTTCTTTCTTTTGTGAATTATTGTTCTCTATTTTCACACAGTGGGGTGTCAATAATTTACATAAAACTAAAATACTACAATTCATTCCGAAGGGAGGATGGAAACTTTAATACGGTTTTTTTTAAGGTTGACTTCGATATTAGTTCCTGATTTACTGTGTCGATGGCGGGCGCCTGACGGAAGCAAAATTGCCTTAGAAGATATTTGGTGACGAACTTATCGTGTTAACAGGTTAAAAAGTCGCCACTACATTTACTCTAAAAATAATGGTTAAAGAACTCAAGGAAATTTTGTATAGAAGATTCCCAGTGGTCACTAAAATCCAACAGCCACTCAATTTTTATCTGAAGCAACAAACGCATATAGTGCCCCTACAGTGTAGAGAGTGGAGGTTAGGGAGATTTCTATGATTCTATCGACCATGGCTGCAGTGAAATACGGGATCATTGGGGTGGGAATGATGGGCAGAGAGCACCTCATCAATCTGTACCATCTTCGCAGCGAAGGCGTGGCTGTTGTCGCCGTAGCTGACCCCCATGTCCCTTCCCAAAAGCTAGCCTTAGAATTAGCTCAATCCTTCAATTGGACACTCGAGGTATAGCTTCTAGACTGCTTGAAGTATTTATCTTATCTAGAACTTTTGGTATCACCCGGAACTTTGGGATTGCCACCGTGATGAACTTTGATAGTTTCCTAAAGCCTGAGACTGTTATGTTGGGGTTGGGAGCTTGCCAATCCTCTATCTTGAAAAAATTCAATTACTAATGAAGACATTTTAAACCGTGGGGATCTTATCTTCGTGCTTATTTGAGAATTACAGCCCTTGCAAAAAGTATTATTGACCTTTAAGAGTTGTGAAGGTTTTTTCAGGACACCAGATGCTATTGGACAGCGGTCTCTGTGATGTGCTGATTGTGTCATCTCCAAACATGACCCATTATGAAATCCTTATGGACATAATCAATCACCCGAAACCCCATCATGTGCTAGTGGAGAAGCCATTGTGCACCACAGTCTCTCACTGCAAAGAGGTCAGTCATTTGTACCATCATTAATGCCGCTCAGTTTTTTGATACTAATCTTTCTTAAACCCACGATTATTGCCCACATCGAGCTTGTAACTTGTCATGGGTTAGAAATTTATGGACAGTAAAATAAATCAATTACTCTGTATATAAGTTAGACAAGCAGCATCTGAACATGATGCAGCCTCATTTTGATGACAACATCAAAGAACCAAATTATGTTTAACTGAATATTCAATCATTATCACAATCTCTTATGTTTTGTGGTCGCTAAGTTGCGAGGGCAGTAATTTTGGAGTTTGGCTTAGGTCAATGACTTGTGAGTTCAGAGATTAATGGGATGATAAACATATACTGAACAATCATGAAATATAAAGCAATATTTCACAAAGTGAAAGATATTTGTACTATGATTAAAATAGTGTGTCCACTTCCAAATGATATAGGGTTGGTGGGATTCACATGCAAACTGAATGGGAAATATTCAGTGACAATACTACTTATCAAGAAAAAATATTCAGTGACGGTACCTGCTGATGTGAGTTTTGTTAAATTTTGAAATATTACCAAAAAATAAAAAATAAAAAGGAAGAATATGAAATGATTCCATCCTAATGAGCCACATCCATGACATAGAAGCAGAAAGGGCTATGATTTCTTTTTTATTTTCACTTGGATTGCTAATATGGTACAACTTGTTTGGGCCAAAATTTGGGGAAGAACTTTATCACAATTTTCTTTTTAAATGTGATGAAATAGTTTAAAAAAATATATATGAAAATTTAAAGAATTATAACAAATATATTAAATGTGTCAGAAGTTAATCAGAGAGAATTATGAATCATTGACCAGAATGGTACATCAGGTTGTTGATTGCCTTCAGCTATTATTTGTATCTTGCTAATGGTAATTTAACTTGTCTGTTTCTATGTGTGCATGTATTCAGCTATCTAATTCTTCATATTAGCATACCAACCATACAATTGACAACATATCCTGTTATATGGTCGATGCCTATACTAATTACTGACATTTCAGTCTTTGCCATTTAATGGGTTAATTGAGGTCTCAAAAAACTCACTGAAAGATTGATTGTGGATGAACTTTCCCTAAATGGTGGGGAGAATGCAGGAAAGATGCTTAAAAGTTAATATGCGCGCTCACATAAAAATGATTTGTTTCCCTTGTATGCTAGAACCCAAAACTGATTTGTGCATTCTTGCCAAATATGAAAGGTATTTTTCTTATTAAGATCCTATGAGTCCACTGCTTACATGTTACTGTAATACACATGTATTTACTCAATTCACTAATAATGTTCCTCTGGATATGGTAGTAAACAGCCTGATTATGCTCTCATCTCTCTCTCTCTCTCTCTCATCCTTGATGTATGTCATATAGTGTGTCTGGAATTAGGTTGTAAATGCTGCTGGAAAGAGACAGGATATGCTTGTACAAGTTGGTCTGGAGTACAGATACATGCCACCTGTTGCTAAACTGATAGAAATAGTTAAGGGTGGAAATCTTGGACGGGTTAAAATGGTGGCAATCCGGGAGCATCGCTTTCCTTTTTTGGTCAAGGTATGTAAGGCAAATCTTTCCATGTTTACAGCTTAGCAATCTTTCTGATAGACCTATTGTTTTCATAGGTGAACAATTGGAACCGGTTTAATGCCAACACAGGAGGAACATTGGTAGAGAAGTGCTGCCACTTCTTTGATCTGATGAGGCTGTTTGCAGGGGCAAATCCTGTCTGTGTGATGGCTTCAGGAGCTATTGATGTTAATCACAAGGATGAAAGATATGATGGAAAGGTAACTTCGATATGACACAAAAATTGGCAAAGATGTTATAAACACATGATATGCTGTAAGAAACTTAGGTTACACATTCAGCAATCTATTAATGTTTTGGAAGGGGTTGTGTTTCTCCAGAAAATAGAAAGTCATATACCCAACTTAATTTGAATCGTGCTTTCAAACCATACCATTGTTTGCTAGCTAGTTGAAACCAGCCCCCTGCTTGCAAAATGGAATTAAATACCCTAGTTATATGAGATGTGGGTACTTGAAACCAAACCTCTTGGAGATTGTTAAAGAAGCTTCAAGACTTATTTTGCACCATTTGGATGAACACAGGTAATATATTTTCATCTGGAAGCTTAGCTTTTAAATGGAGATTATCATACCTGAACATGAGCTGTGTAAAGCTTAATCTTCATTTTCCTGAAATCTCAGTTCTTCCAAATATCTGAGCCCTTCTATATGTTTTAACCCTCTTGTTTATTCACAAATTTTCTTTGCATTCAGGTACCAGATATTATTGATAATGCATATGTTATTGTTGAATTTGACAATGGCTCTCGAGGGATGCTTGACCTTTGCATGTTTGCCGAAGGCAGTAAAAATGAGCAAGAAATATCTGTTGTTGGTGACAAAGGGAAGGTAAGACTCTCACTCTCACATTCTGATCACTTGCTATCTATGCATAACTGACTATGGGGCTCTGCCAAGGGTAATTACCTTGAATTCCCGGGAATTCAAGTGGAAAGCCTATCCCATCCATTGTGCTATTCAACCATTTATTATTTTACCTGCAAGCTTTCCTGTTTTTGGTTTCATTTTGTGCATGACTGCAGGCAAAATGCATGTTTTTTCGTCAGTTTGAGTCAGATTACAAGTTTGTTACAGGGGGAGGCATTTGTTCCTGAGAGCATTCTACATTTTGGTACCCGAATGGCAGGGAGAGATGGTGTCCAAACTTTAAAGGCTGAGGATAACAGAATAAAGTGAGTTGTTTTCTCTTATATATTTGATGGATTAAACTGGAACATTCATTCCATTTTTCATCTCTACAAGGAAAACCTTTTATGCTTGAAAAGTTTTTCAACACAATTTCCAATCAATTCGTTTTCAGATACGATGGACTGCATCATGGGTCTAGCTACTTGGAACACCTTAACTTATTGTCTGCTATTCTAGCTAAAGGTGGGCAACTTCCTGCTGTGGGCTTGCAAGATGGTTTAGTTTCAGTTGCTATCGGCGTTGCAGCACAGCTGTCTATAGAGAAAGGCCGTTTTGTAACGATTGATGAAGTAATGGATGAGCCTTGTATCAATGCTTCTGCATGACTGTTTATCTATAGTGGCAGTGGAAGCTGTTATTGTTCTTCGGTCACCTCGTCCCTTATGTTCGGTTATATAGAAGAAGCCCTGCTATAAAATGGGTTTTACATTAGAATAACACCTGTCATATAATCCACAAAATATACTTTTCCAGTATTTCCTTATTTTGTGAAGCTTCACATCTCTCTGTCATAATATAATGAGAATAGGATCCTCTTCATTTTAAGTGAAGTGGATAATATCCATTTAGTGTAAAACATGGGGCATTTTGACCATTTCACATTATATTAACAATTGAAACATCAAAACATCCCATTTTCGCTTGAAATTTATAGGATACTTGTTAGAGCTTTATTTTTCTTAAAATCGGTTAAAATCGGTCTGGTTTCGATTTTTTTTTTCTAAAACCGACCAAACTGGTTTATATATATTTTAATTTTTTATTTAATTTTTATATATAATATATAATTATATATAAAATATAATATAATATTAAATTTTAAAATCTTATATCACTATAGTTTATTGTATTAATAGTTATATTAATACTATATCACTATATATTATAATATACTATAATATATAAATATATTATATATTATAATATATTACTATAGTCTATAATAAAATTATAATATATATATTATCACTATAATATTATATACTATAATATACTATATTATAATATATATAATATAGTATATTAAAACCAGAAAACTGAATCGAATCGGACTAAAATTGGGTAAAACTGGAGTACCAGTTTAGGAGGGTAACTGGTGCTTAATCGGTTTTGAAAAATGTAAAATCGGTGCATACCGGTTTGATTCTAAATTTTGTCCAAAACCGAATCGAATTAGACCGGTTACACCCCTAACACAGATATGTGAGCTTTGGTAGTCCTCAACTAATAACCCAAGCTTTTGTGCATGTCTTCTTTTTGGATGACAGACATGATATTGAGGGCAAGACAGTAGGGAATTCTCGAACTCCCTTGTAGCATACCTTGATGACAAATAGCTCTTGTTGGCAAAAATTATACAGCCAAATCCAAATTTTTGAAGAAAAAGAAAGAGCACAGTTGGAGATCAGTGCATACCGCCATTCCACTCGTAATTTCCCTGATTCTAATGCTTGGACTTATAAATCCTTCCCAGATATGCTAGGCATAGTACAAAGAGTAAAGAATTCCATGAACTTTCAGGAAATAAATTATGCTATACAAATTGAATAATAAGAAGACAAGAATATTCTGAAAACTTTTCTTGTATTCAGAAGTTGTGTATCTTAATCTGTATAGCTGTGTATTTATGTATAATAAGATCCAAAGCTTGCTGCCTAACTTACTGGCTTGAGATGAGAAATAAAAAATTATATAGATGTGCATAAATGGTAGATCATTAGTAAACATAGGTGACGAAAGTATGATTATTCACTACAAGATTTATACGCTTGTGTGACAACCCGGACTTAGCCGAATCCTCGTCTATCTTTTAGTCATCACTAATTTTAATCTTTAGGCTTAGGATCATGGGTCTTATCTTTATTCTTAGTGCATTGGGCATTCAAGCCCACAAAAGGCCCATAGAGTTTTTGGCCTAGTTGGGGTCTAGGGTTGATAAGGGAGGTGCCACATGGTGGGGGAAGACCTTTTAGTTTTTACTAGAAGCTCATCATTTGAAAATCTAGGGAAGTGGCACCTTGATTAGTACATACAACACTTGGCTAACATGCACCTAAGGTTCTTGAAGAAGAAGATAGATTGGGAGAAGAAAGAAGGCTCAACCACACCTAAGGCACACACCATTCGCACCAACCACATGCCATGTCTCATATGCATAACTCACCTCTAGGTCACTTTGTATTTAGATGCAAAAGTGGGCAAGGGGAGTGAGAGAAACTTGGCTCTCAGTTGCCCCAAAGAACCCACACACCACCTAGAGGATTTTGGCAACTTCCAAGAACTATGTGCAATGATTTGAGAAAGGGAGAGGTGCATGGGGACCCCGCAAATCAGAGGCACAAGTGTGACACCCTGTTTCTACGTGTATTTTCATTGAAGGAGTTTTTTTTAATTTAATTAATATATTAGTTCTTTTATTTTAAATTATTGTATTTTAATTGATTTTATTTTAGTTTGATGTGGTGTTTAATTTATTTTAGTCGTTTTATAGTTTTTAAATTTGTTTTCGTCGGATCCGTTTTTGGACTCCGGAGGTGAGGATTGGACCTCATTTATTTTCTCCATCTTTTCCTTTCTCTTTTTCTTTTTCCCTTTTTCCTTTTTTCTTTATCTTTTTCTTCTTTTCTCCTTTCTTTCTTTTCTTTCATCTTCTTTTTCCTCTTCTCCCCCCGTGCGCGTGACCCAGCCCCCCATCTCCGTCCGTTTCTTCCACCGCCCAGTTCACCGCCGTGCAGTGCACTGCCCCCACCGGTTGACTCCCCTCCAGCCGGTGATCACCTCCCTCAATTTTCCGGCCAACCCGTGCAGCCGTTAGCCGCCACGCACGGCTGGAAGTCACGGCACCTTCTCTCCCTCTCTCTGTCGCCGGTTGCTTCCTCAGCCCAGAACCGCCACTCGCCGACGAAGTGGCCAGCACCACCCACCCAGAAACTTTCCCCTCCGGCCGGCGCACCTCCCCACCAAATCTCACCTCCATCCAAGCCGCCGTTTGCTGCCTAGATCCCATCTAAGCCGCATGGTTTTTAGCCATTTCCGGCGCCGTCGCTCCACCTCTGACCACCATCTTTTTACCACTTCATCCCCTACCTCTTGCCATACTAACCCACCCATTTCTAGCCCCGATCCGTTGCCGGAGCAGCTCCCACGAGCTTAACTCCGATCTGCCCCTTTTTGCACTTCCACCGCCACCCACGGCCAAAACTCACTTCCATTAGCTTCATAAACATCTATAGGCCATTCCCTATCAATTTTAAGTCTTGGTTTGTCCCTGTTCAAAAGTGGGTATTTTACAACCCACGGCCACAGTGTAAAATACACTGTTACGTTGCTTTTTCTCCGCCGTTTGCAACGTCGTGATCCTTCGAAAAATACCTTATAGTGCTGTAAGTATTTTCCAAACTCTATTTTAGATTTAAATATATTTTTGCTCTTACAATAAATTATTGGACTGGTTGGTTGATTCCGGACTGAGTTCTAGGAGTTCGGGGGTCGGATTGATTGAAGATGGAGTTGTTTGGTTGATGTTGATATTTGTTTGAGATATTTGTGCCTTGATGTTTGCATTGTATAGTGCATGCATGTTCATGTTTAAAAAGGGAAAACCGGGTTTTCGTGTAGTTGCATGCATGTACAGGTGTTTGTAAAATGAAAACTGGGCTTGTAAGCGGGAAATGATTTATGGTATATGTGAAAGGTTGGATTGACTGGTTTGAGTCAGAGGCACGTGTAGGGATGGTGGTAAATAGGGACGGTGGTAGAATCCCGCTTGTGGTTCCCGCCTACGGTGCATGCGGCGTAGGGATGGTGGTAAGCAGGGATGGTGGTAGAATCTCACCTGTGATTCCAGCCTACGGTGCACACCTAGGGACGGTAGTGAACAGGGATGGTGGTAGAGTCTCACCTGCGATTCCCGCCTACAATGCTTTGATGGTTTGGTTTTTGGGCCATTATCGGGGATAATGGCGAGGTTATGTTTAAATGATATGTTCTGAGCCAAAATGAGATTTTGGTGTGCGTGGAAAAATGTGGTTTTATGGGATATGTGCATTTACATTCTTTCATGCATATTGTTTGAGTTTAATATGTTTTTATCTTGTGGCGTTTGGATCTTTACTTACCTGCAGCACCATTTTGGTACCGTAGATTTTGATGCAGAGATCGAGGAGGAAGAGGAGGCTGAGCCCGAGGAGGTGGCTCCGCCGGAATATTGATTTGGAGTTTATGCTTTGTAGTTTGGTTTAAAACAATATTTGTGGCTTGTAATATTTTATTATGTATAGTTTGAACGGCTTTGTATTAAATATAGAAAAATTCTGGTACTTAGTTATATGACCTTGTTTATCTGTTGCGTGTTTTCTTTTGCACACTCGTTGCATGTACACACACTTGGCACTTGGCGATAGGGTGGTGACTCGTGTTGTCATCATCCCGACGTCTCGATTTCTCCGTGTCCGTACGTGGGATTTGGGGGCATCACAACAAGACTCCAAGAGATTTCTAGGGCTTCGGCCATAGGGTTTGTATGCTTCGCATGAAAAGCCAACCACCCCTTTTGAGACTTGTCATGCATGGAGAGAGCATGAGAGTTCTAAGAAGATATGCATGGGAAATAGGAAGATGATTTCTACGAAGATATGCATGGGAAAGAGGAAGACGTAGGGGGAAGGCACATGCACATACTAACATAGGTTCTAGAATAATTTTTGTGAGGGGAAGTGCAAAAGATGGGCAGCTAGGGCAAGCCTCACACACCACTTACCACATGGTAAGCATGCACATGCCTAAGAGGACCTAGTCTAGAATTAGAGTTTCATCAAAAGAAAAATACGCCCCAAAGGTTCAATGAACTTGGACCACCTTGTGATACACACCCTAAGGGCATTTAAGGTTTCAGATTTCTAAGCAAGATGACAAGCCACTTGTCACTCATGCGTGAGGGTCACTTGGACTTCACAATGAAGAACAATCATGAAGAAGAAGAGGAAGGGGTTTGGGCCAAGAAGACTTGTGACACTTAGCACTCATGCACCCCCAACTCTTAAGATTCTCTATGTCATAGGAAATAAGGCTAGCTTTTGAGGAACTATATAAAAGGGAGCTTAAGGGTCAGTGCCCAAGGGGCACACCAAGGGGTCACTCTGCCACTTTTCATTTTCAGACTCTCTCTCTCTCTCTCTCTCTCTCTCTCTCTCTCTCTCTCTCTCCCACCTTGGAAGGGAGCTCACCTCTCCATTCACCAACCACACACCACGTATGTCTCATCCATCTCCATCCAACCAACCCCACGAGTAAAAGCAGGAAGCTGAGAATCCATCCAAGGAGAAGGAGCTCGCACTGTAAGAACCACTCGAACCTCTACGTTGATCACTCCACCTTCACACATGCACGACCACATGGAATGGTGGGTGAAGAGGGGACTCGGGTTGTTAGTATCTCGCCATGACTTTGAAAGGGGCATATGGTTAAAACCGTGTGTCAACTTGTACAAGACATGTTCGGAAAGCTAGGGTTTCCGCAAGAAGGAGAGCCAAACCTTCATTAGCCAAACATGAGCAAAAAGGGACCTTTAGGGGGATGGGAGAAACCAGCCACTATTAGATTTGAGTTAGGATTTTCTTTTAAAATTCTTCGACTAAGAGAAGAAACACCATGCATGATGCTACACACACATACACCCACAAGTTATGCACAATTAGTGAAACACCATGACCAAGCCTTATTAAGGAGGTGTGAACATCATTTGGCCTAGAGCAACTTCTTTTAGGTCGAGCATGTGGAAAGCCATTCTAGCCACGGGTAAAGCTTTACAATCGTAAGGGAGTAAAACCTAAACATGTCACACACACATACTCAGACTAGGTTTTGTGTTGTCACTAAGTCTAATAGTTTAAATTACATTTTCAGCATGCTTGATCATGATACTTATATTTTGCTTCGGATTTTTGTAAGTAGACCTTCAATACTCTTGGATAATATGTGTATATGCTGTGTGAATTTGCACTCGCATGTTATATTATGATCTAGTTGAATGGATGAAATCTCTTACTACACCATGCTATCTATTCGGATCTATATGATTATATTAACATGTTATTTGATGACGTTATATTGAATATGTTAGAAGTCATAAGCTCATGTTACTTTTGTAAAATCATGCTTACAAGTGCTTATATGTTTCTGCTAAGCATAGTGAATAATATTTGTGAAATTGTTTTACCCTTTGGTAAGTGTTGAATGCCATTGTTCATATGTGTAAATCAAGTATTTGCATGTTCTAATATTTTCAAGCAGTAACGTGAGATACATATTGCTTGGTGTGTGATTTCATGAATCTTGGCATACATGATTACATGGTTCATGAAAGGAAAGAAGCATTATAAGTCCATGTCACATGCATTTGAGTTTGTGCACTATTTTCAAATTAAGGAGATGATAAATGTTTTATCACAACTTGAAATGCTAGGGCGGGGAAATGTCCTAGTAGAACTCCTATGCCCACTCTAGAGTGTGTAAATTGGAGTGGTAACCTCTAGGTCGACAAAATACAGTAGGAGGACCTCAAATGGATCCTTTCTAAAGTATGCCGAAGTGAGGTAGCACCTAAAGCTAGTAGGTGCCCATATGTGTTGTGTGCAGTGAAGGTGAATATGACGAACTTTTGCACAAGAATAAGACGTAGTCACCCTTGCCAAGTGGGCTCTAGGGCAATGTGGTAACTAGCAGGGAAG